>NW_003852428.1:11751841-11764451 GCF_000181295.1 Otolemur garnettii | reverse complement strand
AGCACTGGGATAAGTTAGCAAACTTAATTGTCCTACCTTGTATATATAGCATTCTACATTCACAAATATTTACATGATTTTTCTAAGAATTAATAAGTTATTACCCCAAATAGCTTGCTGGCCATGCAGTGTACATTTAGAATTTATTCTTTTACCACTGTTTTTTAGAATGGGCACAGAAAACTGTTCACTTATTTTCATCACAAGTGGATAGAAGATAATCTGTAATATTTTCTTAGAGAAATGATTAAAATCAGAGTTGAAACGAGTAGGGAAGTTGCTTCTGATAATAACATAGATGGTAATCTGGACTTAGAGAAGTTAAGCCACGGTTAGGAAAGTTGCACACTGGAAAAGATAAATTATTTGTTGAGAGTTCTTAACGTAGCTTCCTGAACCCAGTAATTCTGCTACTTCACTGTGAAATTCTGATTTTGTTGATTAGCCTTTTTGTATTCAGTAACCACCCTAAATAGCTCATTTGTTTTTAAAGTTTTCTTTTTGTTGTTCTGCATCAAACATAGTAGGGGATGTTGGCATATCAAAGGAGAAAACAGTGAAAGGATTTGAGAAAGCGTGCCTCGTCTAATCTGCAGGAGATGGTGTGGTTGCCTTGTAAAGAGGAGGAACATATTTTGCGCCAATAGTAGTGGTGACAGTAATAAAGATCACTTGTATTTTTTGAGTGATATGTGAATTATCTTATTCATACACGAAAGAGGTACTCCCAGCAACTTCTTGGAAGCCTAAAGTAGGTTACTAATTATTTGTTTTACAGACCAGAGTATTTTGGAAAATGAGAGAAAGTGCTGCTGATCACTGTGCTGGGACAACAGGTGTAAAACAGAACTGCCTGCAAGGCAGTCGATAAGAATCTCACGGGACCCTGCTCACTAAGGGAACGTCAGTGAACATTGACAGAGAAAGGAAAGTGCATCAGCTCGCTGACTTTGGGTCACTATTAAACTGAGGGGACTAAAATTCCGCCTAGACGTTGTCCATCCTCAGAGATGAATTGTGAATTCCTACAGTCCAAGTTCTTAGATCTTTCAAGTGGCATCACTTTATTTTTGTGAGGATTTATAATTCAGAGATGATTACTCTGCAAGGCATCGTTTACTTTTGAAGATAAAGGAGTGATTCTAGTTAAGGAGAAATGCCATATATGGCATTGTTCTTTCTTAACAGCTTAAGAGATTTGGAGGACTCTGGGTGTTTTAAAAAGGCTTTTGTTGGTGGCTGGAATGAAACGGAGACCCTGCTGGGATACAACTCAGGAATCTGGTGATAATTGCTCTAATTATGAGAGTTCGGATTTGGAACGTGTGTTTGAAAACCTGTATTTCCTTGGAGCTTTCCTTAGTGATGATGTTGAGTTACTGTTTATTGTGTGATACATGATTTTGATGAAAGTATTTTTGCGTAGTCATTGGAATGATATATGACGCAGCAGAGTAATACTGTAATAATAATACATAGTCACACAGAGGGACACTCACTGTCAATAAGTGAGGTGAGTCACAAAACAATATTTGCTTCCCTTTTTTTTTTTTTTTTTAAGGAAGAATGTACCTTTGGACACAGACACAGATAAAATAGTGCAAGGATATTTCTACTAAATTTAACTGCTTCTTTGAGAATTGGTGTCATTTAAATTTATTTTCTCTATAATTTATTAACTGCTGACAAATTGACAACTTCTATATGAAAACATAAAAATTAACGTGTGTGCTGTTGCAGAATTGGTGGTGTATTTTCTTGGTTAGTTGGTTAGTTCTTTACATTCAGGATAGTATTTTGAGGTAAAGGAGTTATTATCTCTTTCTCATGGTTGAAAATAAGAGATATTAATAAATACATGTTTTCCAGAAAATGCTTTGTAACCAGTTAGACAGTCACTTGGTTGGCGAGTGTTGTAACAGTTCAGGTCCATCATGTTTGCAGGTCTTGGCACCCTCAGCTGTCTGCGTGGACCTCATTGACGCTTCCTTGGATTCTTTTCCACACACACTTATATGAAAGATTCATGGGAAGCTGGAGAGTGAGACCTCACCGTGTTCTTGCAGCCTCTGTAAATGCTGCAGTGAGGGTGAGGATGCTGACCTTACTGAAAATAATAGTGATCCTTATTCAGTTCTTATTCTGAAGTACCTGGTACAGACTCTAACCCCAAGTGCTTTCGTGCTCCTTCACTACCGAGAATCCTGTCCTTTCTTGCTATTCTCAGCGAGAATGTTTGTTCCGTCAGCAGTTCTCCTGGCCTGTGCAAAGTTCAGCGAGGTCTCCTAGGAAGATAAGCTTAGATTCTGTCCACTCAAACGTCAAGCATCCCTGTGCTGTAAAAACAGCAAGTAACGTACCTGTTACTGAGGATGTTTCTACCTACCGAAGATCCTTAAAAATGCAAGTGGTCGTTTTACTTTATGGCATGTGATTTTATAAATTGATCTGATTCACATCATTTTTGTGATGCAATTGTTTTATGATGCACCGTTTTTTGATGTCTCCAGGTATGGACAAGCAGGTAGCAGTGGTTTGTTTTCCTTTCGTATTTCTGTTCTCTCTCTTTTTCTCTTCAGAGTCTTTAAACGGAGATGAAGTACGCAGTCCGTGATCTCTTATTGGCAGCCTAAAAGGTTTCATAATAATCATTTTCTTTCTTTATTGTTATATAGGATGGCCCGTTAGGTGGAGAGGTTGGAGAAGGGTGAGAGATTTAAGGACGTCATTTTTAAATTGCAACATTAGGTTGCTAATTATCTTGCTAGTAACTTAGTTCTTGAAATTCAGGTGGAATTCAAGTTTAAAGGGAGGGATGCTGTTCTAGGAATTCTGCTGAAGTAAACAGTGTTCAGAGGCATTGCTATTGAACTTAGAATCTGTTCAGTAAAAGAATACTGTCGCCTTTTTTTGATAATGGTTTAGATCTGTGTTTATTTTTACAGAAAGGTGTCTACTAGATGTATATATGCCTGCAATATACATATTCAACTTCTCATTTGGAAATAACTTAAGACTTGTAAAAAATAGCAAAAACTATACAAAAAATTTCTTTTACATCCCCCCTGGATTTCTCACATATTAATATTTTATCATACTTATTACATAATTCATGCTGCCTTCTTTCCGTATTTTTATATGTCATCCGAACAGGTCTTTTTGAAACATTCATAATGATGCCTCTTCTACCTTTAAATACTTTAACGTGCATTTCTCAAAACTGAGGATATTCTCTTCTCACAATAAAATCACCCAAATCAGATTGATTCAGTATGATTATCTAACTTATAAACCTTATTCAAATTTTGCCCGTGGTCCCAGCACTGTCCTTTCTCTGGTGTAGGATCCGTTCCGGGATTATGCGTTACATTTAGCTGCATGTCTCATTAGTCTTTTTAATTTGGGAGTGTTACTTGGTCCATCAATCAGGACGTAACAGTTTTGGAGAGTACAAGCTAGTTAATTCTAGTTAAAATGATCCTTTATTTGGATTTGCAGGGTATTTCCCTGTGGTAGATTCAGATTGTGCATTGTAGGTAGGTATCCCTTTCAAGTTGCTGTACTCGGAGTCTGTCTTATCAGGAGGGGCAGGTTGACGGGGCTGTCCTGTGCCTGAGGACCTGTCCGCCACCTCCATCGTACACTTAGTAACTTTTTTCTTTGGAATTAATAAGTATCCTGTGAGGATTTTCTTATTTCTCATCATACTTTCCCTGTTAATTTTGTCTCCATTGATGATTCTTGCCTGAAACAGTTATTACTGTGGTGTTTACCAAATGGTAATTATCTAATTTTTTCACTTATTTTACTTTTATTAGTTTGAATTTTACTGTAAGAAAGAGCTTTCTCTTATTGATTTTTTGTTTGTTTGTTTGTTTTTGGTTGTTGTTGTTTGAGACAGAGTCTCACTATGTCGCCCTGGGTAGAGTGCCGTGGTGTCACAGCTCCCAGCAACCTCAAACTCTTGGGTTTAAGTGATTCTTTTGCCTTAGCTTCCCCAGTAGCTGACTACAGGCACCTGCCACAACGCCTGGCTATTTTTTGTTGTAGTTGTCATTGTTGTTTGGAAGGCCCGGGCTGGAACCGAACCCGCCAGCTTTGGTGTATGCGGCTGGCATTCTAGCTGTTGAGCTGCAGGCGCCGAGCCTCTTCTCAATGATTTTTTTTTTTTTTTTCAGAATGGGCTCATAGATTCTTATTTTATTCTGCTGATTATAATCTGTTGTCATTGTTATTCATTTTATACTTCACATTACTCTAGGTTGGCCAAATGGGAGCAGTTCAAGACCTTCACGTGTTCTGAACATTTCTTGTCTTTTTCTGTGGACTTCCTTACTTTTTTGATGTATTCTGTTTTAGTCGGTGGAGGGGAGTTGTGGAATCATTATTTTACTAGATTTTCTCTAAACTTATCTCCATGTCATGTCTGTATTTACATAAATCTTAAACTCTGAGTATTATAGAAAAGTTCACGATGAAGGATGGTTGCCTTTGGGTTGTGGGATTACTAATGATTCTTGTTTGTTTGTTTTCAGTTGTCCGTCTAGCAAAGATTTGTTGTGATTGGGAATCATGTACCTTTAAGTCTAACAGATTATCTTGCATTTGGTGCCTGGCACCTGGGAACGTTCATGTTTTTCAGGATACATTATATGTGAAATGTGTCCCTGCCACTAAATGCCAGTCTAATGACTGGAAATAATTATCTTGCCTTGAGGCATCTTAAATTTGCCAGTGCCAGTCAATGAATCATGTTCCAAAGCTTTTATATCCAAAAGTTATCAAAGTCCATTTGGCTGGTTGGTTGGTTGGTGATTAACAGCTGCAGGTGACTCTGACCATCTAGCACTTAGTGTTCGTCTATAATTACATTATTCTATAATTGTAAAAAAATAGTTGGATTGAAAACACGGAGGTCTGGTAAATTTGTGCCAGTTATTTAAACTTATGAACTTTCTCTGCATTGAAGACTGGTCTGTTAGAAAACTGTCTTCTTGTATGTGTCCAGTGACATCTGTGGAATGCCAGGGAAGCTCCCCGGAGCACCTTGTTGTACCTGCCGTGTGGTAATGATGGGACGTGTGTGTTGAGGGCTGCCTGCCCGTCTGGTCCCCAGCTCTGTCCTCCACTCTAGGCACAGAGCTCTTCTTGCAGCAGGAGTGCAGGAAAAATGAGACTATCTGTTGTCCTGTCCAAGTTTTCTGGTAGAGGTGGGACTTCTTTTGATCCTTATCCCTTTTTTCTTACTTTCCTTTTTCTCTTCCCTTCTCCTCCCTTCTCTTTCCCCTTCTCCCTTTCCCTCCCCTTTCCCTCTCAGTTTCCTTCTACATTTCCTTCTCCTTTTTCTTCCCTATTTAAAGGTTGATTTGAAAAGCAGTGTGTATCATTAGTCCGGGCATGTGGCTACCAGCAATAGAAACACCTCTAGCAAATTGCAGCCGTCTCTGACGTAGCACTAGTACATATTTGTCAAGAACTATGAGGAGTCTGAGCTTCTTTACCCTATTTACATACTAAGGTTAGCCTGCCTCAGTTTGCTGGCAAAAGATGTGAGACTCCTGGGTTAGAGACAAAACTTCATTAGTCATGGTAACGGCACTTTTTGTCGCTGTTGTTCCCAGTTCTCACAGGGTTACTTGCAGAAGGGCAGACAGCACTTGCACCTACATTGAGCTGCATTGCAGGAAAGGAACCCTGAGCTTGGGGTTCCCAGATCTTTTATGCTGGACTGTCAACACGCCTGCTTTCTTGTTTCTTCTAAAGCTGTAAGCAGACCTGCTCCTTGTTCCAGAGGAAGACACCTTATCTTCTCTTTGCTGTGAACATATCCTTGTAATGATAGTCCAGTCAGTGCCTCTGCTTGAAGGATGTACAGAATTGCAAGAGACCCTTGGAGAATTGCCTTCCAGCAGTGTGCATCATGGAAATTCAGAAAGCCATGGAAGTGTCACTGCAGTCCTGCCGTTCTCACTGTTGAAGTTTTGAAATACAGACTTTCAGAGTTTTATCTCTATAAACATCTGTATAAACTGTATACTTTATAAAAATTGTGTCAAACTCGACATTCTACCTTGTGATGTGGTTTGTTTAGCTGCCACTGTCCCTACCCACGTCCCTCTCCCTGCCGCCGCCTCTGTTCTTCTTGATGTGTGAGGCATATTTGCCCAATCTTCTGTTTCTGTGGGCTCTGCCCTCTGCCTAGCACTTAATTGTCCTAAGTATAGACTCAGAGTTTTAGAGATTGAAGAGCAGAGATTTCAGATCATCTGGCCCAAGCTTTTCATGTAACACGTTAATTTTCTCATTTAACATAATTACATTTCACTGAAACCTTCCGGAAACAACAATCAGACCTCAGGAGTGGCTGGGTTAGCTGTGTGTTCATGGGCCATCCCGCTCCTAACGTCCTACCTTACCTGTGAGACCTTTGTGTCAGACTCTGACTGGCCATGCAAGCCCGGGGCCTGCTTCTTAGGGTCCCTGGGGGCTCTTGCTGTTGCCCGCCCAGCCCACAGTTGACTTGAGTGGGTAAACTCCCAGGGCCACTTTGGCGTATACCTGTCCCTGGAGAGCCCCTCCAGACCCAGGATGGTGTCATGGGGGTAAATGGCGTAGAGCTGTGGGAAGTACTTTTTAAAATAGCAGTTAGTTTTAAAAATTATTCTCCCAATCAGACTCAAGTCCTTGTGAACAGTAGCAGCAAGATGGTCCATTTCCAGGCATGTACTTTCTTGCAATTTAATAGAAAGTGATTGAAAATTTTATCTTAGAAGCACCTCCCTATACCTGCCTGTAACCGTAGGTGCTCAGTGTCCGTATTTCTAGGTTCCATTAAAGGCCATTGTGAGGTGTTTATATTAATAGAATTTGCCTTGCCTTGCTTAAAAAAATGTAGTACCATTAGATTTTGGTAAGTCAGAACTGCTAAATATTCTCTTGAATGGTATCTTTCTAAAGGCACAAAGCTACCTTATCTTGCTTTCAAGAAAATATTATTCTGTGTTGAATGATTTAAGCTTATTAGTTCCCAGAGGATGATAAAACATGCTGCCTTTAAACAGTAAAACAAGTTCCAGCTTCTTGCACCAAGAAGAAAACTCTTGTTGTTAAGGATCATACCCCTTCCCAAGGTCCTTCTGTTGACTAGGCTTATGGAGAAGAGATCAGAGAAGCTTTGGGGCCTGTGACATTGTACATCCTCACGACCCACCATCTCTTCTGTTTGATCCCGTCCCTCCTCCTTTCTCTTCTCTCTCCCCTCTCCTCCCCTTTATCCCAAAGGTGGAGGTTTGTAGGGTAACAACAGGTTCACTACCAAAGCTTTGCTGGCCTTTAAGAGAGCCTACCTCTAGGTGGCATCTTGAGGTACATCTGACCTTGGATTCTAACTAGTCCCCTCGCTAGACCTTGGTTTCTCAAGTTGGATGTTATGCTGTACCTATCTATGCCAATGCAGGGGTTGGGCCAGGTCTGCTAGAGTGAGTCAAAACAGACTTGAAGGAGAGAGTGTAGCCAGCATTGGGTGGCTGTGGAGTGTCTAAGGTCAGAGGTTGCAGTTAGGAGGCTGGGCTGAAGTAGCATTAGCCCAGGGTCTGGGCATAGCTCTCAGCTGACTACAGAAGGGTTGTGATGGCTGTGCCCTGGCCACTAGAGAGTAGCTTAGACTCAGGGCTTGCCTTCCCCTTTCTGTTCTCCCCATACTTTCGTCATCTCTTAAGTGCACTTTTGCAAAAGAGAAGGCTTCTCTTAAGAAGCTCCCTCTTAAGATACTTGGCTGCCCCATATCTTCATTTGCACTTGTCACTTGAATTAAATACTAATTGTGCTCATTGTACATTTCATTTCAGTCTCCCCATAAGACAGAGCTGCTTCTTTGGGCTAGGACTGTATGTCTCTTACTTAATATCTGCATTCTCAGGGCCTGATATGTAATGGTGCCTGGTAAGTGCTTAGTGAATACTTGGTGAATAAATGGAATGGGTTTAGTATTTCCCCCATTGGGCCTGCACTGACCTGGAAATTGGTGGGCTGGGCCTGCAAGTAGACATGAAAGGACCTAAGAGCTGTCGGGCAGGCAGATGTAAGTGCAATAAGGGAGGGTACTAATTGAAAAATATTGTATTTTCTGGTTCATAGTGCAGAGTACAGTGACTCTGTCCAATCAGAGGCTCCTTGTCTCCATCTCTGCTTTGGTATGTTTACTGGTGGTCAATTATATTTTTAGTTCTACCATGCAAACAGATCACTCATGCAACGGGTTAATTTTTCTTCTTTGCTCAGTGGCTGAATTTTTGCTGTTTTTCAGAGTTAACCAAAAATTCCATTTTCATGTTTAAATGTTTTGGAAAATCAGTTTTGTTTTTTTTTTTGAAAATGGAGTCTTACTTTATCGCCCTCTGTAGAGTGCTGTGATGTCATTGCTCACAGCAACCACCAACTCCTAGGCTTAAGCAATTCTCTTGCCTCAGCCTCCTGAGTAGCTGGGACTACAGGTGCCTGCCACAACACCCAGCTATTTTTTTGTTGCAGTTTGGCCAGGGCCTGGTTCCAACCCACCAAATCGGTATATGGGGCCAGCGCCCTACCCACTGAGCCACAGGTGCTGCCCGAAAATCAGTAGTCTTTCAAAAGTGATTGTATTTAAAAGGAAAACTTATTCTGATCTATTTATTTTTTAGAGTAAGAAGGTTCTGCTGCTTGTTTTACTCATAGCAAAAGTACAGTGGGAGTTACAATTACCCCTAAGCTGTAGCAGTTTTTTAAAAAAACTAAAATACACTTTTAGGGTGGCACCTGTGGCTCAGTAAGTAGGGTGCTGGCCCCATGTACCAAGGGTGGTGGGTTCAAACCCAGCTCTGGCCAAACTGCAACAAAAAAATAGTTGGGAGTTGTGGCAGGTGCCTGTAGTCCCACCTACTCGGGAGGCTGAGGCAAGAGAATCACCTAAGTCCAAGAACTGGAGGTTGCTGTGAGCTGTGACACTACAGCACTCTACTAGGGGCGACAAAGTGAGACTGTCTTTTGGAAAAAAAAATTAAAATACACTTTTAAATAGGACTTCTAAGGCTAAGCATGGTGGCTCACACCTATAATCCCAGCACTCTGGGAGACTGAGTGAGGCAGGTGGATTGCTTGAGCTCACAGGTTCGAGACTACTCTGAGCAAGAGTGAGACCTTCTCTCTAAAAATAGCCAGGCGTTGTAGCGGGTGCCTGTAGTCCCAGCTACTCCAGAGACTGAGGCAAGAGAATCGTATGATCTCAAGAGTTTTGAGGTTACAATGAGCTGTGATGCCACAGCACTCTCCTGAGGGCCACAAAGTGAGACTGTCTCAAATAAAAAAATAAAATAAGTAAATAGGACTTCTAACACCAAGTGGATTATGGGTAACGGTGTTGCATTTCACGCATTACTGTTCATGTCTGGGCAGCAGTGTTTGTTGACTTTCAGGATTCAGTGTAGCCACTCTGCTAACAACAGAACCTGTTTGGGTGGGTGGGAGGGGCTGTGGTTTGAGATGATCCCATATATCTGGATAAAGGGAAAGTTTATTTTATCACCTAATTTAATCGGGTTTACTTTGAAAATATTAATAAATTAATTCTACTTATTTGTTAACTCTGAAGACCCATTGCTCATTTTTTTAAAAATGTAAGTTATCAGCTCGGTGCCTGTGGCTCAAGTGACTAAGGCACCAGCCACATATACCTAAGGTGGCGGGTTCGAATCCAGGTTGGACCCGCCAAACAACAATGATGGCTACAACCAAAAAATAGCCAGGCGTTGTGGTGGGCGCCTGTGGTCCCAGCTACTTGGGAGGCTGAGGCAGGAGATTCACTTGAGCTCAGGAGTTGGAGGTTGCTGTGAGTTGTGATGGCACTCTACCTAGGGGGACAGCTTGAGGCTCTGTCAAAAAAAAAAAAAATGTAAGTTATCTGTAAATTGTGCAGTCTGCATTTAGATAAAGGCAGAAACACCGAAGTGATTGAAAATCTGGGCCCAGAGATATCGGTGGACCTAAAAAGCAGTCACATTTTACTTGACTTTGAAGGTTTCAGGGAAAAAGATGAAAATTAAAAGTTCGTGGAGAAGCATGAATCCTATGTATTCAACTTTGATATGAGGACAGTTAATGACATGGTGGGGCATTGGGGGAAGGGGAGAGTAGAGAGAGGAGGAGGGAAGGGGAAAAAAAAAAGAAAAGAAAATAGTGACTGATTCTCACAGAGATTGGATTTAATTTTGACCAAAGTATATTATTTGAACAATAATTTTTAATTCAGCTTGTTAATATGTTGTTTAGGATATTGCATCCTCATTTACAAGTGAAATATGTTTGTAATTTCCCTTTATAATAATATATTTTTTCCAATTTTTACATCAGGTATATCTAGATGAAGCAGAATGGATATATTTGAAGTATTTGAAGTTATTTCTTCTTTTTCCATTGTCTATAGGATTTGGCATGATCTGTTTTTTGAAATTATCTTCTATTTTTATTTATAAAAATGAATATTCTCTAGTTTTTGGGACTTTTTTTAAAAAAAAGAAGTTAACTGATGACTCCATACTGAGCCTCAGAGTCAGAGCATTCTATGACAGACATACTTTTATCTGACAATGTGAATGTTACTTTTTTTACATTATTACTGTTATTATTGGTCAATATTTCATTGCAGCAATTATCTGATTTCTTTTCCGATTGTATTTATCTTTGTTCATTCTTTATGAGGTTTTTATTTCTAGTCCTTATCTTAAACATTGTTATTAAATTTTAAGCCCCTTTAATTTTGTGAAGGCAAAAAGTGGAAACCAAATAAACACATGTACGTATATAGAGAAAATTAAAAAAAATAATAAAAGTTCCATTACCGTTCCATGCAAGTGGCGTTTAGATAGCCCACCATTGCCAGGCAGCTCTGAGCACCTGTGCAATGCACAAGGTGAAGTCATTTAACTACCATGGCTCATGTCGTGACTACTGGTATCTCCATCCCAGTACTTTATGATTTTATTTATAGTTTTTAAGAACCAGTCATAAGAAATTATTGTTTTGAGCCACCGAGTTTTGGGGGGATTTGTTATGGAGTAGATACCTGATATGCCGGGTTTATTCATAACCAAACCACTGGTTACTTGGTACTGAATAATTTACTTTCCAAATTCCACTCTATTCTCAAAGAGTAAAAGTTTACTGCATTAAGGATTTTCCAGAGTGTGTTACAGGCAGTGGCGGGCAGTTGGAAAGGGAAATTCCAGACGGCTTCGAGTCCTAGCAGTGTCCCTGTAGTGTGTGTCAGAATAAGTCTGCAGCAGCCCAAGGTTTTGAAGGAAACCAAGCTGGAGTATTCATTTTGATAACTTCGTTAAAAGTAAATAAAAGGAAAATGAAGACAGCTTTTTTTTCTTGTTTCCGGAAACATTTTCTCCACTAAGGCTATAAAAGCCTGTAAACATCTTAATTCTCACACTATTCTTCAGGATCAGGTATAAAGAGGATTTCTTTATAGAACACATTTTCTGGTCAGATGTTTTTGGTTTAATTACAGAATAAGCATATTAAGACAAAGATCTTATGTTCACCTGTAAGTTTTATTGAAATCATCTTTTACTATTTTTAAAATAAATTAGCAAACTCTAAGAAATCGTCTTCAAAAACATACATCGAACTCTCCAGCATGTTCTGTACCCTCAAGCCTGTGAGTGACCTTTGATGGGCTTCTGTGACAGACCATTTCCTGTCCTCTGTACAAGAAGGCCTCTGCTGGGGACCCTCCCTCCCTAGGTGGTCACCTGCCCTTGTGAGGTGCTGAAGCTGCCCAGAGCTGCTCAGCTTCTCAGCTGGCTGAGAAGGGGGAGGGTGTGTGGACAGAGGGCTTATTGGAGAAACACAGCTGGAATGGTTTGTCAAGTTCAAGGGGGAACTGGAGCTCTTGATGATACACTGAAACATGTAGCTTTTCCTTTTCATCTTTGTTATAGTTACATTGTACCTCGAAAATGACACTTTTAAGTAACAGCAACAGATGTAGGAGAATTGCAGCTGTCTTTTTAGAATCTTGATGGATGTCTTGAATGTTTCTGGACCTTGATAAACATACTTGAACCTGTCAAAAGCTTGGACTTTTAAAAGCTGCTTAAGTTTTTTATTTCTTGGAAATGCTTGTTTGGAGATGTAGGTCTTGTTTTAAACAAGCTTTGTCTATGGTTGTGCTACTACACTTTGCAATAATATATTGATTTTGAAAGCAGCAGCCTGTCTTTTTACTACAGAGATAATTTGGAAGAGTGAAGTGGGTTCCGTGTTGCCAGCTTTGGGGGTGCATGAGAAAAAGGGAAGCCACTTTCCTCCTTGGTTGGTGGGCACAGAGGAGAAGGACGTGGGTCCTCCTTTTCTTCTGCAGCTTTCTTGGTGTTGATCTTGACATCTCAGTGATGAGCGAGGTCCTGGCACCCCCAGTTACACATGTGGACAGATGCCATGTGGTCAGTGTGCACGTTGTGTGGGGTGTGCTATCAAGTGCAGTGAAAAAATACCTAACTAAATAGAGATTTAGAGACGTGAATGAGAGAGTGGACACAAGATTTGAGCAAGAGATTACCTGAAACAA
>NW_003852428.1:11750997-11751676 GCF_000181295.1 Otolemur garnettii | reverse complement strand
TCAAGTGCAGTGAAAAAATACCTAACTAAATAGAGATTTAGAGACGTGAATGAGAGAGTGGACACAAGATTTGAGCAAGAGATTACCTGAAACAAGACCATTGTGTGTGTTACTATCTCAGGAAGTCCTGAACCTTGTCTCCCATTACAATGCTGTTTAGATTTTGGAACACAAAGGTGAAATAATGGATATGGGTGTAATGTGGAGCGTTACCTTAAGGGTGTCCTAGTTTAGAGTAGGGGTCTTGACCTGGGCAGGTTACTTCACCTGTCTTTGCCTTAGTAAAATGGAAATAATAAATAATAACCATAAAATGGAAATAATAATAACTCTTACAGAGGTTTGTTCTGCTGATTCAGTAACTTCGTATTTGTAAAGTATTTGAACAGACCATGCATTGCATACATTTTAATAGCGATATTTTTCAGGAGTGTTTATCAGTCTTGGTAGAAATCTAGAGATCAGGGTGTCACTTCTTTTTCAGTTTTTCACTCCTAAGCTCTTCTTTCTGCTCCCTCTGTGTTCTCCATGGCTGCGGTGGAGACCGATGCCAATATTTGTGGGGCCAAGCACAGTGTTCACGGATTAAGAAGGATGCAGGGTTTGTTGTCCTAAATCATCAGCTACTGCCAGAAAAATCCACAGAACATCGTTGTGTAAATTGCAGCTGCAGGAAGCG
>NW_003852428.1:11748881-11750954 GCF_000181295.1 Otolemur garnettii | reverse complement strand
CACCTAAATAGTAGCTCCTCAGCATCTGAAGTAAGTGACAGGTGAATCTGCTGTTCATTATTTTTGCTTCAAAATGAGGGTCTATTTTGTATTTGGAGTTTATTCTCCAAGTATAAAAGCTCCTGGCCAAAATAGGAATCTTCCAGCTGTAGTTACAATTAAGTTTAATTAATGAAAAACTGTGTATCATACTCCATAATAACTTATTAATTATTTTCTGGCCACTGTGTTCTGAGAAACACAACATATAAGAATTTTTATTATTCTAGAACATACCAATTTCTCCTTCTAAACCATACATTTTAGAAAAAGAAACTTCTTTTAAAAAAACTAAATATACTGCTTAATTCATCTGGATTGTTGCTACCGTCTTGAGGACTTTGCTTTCCGTGAACTCAGCTTGCAGTCATGTTCCCCAGACGTTTCTTAGCCTCAGAAGTTTAACTCGACTCTTCTTCCCACGAGACTCTGGACCCCAGCAGACCCTTTCCCTCATGTCCCGTCACCCTCCTTTCTGGCATGCTTGTGACTTGACAGCTGCTGCCCGGCTCCTGAGAAATCTGTCCTTCCCTTTTGATGATACTTTTGTGTAGCCCGTATGGACTGAGGGCCATATTTACTGTCTTGGTTGGGCCGGGTTCCGTTTTGGGGCTTGTTTTTATAACCACTGTATTATACGTTACCCTGTTACTGCTAAAAAGAGAATTAAATGACACTTCCTTGAATATAAGCACGTGTTGTTTTTATGTATGTCTGTTCAGGCTTTTCTGTTTGTCTGCAGGACTCCATGTGAGCATATATAATGATAGTTCATGTATTTTTAAAAGCAATCATTTTGCAGTAATAGTTTTGTCATTATTTTTTTTTCTCTGTCTAGAAACATGGTATGAAAATGGATCATACATGTAAATGTTAAAACTATAAAACTTCTAGATGAAAGCATGGGATCTTTGTGATCTCAGGTTAAGGAAAGATTTGTTAGATAAGATATAAAAATGTGAGCAACAGAAGAAAAAGCTAATAAATTGAATATCAAAATTTAACATTTGCTTTTTGAGATAGACCATTAAGAAAATGAAAACACAAGCCACAGACCCAGAGAAAATATTTGTAAGCCATATATCTAATACATGATTTGTATCCAGAATATATTGAGAATTGTACAACTTAGTCATAAGAAAACAACCCAATTAAAAGTTGAGGGCTGGACTTGAATAGACACTCAATAGAGAAGATAAATGAGGTCAGATAAACACATTGGAAGATGTTTGATAAAGTGCAGATGTAAACTGCAGTGGAATACCACTGCTCAGCTGCAGGTTGGCTGTAAACAAAACAAGATTGCCCCTGCTGAGTGTTGATGAGGTTGTGGAGAAACTAGAGTCCTCACAATCTGCTGGTGGGAGTATAAAATTGTACAGTCATTTTGGAAAACACTTTGCAGTTTCTTAAAAAGTTAAACATGCACTTATGTATGAACTAGCAGCTCCTCTCCTGGGTATTTGCTTTAAGACAAATTAAAACATATGTGCACACAAAGACTTTTATACAAATGTCCTGTTATTTCCAATAGCTAAAAATGAGACTGTATAAATGACCATCAACTGGAGTGGAAGAAACAAGATGTGGTGTGTCCTACCCATATAATTAAATGCTATTCAGCAATAAGGGACAAAGTTCTCACACACGCCACACACAGCCTGGGCGAATCTGGGCGACAGTGTGCTATGTGAGAGACACCGGGCACAAAGCTCAGCACATTTTAGTTTCATTTATATGAAGTTTCTAGAAAGGAAAAAATAGACAAAAAGCAGACCAGTAGTTGCCTTTGGGTCGGGGTGGGCAGGTAGGATTGACTGCAGAGAGGCACAAGGAAACATTTTGGAACAGTAGAGGTGTTAAACTACAAGTTGGCCTGAGGATGTCTCGGTTTTATGAACTGCAACCTAACTTAGTGTGTAAAACAACAGCCGGAGTGTATAGACTTTGTGATAAACAGCTGAGTCTCAGCCAATCACTGCTGATCAGAAGGAGATCGAATAAGGGAAATGCCCTGTGGTTACTACTTGAGGT
>NW_003852428.1:11741650-11748302 GCF_000181295.1 Otolemur garnettii | reverse complement strand
TTCCTCACTGCACTTCAGTGATCCCCCTCTTGCCCGGCACGTGTCAGCTCTGTTCCTTCCTCCCTCAGTTACTTTGAGGAACATCCCAGTCATTATATTGGTTTTTTTCCTGTAAATAGTTTCATGTATTTGTATTTTTTAATTTCACATTAACACGAGGGCACAATTAGGTTACAGCACCTGCACCTGTGTCCCTGTTGGGGCTGAGCCCCTCACCCCAGAGGTGAGCCCATTAGGTGGGAGCACACCAGTCTCCCTCCCTCCTGTCCCCTCCCCCAACCTGAGTTAAACTGCGTTTTCCCTCCTGTGGGGTTCAGTGCATTTCTGTGTGATGCTCGCTGTTGGAGCTTTCCGCACAGGGGTGGATCCGGCTGCGGGCCACTGGCGCCAGGCAGGCCAGTGGGGCCCGTCTTCGTGCACATCCTCCAGAGCGGCCGCTTTTCAGTTGAGCCCCAACTCTGTGTCGTGTGAGGTATCGTGCAGCAGAGCTTCCCCGCCAACCCCCCTTAAAATAAAGGCCTTAAAACAATTCTCTTAAGAAACAAAGATTCAGCAGAATTCACAACAGACGTAGGCGGTAGGTAGTTCTGACTGTCCACCTTAGCCCATGCTGAAATAGCCCAGTTGTTTCTCTTGTTCCTCGGAGGGAGACAGTGCCGCCATTCATGCCTGGCCGTCCCCACAACCCCACATTTGTGATTAGTTTAAGCATCTTAGGAGTGAAGTTGTAACAGTTTCCTGGGTACAGTCTTTTAAAAAAATACCTACTGGCTCTCCAGACAATATTTTAAAATTGTCAGAAGATTTAATTAAGCTCAGGTCTTAGAGTGAGAGAAATTGGGAGGGATTCTGCATGGAGGGACAGAGAGGGGCAAAATCTTGCAGCACCGTCATGGCGGGGGTCCTGAGGGCGTTGGCTTCTGCCGCCCCTCCGTGCTGGAGGCTCCCTGCGTGCGGACCCAGCACCGGGTCTGCGGACTGTGTTGCCCAGGGCGGCAGAGGAGCAGAGGGCCGCAGCCAGGCCAGGTGCAGGCCAGGTGTGGGCCCAGAGGAGGGGCTGGTCACACTGCAGGAGCAGGCTGACCCTTCCGTTGTGTTTTGAAGGAAGATTAGAAGTTAGGCGGGTGTAGAATGTCTGAAGCATGAGGTAGCTGATGTAAAGAACCCACTGTTGCCTCTGAGGGCACTATTTGTCAGACTTCCTTGTTGGATGATGGAGAAACTGAGTCTGGGGAAACTGTGATTTGCCTGAGGCCACAGGGGATGTAACTGTGGAGTGAACCCAGCTGGGAGTCAGGAGCTGCTCCTCCCCCAGGCCACCTGCCTCCTACTCTGAGGCCCCCCCCACCCCACCGTGGTGGTGCCCATTTGCGGCCTGGGATTTGGTGGCCTGTGTTTAGCCTCTGACCCTGCTGTTCAATGTCCTTTAACTTCAGGGGCATTTATCAGAGTCCGGGCCCATGTCTCACTTTTCCAGATCTGTGGGGACTGTTGAGAGGAGGCTATTTTGCAGTTTTTGTTTCTTCTAAATCTCCTTTCAGCCTCCCTTTTCAACAGTGTTTTCTTGTTTTATGATTTTTGGGTGGCAAAATCATGAAAGAAAAACAGTCAGGTTTTTATTTCAGTGTGAATCATAGATACCACCTTTATTTTTCATCAGGTTGTTATAATAGTGTGTTTTTTAAGTTTCAACTTAACTCTGTTCGGCTTTATTTATTGTCCAGTAATTCTAAATTCAAAAATTAAAATTTGGGTTCAGCCATAGTGAGATGAATAGTGAATAATTTAGGTGTACGTACAGACATACCTGGTATCAAGCCCGTATTCTGAGGCAGTTTACTATTACCAGCTTTAAATGTATTAACATAAGCAGGCATTATTATAAACTTGTCCTTGCTGTGAATTAAGCTATAGTAGAACATACTTATATAATGATTTAAAATGTGAAACCATGAAATATTTTGTCACGTGTGCCTGAAAATATAAAATATTAGAGCACACATTTACCAGCTGAAGTAATGTATAGAACTTTCTGTGCAATTTTGGCTTATATTGCTTTTTCTTTGTAAATTTGAGATCTGTCCTTTAGAAATTAATGAGAGTAATCTTTTTTATCACATATGTTCTCTTTTGGCTAGATCTGCATACAGTTATCTGCAGTTCATTCTTAAGGAACAGAATATGGAAATTCTTACAGTATTCCGATCAGACATTTCCGATCTATGAAAGAAAGAAGTTCTCAAGGAATAAAAAGAAGAAAGTGAAAAGTAACAGATAACACAGTCATGGAAATGCATTATTTTGGCCAAATTATTCATTTAAAAAAGGGTGACATTGATGTAAATAGCATTTTAGCATTTTTTGACATGTAAAAATTATATCCCATAAGCACTGTTGGGATATATGTTTTTATATAAATTTAGCATTAATCTTATGGAGAGTAAGAGTATGTATTCAGTATTAATCTTATAGAGAGTACTCAGAAGGATGGAATTGTGAACAGGTGGTGTGGACTGGCTTCCCTTTCTTCAAGGACCAACAGGCAGGTTTCTGAGGCCCAGAAAGATTCCAGCTCACTCACATGTGTTGTAGCACACGGGATGCAGGCACATCAGAAGTCACCTCCAGCTCAGCTCCCGAGGCCGCCTCCTAACCTTCTGAGAGCTCCGGCCAGCTTCCCTTGTGCCCTGCTGGCACCCCAGGTATCAGGGGAATGTCCCTGTTGCCTCACTTGACTCCTCCATTTGAAGAGGGCTGGAGTTGTCTGGGCTTTATCAGAGGCCTTTTTTATCAAAAGGCTACCAGTTACTAAATTGCTGTGTTTGTTGCCAGTTAGGGTCTGTGTGACTATGGAGGTGGGAGAGGAGGTGCCAAGAAGGCTAGTTGTGAAACCTGGAAATAACGGAATTGTCATGACATACGCTGAGATGCTGTTTTCTGTACTGTAAAACAGATCCTTAACAATGTAGTATTGTTTCTGTAAGAAGCAGCTTAATACTGATGTTACCAGTATCCTTAATTACCTTCTTAATCCTTGATCAGGAAAAGAGGAACCCCCTTCAAGGGGATGTGACCTTTATTCCTTCATATGTGTTTTCTCTCTGATGTAATTCAATATTTGAATGTAGAATGCAGAGAAACCGGTTACTTAGATTAGAGCAGCGGTTATCAACCTGTGGGTCACGACCCCCTTGGGGGTCAAATGACCCTTTCACAGGGGTTGCCTGAATATATCCTGCATATCAGATATTTACATTATGATTCGTGACAGTAGCAAATTACAGTTGTGAAGTAGCAAAAAAAAATAATTTTATGGTTGGGGGTCATAGAACATGAGGAACTATATTAAAGGGTCGCAGCATTAGGAAGGTTGAGAATCACTGTGTTAGAGAAACAAGGTGATTTTTCTGGATAAAGTAGTGATATTAAAATAGAATATTAAAATTTTAAATACTTGGAAAAACATGAGCAGTTTTGAATTGCGTGTTTTAAATGGTATTTTGCTTGTTAAAGTACTCACTTATTTTAATGGGCCTGTGAGTGACGTTACTGTAAACTCAAAGGGAACATCCCTTCTTAAAATTACTTTAAAAAACGTGTTAATCTTGTCTCTTGGTTTGGTCTTCCCATATCTTCACTTTGGAAGGAAGCCAGCTATAATGTGTGACCCTGTGTGCACAGTTCTGAGCCCTAAAGACAAGCTATTCATTTCATTGAACTCACACGAGGTCCTGGCCAGTGTTTTCCTCTCCTGTCCAGACTCCCTCCCACATGTGCTCAGGCGTGTGCTGGCGCTGCTTTCATTGAACTCAGATGCCTCAGGCATGTGGGGCGTTTTATAAAATCCGTCTGAAATGTAAATGCTCGCCTGTGCCAGGACAAATGGCAGGAGTGCATGAGGAAGGGCTGGACTGGGTGGGTGAGGAGAGAGCTGGGTTCCCCGCTAAGGACAGGGAAAACAAGCTGATGGCCCTCTCCTGACCAGGACAGCTCGCCTGCTGGTTATAACCAGGAAGATGGGCTTTGGCAACTCAGTGCTTTGTGTTTAAATTCACATATTATGTTTGAATTGGGTTTGGGTCGGCTTTTGAGAAAGTGACTCTCCTGACTTTCCTTTGTACAGTACTGTCTTTCTAGTTCAGTGGTTCTCAACCTTCCTAATGCTGTGGCCCTTTAATATACAGTTCCTGTTGATCCTGACCCACAGGTTGAGAACCGCTGCTCTAGTTTGTTGATTGTCTGACAATCAGAAGACCATACAGGGCAAGCCACATTTTCTCTGTGTTTACATGAAGACAACAGTATGCAGTGAGTTGGGACTTGTGGCCTCGCCTCATGACTTCTGATTTTTTGCTTCTGACTTGAGAAGAGTTTGATTGCTGTTGAGTAACACTGACAATGTATCTTGGGGGACTTCAGAGCAAATACAAGATTCTTCTTCCTTCTGTGTGTGTGTGTGTGTGTGTGTGTGTGTTTACATAAACCCTTACAAATACTGATAAGGATGGGAAACCAGTCTGTTTTCTATTTGTAGGGCAGAAGGATTTCTTTGATGGAATAAAGAGTAAGGAAAATACAATTTTTCTCTCCCTCCTCCCTTTCCTTCTTCTTCCTCTCTTCTCTCTTTTACAAAAAAAGATACTAACCTGCTAATTAACTCTAGTACAGTGGACAACCTTCCTAATGCCGTGGCCCTTTAATACAGTTCCTGTGGGTCGTGACCCACAGGTTGAGAACCGCTGCTCCAGTAGCCAGCAGAGGCAAACAGGTTACTGCAGCCTGCCTGGGCCTTTGTTCTCACAGGTTGGACACTAGGCTGGGTAGCTGTGTTTGTTTCCAAACCCATTTCTGCCAGGGGTCCTTTCACCGTCAGCTTACTTTTACTATGTGATTTAAATATGGGTTGGAAGAGATAGTATTTCTATTAAAAACTAAATTAAATGATTGGGGATGACTTGATAAAGGCAGCATGTTTAAAATAAGCTGCCAAATTAAGCATAGGAGAGTAGTAAAGTGTCAGGAAAATTGTGTGAACGTCTTTAAGCGTTCTCCCCTCAGGCCTCTTCGGGAGCGTGTCTGTATTCTAACTGCACCTCAGTGAGGACAAATAGCAGAGCTGCACATGGGGGCTCATGCTGGTAAGATGGTGAAGAAAGAGCTCTCCCGCCCAGGGGTTCATGATTCAAGACAAGACACCCAGGTCAGAAGACTGACGGTGTGGGACCCAGCCTTATGCTGGCTGAGCAGGAGGAGGGAAGGAAGTATTATTTAATGTGTGTCTTTCTAATGACTCTCGGCTTGTAACTTAGTTAAGAATTACCTGACCAAACCAGCAGGGATCTCTTGAGAAAGAGGGCACTGTGCAGTTAGGCAAACCACAGGTGGGACTGTCACTGCTGGGATTTTATCCATCAGTGTGCGCTTACCCCAAACTGGTCATGTTCCTATTCTTTAGATTACACACTGGTTTAGAAACCGAGAGAAGAACTGGGTACAGCCATCCATCTCCAAGGCTGAAAATGACTTCTTGGTGTTAGCAGTACTGTGCCCTCAGACAGACTAGTAGGTGGTGGCATTACTGATCATAGACAAATACCTTCAGGCCGTAAGGAGGGGGTGCTGTGGATAATGAGGGAGGGCTCCTGGAGAACACCATGTTTCACAGGCAGGGAAACTGAGGCTGTTTGTCCAAGCCCCACAGAAGTCTGGCCAGGTTAACAAATACATATGCCACTGTGGACAGCCCAGGGGGCGTTTCCTTACCTCTTATTTTCAAAAAGGACACAGGGTAAACTCAGTTTGGAAATAAAGGTTAGTCTGCCCAACACAGCTGTTCACAAAGGTTAGGAAAAAACAACTATTATTTAAAATTTGCATCTACCATAGCACACCAGAAAGTTTGGAAGAACATAGCAGAGTGGATGAAAACCTGGTATAATACAAACCAGAAATCAATTCTGTTGTCACTTTAATTCATCTAATTGTTTTTTAATGGATGAATTACGCTGTTATATTTCAGTTTGATGATACAGTACCCCATTGATTTGTCTGTGATACCAGTCAGTGTACGTGCGGAGACAAGGGTATGTTCTATTTATTTATGAGCACGGTGAAGGAAATACCTTAGGTAATGAAACACATCTTAAATCATTATTTGAACTCACACATTGATTTCAAATCAGCAGTTATGTTTTTTTCTTTTACGGTTTAAAAAAATTGCTGCGTTAAACGTATGCCTTTAAGAACTTGGAGGAAGAAAGTAAAACGATGAGAAATTTATTTTGGATGAAAATTAATCTTTTTAGTATTTGGTTCTTATTATAAGTAGTTTAAAAAAGAAGCTAAAGTACTCAGTTTAATGAAAAGAATGGAGGAATGAATTTAGATAAAGTAGCCTTTATTTTTCATACTTTTATATTGAAAAAGATGTGGAGTTTGCCTTAGTGGCTTTGAATTTTGGGATCCCATGTCTTCCTCATAACTTTCAGTTTAAAAAACCCCGAAACTGTAACAAACCTAACTGGAAGGTGTGCGTCTTTTTATGGGATGCTGATAGGAGAGTGCTGAATTGTAGCATTTGTTTCTACTACACTCCCTGTCTCCTGTAGTGGATTTGTTATTAGCTAACACATGCTGTCTATTTGTTATTTGC
>NW_003852428.1:11724050-11741107 GCF_000181295.1 Otolemur garnettii | reverse complement strand
GAGTTTTGAAAATAGAAGCAAGTTTTGAAACTTGATCATTGACTTATACTGATTTGATTTTTTTAAACTTAATGATTAAGAACTTGTGTTCTGGAGTCAGGTGTGAGTCCTGCACCCTCTTGGATCTTAGGCATGTTACTTACCTTGTCTGTGCTTCAGTTTTCTCATCTTTAATTTAGGATTAATGGTATTTACTTTTGAATGTTATCATGAGGTTTCCGTGAATGATCCACACCAGGCTGGGCACACAGCAGGAACGTAACCAAGGTTGGCTCTTCAGATTGTGACTAGGACTTTCTTTCCGTGGTTGTAGCAAGGCTAGTCAACGTCTTCCTTTCCCTAAGTATGCCAGAGTTCATTGCATCTGCCCACAGCACCTTTCCCCACAACCTGGACTGACCAGGAGTGGGCCTGGTGCCATTAGAGCTTCATTTATCCAGAGGGGGCATAGAATTCACTCTTACCCAGCCGTTGCTGTTAGTTTTGCCTGCTCATTTATACATATATGCTTATTTGAAAAAAGAAGCAGTATTTTAAATAACAGTGATTTTTTAATCTTCTGTTTTGTTGTTATTTCACCTTGTCTGGCTTGTTGGTACTGGCATTGATACAGAGAGAACTGAGTGGGCATTGGAGAACTGATTATTTCTTAGAAATAACTTGCTGGTTAATATCTTTATATTACCAACATCTTTGGTACTTTGTTTTATTGCATTTTGTAAATGTGTATAAAAGATATGAGTCTTACCTCTTGGTTTTTACAGACCCTGTGTATCATATCATTGCCTATATAAATTCCATTTGACACGGGTCACAGCGTGACTGAGTAGCATTATAAAGGCATGTTTATCTTTTGAAATGATTTGGTGATTCAGGCAAACACCTACCTTGAGGCTCCTGAACTTGGTCAGTACATTTTTTCTGTTATGACTGGCCTGTTTCTTGCTTAGTCAAATCCTTACAATAATGTCATATGGTAGGTTGCCGCCGTCTGGCTAACATTGGAATACAGCAGTTTGGCCCAGAGCCAGCCTCCTAAGGGCTCTGCCGCCTCTCGCAGAACTGTGGATGGGGGTGAGGAGGCGCTCAGAGCATCCTGCAGTGTGGGCAGAGGAGCGGAGCTGCTGCATGCCGCACGTCCGATGGCGTGGATACATACACACCGTCTCTGTCTATGCAGCCATTTTAGTATCTTTCACACTCTTCAGTTCCTCCCATTTTTGACTTAAGGGTGTCTGTTACTAAGGGCATCGAGAGCCAGGAATTTAAAAAACAGAACTCAGAGGCATCCTGAGAGCCACAGGGCAGGAGGTGCTCTTTATACCCAGGTTCCGTGTCCTCTGCCTCAGGCCTCCTAACTCTGTCCCACCAGGCAGGTGCCAGGAGAGTGCAAAGAAGGGAAGCCCCACGTCTGCGTCCGCAGCCCCCTTTTAGGCACCTTCCTTACCTCCGTCCCGACACTTGTCTTGGGGGGAGTTGTTTCATTTAAAGCTTTTCTCCTGTGCCTCCTGCCCTCCCCTTCGCCCATGTGCAAAGTGTTCAGAAGGTTAGGAATTAGGATTCCAGGACTTTCTCTAACCAGCCAACTGCAAAGGCAGTTTGCTCTGTCACAGGCACACTGAGTTATTAAAATTACATTTCTGAATTACAAGAAAGTTATCTTTTCTCAACGATGACAAGGGCACACTTGACTAAATTAATGAAAAAATGGTAAGATGAACCCTGAGCCACCATGTGCATGTGGATACATTCCAGAAGCATGCACGGTGCTCACCAGGCCCCACGGGGTGCCCTCCTTGCATTCCAGGTCCCCAGTGTGCAGTTGCCATGGTAGTAGTGGGGCCACCTGAGCAGGTGCTCCCAGTGTGACTTGTGCTCATGCCAGAGTATCGTAGGAGGTTATAGGAAAATGTCTTATTTTATGTTTTAATGTTTTATTTCATGTTGCTAATGCTAATCATGTTAAACAGTCTGAGGATTGAGAGAATATTAAAAGAATAACATACAGTGTAGAAATCAAGCATTTAAAAATATTATAACTTTTGGAAAGAAGACTCTGCTTTTCCTATTCAAGAAGTGTGTTTTTATTTAGCTGGGTTTTAATATAACTACAGTTTGTGAGTAGGTGGGGGAGAGTCTCGTTTGTCTTCTGAAAACAGGTCGGGTTTTAAGATGTAACTTTGGAAAAGTAAGACATACCATGAGGCTGTGTTTTCACCTCAGCACACGCAGTCATCAGCTGCAGCGAGCAGCTGCTTGGTCAGACCCTCCTTGGCCCACCTGTGCAGGCTGTTAGCTGATTCCCTTGTACAGAGCTTAGGGTGGTGCAGGAACACTGCCTAATGACTGTTAATGTAACTTTCATAATTTTACTTTGAAACCATGATGACCCACATAGAAGGCTGATCTTAGGACTATAGAAGAAATATCTTTCCAGTGGTCTGGTGTCACTTCTTTTGAAAAAAATTCTTAGCATTTCCAACAATTAGCATCCAGGGACTCTGAGCTGACTGACTCCCTGAGAGGCTGCTGTCCCATAAAATTCATACAGAAATACAGACAAAAAAGACAAAAAAAGAGCAAGGGAAAAGAAAGTTGTGGTTGAGTCTGGAAGGGCAAGAGGAGATCAGGGAGGGTTGAAGTGAGCAGACCTGTGCCCCAGGTGCCAACAGCGGGTCAGTGGCCCAGCTTGCCATGCGGGGGCCTGCCCTCTGCCCCTGCCTCTGCCCTCTGCCCCTGCCCATGCATTGCTCCTTGTGCTTCTGGGCATTGCAGAGTTTCATCCAGGCCAGCCCAGACTCAGTCTCAGGCTGGAGGGCTCCACAGCTACAGACCCTTCTCTGCCTCCTGCAGTGGATGGAACACCCTGACATGACGATGGAACACAGCAGAGGGCAGTTTCTGAAGCTGTTGACGTGGGATGCTTATGCTGGCAGCCTCCTTGCACCCGTGGGCACTGGGAACGTAAAGTCTCTTGCTATGAGAAGTAGCTGCTTCACCCAGGAAGCTGCCGCTTTGCACCTTCCTGTTCAGTTTACGAGATTTAAAACAAAGTGCCTTAGTTTCTGAGAGGTCAGAGGTGAATAGATAGACTTGGTTCAAGGCAAAATAGGGTGGCTCAGGATTTGTGGAAATAGAACATGGCCTGTTTGTCGACACAACCGTGGTGACCGCTGAGTGGAAGAGCACTAGTGAGGGCATCATGGCAGAGCTGGTGGATGTGAAACCAGCCTCGGGACAAGGGCTCTGTGTGTGGGGGATGGGGTGGGTTTACTTTCTTTTTTATATTTTCTTTCTACCCCCCCCCTTTTAAAATTTGTTTGTTTACTCTGCAAAGTGTTGACCAGATTGTTTTCTTTACTCTGTCCCACCCCCATGGAGTAGGAAAGCTGCTTTTAGATCTCTGCCCCGACTTTGACTTCTGCAAGCCACACTTTCCAGAGGGATTTAGTGTCCCATTTCAGTGGCAAAGAAAGATGTGTTTCTTTCTAAAGCATGCCTGACTGTCCTTCCAACCTCCATTGGAATGTTGTCCTGTGTTTGGTTGCTTCTGTCAGAGCTTGAGGCAGTTCCAGGCTGTCCTCCTAGAAAACCTCCCTGGTTCATGGGTTCCCATTTCAGCACAGCATCCTTAGCACCCACCGCATGTGAGACTGAGCTGCATCCTTGGCCAGTAGTGTCCTACAAAGAGTACCCTGGTGTCCACATGGGCCACTTTGACCGAGATGATCGATCACCTGGAATACCTTTGAAAATTTATGATCTTGACCACCTCCAGAAGCCTCAGAATGCTGAGGCCCAGTCCAGGACTCTGTATTCCACCAGCATCGTTACACAAGAGCCTTAACTAACCTGAATAGCCATTTCTGGAGGAGATAAAACAGATCAGTTTTTCTCAACCAGTTTGTTGTGAGTAGCTTTTTGTTTCAAGTAAAAGTCGCACTGTTATATTGTTACTATCATAGTACAGAACACATCGGAGGTCACTGCACGTGCCAGGAGTTCCTTTCTGAGACTGTGAAGTTGGGCAGTGTGTGCTTAGGTGCAGGCATGCCTCACTTTAGTGTGCCCTGTTGATTGTGCTTTGCGGATATTACATTTTTTAGAAATTGAAAGTTTGTGGCAACCTTGTATCAAGCAAGTCTGTTGGCACTTTTTAAAAACAGTGTATGCTTACTTCTTTTCTCTGTATCACATTTGGTGATTATGGAAATATTTCAAACTTTATCATTATATCTGTGTGGTTATCAGTGATCTTTGATGCTTCTGTTGTAGTTGTTAGGGGCCCCATGAACCATGTGAGACAGAGAAGTTAATATATGTTGTGTATTTGTTCTGACTGTTCCATTGGCTGGTTGTTTCCCACCTCTGTCCTCTTGGGCCTCCCTGTTCCCTAACACACGTCATTACTGAAATCAGGCCAGTTAATGACCCTGCAGTGGGGTCTGAATGTTCAGTGAAAGGAAGAGGTATCTCACTTTAAATCAAATGTTAGTAATAAAGGCACATCAAAGCTGTGACAGGGCAAAAGCTAAGTCCCTGTGCCAAATATTTAACCAAGTTGTGAACGCAAAGGAAAATTCCTGAAGGAAATGAGAAGCACTACCCCAGTGAACACACAGATGGTAAGGAGGTGAAGCAGCCTTAGTGCTGATAATGGAGAAAGTTTGGGTGGTCTGGATAGAAGATCCAACCTGCTTCAGCATTGCCTTTGGCCAGAGTGCCATCCAGAACAAGGTCCAAATTCTCTTCAGTTCCATGAAGGCTGAGAAAAGTGAGGAAGGTGCAGGAAAAAAGTTAGTAGAGGTTTGCTCTTGAGGTTTATGGAAAGAAACTATCTCCATAACATTCAAGTTCAAGGCAAAGCTGCTGCTGGGGAGGCTGCAGCAAGTCATTCAGAAGATGTTGCTAATACAACTGATGAAGACAGCTATGGATTATAAACCACAGATTCTCACGGTAGACAAAGAACCTTCTATTCGAAGAAGATGGCAGGCAGTCTTGGACTTTGAAAACTAGAGAAGTCAGTGCCAGCCTTCAGAGGACAGGCCAGCTCTCTTGTTAGCAGCTCATATAGCTGGTGACTTTAAGCCAAGCTTCTTTACTATTCAGAAACTCCTAGGGCCCTTAAGAATTATGCTGAATCTACTCTGCTTGTGTTCTAGCAATGGAAGAACAAAGCCTGGATGACAGTACATTTGTGTACAATATAGTTAGTGAATATTGTAAGCATACTGTTGATCTCAGAAAAAAAGGATTTCCTTCCAGAACATTATTGCTCACTGACGATATACCTGGTCACCCAAGAGCTCTGATGGAGATGTATAGGAATATTAATGTTTTCGTGCCTGCTCAGATAACATTTATTCTCCAACCCATGGATCAAGGAGTAATATCGGCTTTCAAATTTTATCATTAAGAAAATACATTTTGTAAGGCCAGAGCTGCCATAGTTAGTGACTCATTCCTCTCACGTGTTGGGGCAAAGTAAAGTAAAGACCTTTGGGAAAGGATTCTTCACGCTGGGTGAAGAATATTTGTTGTTCGGCTTGGTGCTCGTAGCACAGTGGTTACAACGCCAGCCACATGCACTAAGGCTGGCGGGTTTGAATCCAGCCCAGCCTGTTAAACAGCAAATACACCTGCAACCAAAAAATAGCTGGGTGTTGTGATGATTAGCTATAGTCCCAGCTACTTGGGAGGCTGAGGCAAGAGAATCACGTAAGCCCAAGAGTTTGAAGTTGCTGTAAGCTGTGGCTCCATGGCACTCTACTGAAGGTGACATAGTGAGACTCTGTCTCAAAAAAAAAAAAAAAAAAGAATATTTGTTATTTGGGGGAAGAAGTCAGAATATCCATATTTGTTAACAAGAGTTTGAAAGAAGTTGATTCTAACCCTCAGGGGTGACTTTGAGGGGTTCAAGACTTCAGTGGAGAAAGTCACTGCAGACGTGATAGAAATAGCAAAAGAACTAGAATTAGCAATGAAGCCTGAGGATGTGACTTAATTGTTGCAATCTCATGATCAAACTTAAATGGATGAGGATTGCTTCTTATGGATGAGCAAAGAAAGTGGTTTCTTGAGGCAAGATCTATCCCTGGTGAAGAGGCTGTGAATGTTGTTGAAATGACAATGCAGAATTTAGAATATTGCATAAACTTAGTGCATAAAGCAGCAGCAGAGTGTGAGAAGACTGACTCCAGTAAGTTCTACTGTGGGTAAAATGCAGCATCATCTGCTACAGAAACATTGTTTGTGAAAGGAAGATTCAACTGATGTGGCAGACTTCACAGTTGTCTTATTTTAAGGAATTGCCACGGCCATCGCGGCCTTCAGCTGCCACCACTCTGGGTCAGCAGCCATCAGCATTGAGGCAGGACCCTCCACTATGGAAAAAACTGCAATTCATTGAAGGCTCAGATGCCAATTAGCTTCTTTTTTTTTTTTTTTTTAAAGCAATACAGTATTTTTTAGTTAAGGTATGTATGTTATTTTAGCATAATGCTAATGCTATTGACTGTTTAATAGATTATAGTGTAATATCAACACACTAACTTACAATGTAAATATATGTACCAGGGAACAAAACATTTCACATGTAGTAGGAAACAAAAAAAGTGTGTGTGACTTGCTTTATGGTAAACGCTTTATTGTGGTGGTCTGGAACTGCGCCTGAGTGATCTCCGAGGTACATGTATGTTGGGTTGCATCATAGAAAGCGTTTCTTACGGTGGGTTAAGATCAGAGACGTTTGGAAGCCCTGAGGGTAGATGATGCCCCTCAGTTCTGTCTCACTACCACCTCCTTTTGTGTCATTTGGAGTCCTTAGCCCTCATCCTAGCCAGTAAGTCATCTGCTTAGAGGCGAGCACCGAGCTTAACAGACCCTGGGAAGCTGTGAGCCTTGGAGTCTCCCAGGGAACCCAGTGACATGTGGTCTCTTCCAGAGCTCCTTTCTCAGGATCTTTGGGGCAGGGGTTTGGAACCTGCCTTTTATTTATTTATTTTTTTTACGTCATTCAGTATAACTTTATTTACTATTTATTGCACATAACTTGAGGTCTTTCATTTTTAACCACCAAAGGTTCAAAGGACTATTTCTCCATGAGGTTTGATAGTAACATTAGTGAGTTCATGTATTCGTGGTGTTTTTTATTTGTAAACATCTGTATGGCTCACATTGCCATAGATCCTGAAGTCATAAGCGTGGACCATGCACAGGCTGGCAGCAAGCCAGAGAGCCACTCGGCAAGCAAACAGATACTCTGCATAAGGAGAAAAGTCATAGCACAACATTGAACGTCCAACCTAAGTCATCTCAGAGTTATACATTAGGCTGACGTTTTAATTCACCTGGGATCTGAAATTCAGCTGGTTGGTCGGTGATGGGGTTGACCTGATTTCAGGAGAATTATTCCGGGAACAGTGAAGGAAAAGGGGGGCTCAGTCTTTCCTCTTAGTTGCTTGTTCCTCCCCTTCCTCCCCAGCACCTTCAACTTTTTTCTCATCCTCTTCTGCTTCTTTGGTTTCTTCTCCTCCTTCACCTCCTCCTCCTCCTCCTTCTTTGCTTCTTTGGATTCTTCCTTAGCGGCTCCTTCTTCCTCCTCGGCCCCCTCTTCCTCTCCAGCTCTTCCTTCTCCTCCTCTTCAGCTTCTCCTTCAGAGGGGGGTTCATCCTTGGCTTCCTCCGCTTTAGCAGCCTCAATGGTCTCCTCCACCTCGATCTGCTCCTCCTGGACGTGGCTGGTATAGTAGGATGGGAAGGAGCGGCAGACATCCAGTAGGAGCTGGTCTGTAAACCACCATAGGCAGATCGGCCGAAGACCTGGGAGCTCTGGGCGCAGCCGCTGGTGATGCTGCCCACACTGGTGAAACCCGAACCTGCCTTTTAAATAAGTATCCTGTAGGATTCCGATGCTGGTGTTGTGGGATCACCTTTAAGAAGTACTGGCCTGCCCTTTGTGGGTACTCTACATGTTAAATTTTAAACCTTGTAGAGATTCTTTGAGGTGTTTTTTTCTCTCACCCAACCCCCATTTTTCAAGTAAGGACACTGAAGCCCCAGGTGACCAGATGTAGTGAATTTCATAACATCACAGAGGCATAGCGGAGGTCTGGACTTGAACCTGATTGGTATAGGGCTCTGATTCCTCTGTCCCTTCCCTGGTAGAGGGATCAGGTGACAGGAGATATGAAAGATAACAATTCCTGAGTGAGGAAGCCTCCCTGATTGGGGGAAAAACAGGATTGTTGAAAGTGATGGTTTTAGAATGAATCTTGGGCGGGAAGATGCAGCCTTTTGTCTTGGGAATAAGTATTGTTCCTGGTACTTGTGGGACAGCCTGGGAGACCTCTGCCCTCCTAGAGGAGAAAAAAGGCTGAATCTCTCTGCGCAGCAGGTTGAGTTCTGGCTCTGCCCCCAACTTTGCTGGCTGCTTCCTTTATAAAATAAGAAGGTTATGTGACAGCATCCCTCCCCCAGAGTTCTTCCAGATTTTTAGATCCTGTGATTTTATCCTTTGGAAAAGTAGTATTTCTTGTGTTTTACCTTGGCAGAAATTACCGAATACCTCAACAAAATAGCTCCTTTGGAGAAACATTGTAAACAGAATCACACATTGGCGCCCTGCAGTGCAGTTCAGATTTCGTGTGGAACACAGCACGTGTGCTTTGAGAGCTCATCAGGGAGCAGCCCTGCGTCAGGTTAGGAGGCCAGCGTGCAAATTGCCTTGCAACCATTTCCTCTGTCTCTTATTCATAAGGGCTTGGATGCCAGACAGGGAGGCAGAGCTTCTGGTTAATCTTATTATGTAAAGAAGGGGAGAATGATTTTCTTTCAAAACTGGACAACCCCTTCTTTAGCTTGTAGGCGGGAAGTCCCATCCAGTGGGATTTGTGAGAAGGAGAGGAAACTGCCCTATGTGCACCAGTGGAAGCTGGGCCACTGGTGTGCAAAGCAGCTGTGCATTCCAGGCCCCGAAGAGGCACTTTATTTTTAATTAGAAGGTTATCATCTCTCTCTGGCACACGTGGTTCCTTCTCTTTGTAAATGTGTAACATTTTGTGTTCAAATTCCTATCTAATTTTAGTCTTAATCTAAATCGGATTGTAGAGGGACGTATCCTCTGACTGTAATATTTTACAAGTATTCAGTGTTGATGTTCCCAAGACCGTGGCTTGGCTGTGCAAATGATTAAATTTGTTATCCTTGATATCCTGGAGGGGACAAAGACAGTGGCAGAACCCATTTTTGGCCTGAGAATAGTATTAATAGAGGTAAATATTCTTTAAACATAACTGTCAGCCGTATTTCTTTGATAGGCCACTAAATTGTATCTTCATTTTGAGAATTTACACATCTAATTTTATTTAATATAAATCTGTCCATTTTCCATTTCTTGACTTTTTTTTTTAAAGGAAGAATAAACATTATTGCTATTATTTTGTTTTCAAACAGTATGTGACGCCAGAACCCTACGTCCTCTTCAGGCTAACTTTGTATATATTGCTTCTTTTAAGTAGACATTTCTAGCATTCACCTTTTTTATAATTTCCAACGTAGAGAAAATCTTATCAGTTAATAAGCTATTTTAGGATCATTTTTAAGCTATTCTAGAATTTTATTGTAAAATTTTTCTAAAATATTTTAGCATATAAGCTATTAAAATCTATTTAGAATTTTAGGTTATCCCTAGAATTAAGGAGAACTCCTCTTAGATGAGGAGGTGTAGCTAAGTTAACCTGAGTTCACCTTTTGGTGAACACAGATTAAACCTAAGAAAGAATATACTAAGAATTATACTGAAGGTGCTGTTAGCACCACCTTACACATTTTGACTTTGTTTGTTTCTTAAAGCATAGAGAGTAACTTTGGCAGGATGGATGGTTGTTTTCTTTCATGGATGAGTTCTAAGGGATAGTCCTAAATTGCTGGCAGGCAATCCAAAACAAATATTAATAAACAGAGCTTTACAGAAGAAGCAGAGTGGAAGTCCTCAGTAGCTAAAATATATTTCAACTGAAGAAAATGATAGTCTTTTAGTTGTTTGGGGGGGCTTGACCCAAATCTGGCTTGGCCAGAGTTATAGATACTATAAATGTTGAAGATTAGTGAGGAACTTAGGAATAGGATATACCACCAGTTTATAAATGAAGTAGAGAAAAAAGTCGGATACCAGAATGTTAACGTGTATTAAGTAGGTTAAGATACGTGACATGATATTAAATAACTGAATATGTATCTTTAGTATCATGTCAAAACAAAAGGCTCTTGATCTTTGAATGTGATGCTCCCTGAGCCTGGGACCTCATTCCTGAGAAGGTGAGGGCTTGCTCCATCTCCTTGTACCCGAGCGGTTTTCATTCTGTTCGAGAGCCTGATGGAAATGGCATGGTTCCTGCAGCAGGACCCATAGGCCGCCCAAAGCATTGCCTTTCCCGAAACTTGACCTGAGTTGTGGAGAATCAACATGGAGTTGATGGCTGTCACACCCTAATCACAAATAGTAATTGACTTTTTTGTAGGTTGGAGTGAGGTGGGTGGTGTTGACAGCTGTGGGAAGATTTGTACACCTCTGAGAAGAAATAAAAGCCAGATGGATGTAAACCTGTGGAATCCAAAGCTAATGTAGGTGTTTGTATTATTTTCTATTGCTGGCTGCCGAGTAACCACACAGTTAACAGCTTAAAACAACGACGCTCTTTTCTTACCTCACGATTTCTGTGGGTCAGGTGCCTGGACACAGCATAGCTGAATTCTCTGTTTAGGGTCTCACAGGGCTGAAAGCCAGGGGTCAGCCAGCTGTGTTGTCCCCTGCAGGTTGGGGGCTCTTCAGGTTCATTCAGGTCCTTGACGCAGCTCACTTCACTGTGGATGTAGGACTCAGGTCCAGTTTCTTTGCTTGTTTTTGGCAGGAACAAAGTGTCACTCTTACCTTCTAGAGGCCACTCTTGGTTCCTTGCCGCCTGGCCTGCTCCACCAGGGGGCAGTTTCTTCTTTTGAGGCCACGGACCAATCACACTTTATACTCTTTTAAAGGCCTTACTTGCTGAGGTCAGGCCCAACCAGGATGTCTACTTTTCGGTGAACTCAAAGTCAGCCTGGGAGTAACCTAGACACAGGAGTGACGTCCTATGATATTCAGCTTTGACCGCACACACGCTCGAGGGTTATACAAGGGACGTAGCACTGGGGTGGATGTCATGGGGCCACCTTAGATTTAGACCTACCACTGTGCTCATTGCATGTTGGTTTGATGAATGGAAGGGAGGGAGGAAGAAAGAAAGAGGAAAATTAATTCAAAGTGAGCGTTGAGTTGCTCAGTGACGTCTGGTGCTTCATGCTCCTTTACTTTGGTGCTGTTTAGCCTGGTGAGTTTGAGCCGGCAGGGTGGGGTTGGAGGGATGGTGATGGGTAGGGGAGCAGCTGGTGAATGCCGGGGCTCACACCAGGGGTGGCCGGTGTGGGCTTTGGACAGAGGCAGTGCAGGCTGGAGGTGGGATCTTCCTGCTGGGTGGGTCTTCATGGGACCAGCATGACAGGTTCTAGTCCCTCAGGTTATGAGTGACGATGGTCCTGACTGCCTGTCTGATCAGTGTCACCAGTTTTGGGGCAGGGAACTTCTCCTTTCTCCTATCAAATCCCAGCATTGCAAGCCCCACTAGTGCCTTGGAGGCTGAGAACTAGGGAGGTACCACGCGCATGGAGCTTTCTGGTCGTGGAAAAGACTTAATGTGGGGTGAGGGATGCGAGCTAAGAGCAGATCTTAAGGGGTCTGCAGAAGTAGTTGTCTTTTGCACAACACTTTAATTTAAAAAAGAGGCTGTAAGACATGGAATTTCTAACAATCACAGCATTATAGTTTAACACTGTCCCTGAAGCTTGGTCAAACATGACATCTTCACTTAAATGACCTATTTAATCAGTTGCCTTGGTAACTGAGTATCCGAAAAGGCTGACACACTCCCAGGAGAGGCGCTGGGGAGAGTGTTGCAGGTCTTGCCCAGAGTTCACAGTGACCTGTGGCCAGGAAGTCAGACGAACAGGGAGGAGAGAGGCCTCTCTGGCTATCCTCCTCCCTGGCTAGGGCATTACCCTGTACTTAAGGGAAGAGTCAGGGATGGAAATCCAGTTGGAAGATTAGTGTCCTCAAAATGTAGAAAGACAATAGGAAAACTCAATAAATTCACAACTCCTGGGATGTGAAGATTCAAGACAGCTTTGGGGAGAACATGCAGAAATAGGAACCACCGAGTTATTTTAAGAACTCAGTTTGCCAGCCAGATCGTTCCATACCCCTCTCCTCGAGGTGTTCCAAGCCTTTTGGTCATTCCACCGTTTCCAGCCTTCAGGAAGTGCGTGGGTGCCAAGAGCCGGCCCGTGCTGTATCCACAGGGCTTAGAGAACTCTCTCTGAGGTCACCCCTTGGGAGGTTAACGTGGGAACGTTTTCTGTCAGTCACAGACAGGAGGAGAAAGTGGAGAAACAGCCCGCTCTCCACTTTTGCCATAAAGGGTGGGGCATCCTTTTGTGCCTTTTGAACTTGACCCTGGAGTAGAGGCTGATTGGGCTGCCTCGTTTCTGGTTGTGAAATTGAAGATTTATTTCACTAGTGGCACCGTCCGGAGTTTTATTTAAAGCAGTCAGCAGAGGAGCACTGTCTTAGCTACCTGTTGGGTTCTCAGGACTTTGTTCTTCTCAGGTCTCTTGAAAGTGGCAAATAAAGGCTACCAGCCTTTGAGGAGTTTGGCTGGGAGGAAGGCCTGTATCTCAGAGACACACCCAGAGGATTTTCCCTAGGGACAAGGAAGCAGACGTCCTGTGCTGGACTTGATGACGTTTTCTTGGGGAAGTTTATGTCATCTGATAGGGCTTCGAACTCTTACATTGTTTATTAAATGAGATATGAAATTTAGGGAAACAACTTCAGCTTTGTTCTTCAGTCCCAATGGAAGGGTTATGGGATAAGAATAAAGTTAATTTTTCTGTGTGATGGAGAAGTCTCTTAAGAGTAAAATTAGAATGTAGTTTTACAGACAACACTGTAGTTGTCACTTATGAAATTCAGGAGTACAACTCTTGGTTGATGCCTACTGAAGATTCCATAGCAGAGGCCCTCAGCACTTAGGTCTGAGCTCTCCAATGGTTCAGCAGGCAGGCGTAGGGGCCTTTGTGAAGAGGACAGGGTTTCTCAGGGCCAGTTTCCTAGGGAGGAAACCCCACCCCCCACCTCCACCCCTAGTAAAGGAAAAAGAAAAAAATGGTTTGTTTTCAAACCAAACCTAACTCACTGCCTGGTTAGATTTGGTGGAGATTGTGTTTGTGTGTTTAATGTACCCAAAGCTTTGATTCTACAGGCCAAAAATCCACTCTGGATAGTGGTGACAGTAACACACCCACCCAGACCTTGAGACTTTGTTCCTGGCTAGGTGTTCCCAACATTCCATACCACATTGGTGAGCATAAGCTATTTTTGAAGTGGACAAAATGATCTGCAGCCTTGAACATGTGAGCCTGTGATTGACAGAAATATGTCAGGCGTTTGAGAGTATATATCGGGAAGCAGAGGACAAATGGCCGGGGAATGCTGGAGAGAGGGTGCAGCGCGGGGCTGAGCAGCACATGACTGAGAAGGGGCTGCGCTCGGAAGCTGCTGAGAACTGAAAACCCTCACTCTGGCCCATCTTACTTTTTTTGTGGTCAAGTGGACTTTAGAGCCGCGAACAGCATCACAGAGGTCACCAGTAGATTTAAGCGGATAATTTGCACGTGCATAAATTACATCGTTTTGACTTAAGTTCTTTAGAATGAAACTAATAATCTGCTTTATTACCACTTGTAATTATAAAACTATTTTGACTGTAAAGGAATTTACTTGATAGAAAGCTTTCTCTTATTAAGGTTGTTTGAGTATCGAATTATAATTGATAGGGTCAAGCCATCTCACTTGTAGTCTGTGATAAACCAAAATTAGGCAGAGAATTTTAGATGTGTTCATAAAATGGAAGAGACTAAAATTGAGACGTACTTATTGAAGGTGAAACTATCCTGCTAATCTTTCCATAGTGTTTCAATTTGTCATTTTGATTATGATACACAGATTACATATATTTGAAATTAAAAGTGTATTCAAGATAAAATTAAAGCCTACCAATGTATGCCCGATCCAAAACAGAAATTGGCAAGCTTTTTTGTAAATGGCCAGGTAAATATTTCAGTCTCTGTCACGATGACTTAGCCCTGCATTCGGAGCAGGAAAGCAGCCATCCAGCAGCAGGGAAACAGTGTATGTAAAGCACGAGCATGGCCAGGACAGCGACAGGTGTCTGTAATCCCAGCTACTGGGGAGGCTGAGGCCAGGAATTGTAGACCAGCCTCGACAACATAGCAAAACCCAACCTCAAGAAACAACAAATAAAAATACAGTTAAAAGAACAAAGAATGAGCATGGTTGCATTCCTGTGAAACTTGATTTACCAACACTGGTAGAGTGGATGTGGCCTGTCCCCTCCTGCAGTCTTATTGTAAGGCCTGGCCCTGGGACGGAGTGGGGTGAGGATGAGGGTGGTGTCTTTTTTCCCCTACTACTTTTGAATGAAGTGAAACTCAAAAACAGCAGTCTTTAGAATCTGCCCCAGGAGTTTAGGTTTGAGTTGTGAAATTTGACCACCCTGGAATAGTCCAGGTCATAATGCACCTTTTGGTAGGTTCCCCAGACATCAGGAGGCTTTTGCAAGGCTGGATCTCGGGGATTCTCCCCTTTCCTTATAGCAGCCGTCGCTCTGTCAGACCCAGCTCCCCTGTTTGTAACGTACTGTGTAAGGCTGGGTGCACTATCCTGAAATGTAATTAACACATAGTACAAAAATTAATAAATAATGTTTTAATTCACAAGGAAGAAATGTTAAGAAACGTCGTTTTGTAATCACTTACTTAAATGTATGAATGCTTAGCTATGACTCTGTGCTGGAACAGTGGTACCAAAAGTACTGGCCTGCTATGAGAATGGCATATGTCTGTCAGTCCCCAGCTGCTGCCTTCATAGAGAGTCATGCTGTTGGCAGGGAGGGGGAAACCAAGTCAGCTGAATTAAAGAGGTGCAGACTCCTCCTCTAAGGACAGAGACGCACTGATGAGTTTGTGGATGTGAGGCCTTGGTAGCACAGCTGGAAGATGTCCTGTTCCTAAGTGCTTTGTACCCACGCAGAGAGAAACTCCCCACGGATGTGAGAGCCACAAAGGCAGACGGCTGACATGTTTTGTGTGACTTAAGTATCGTGTGCTACCTTGCTGTTGGTGACATGATTTTCTGAAGATGTCAACAGTTCTTGGTACATTTCTAAACCAAAGTAGAGATTTTTCTCCATTTATGTGGTACTTTCTCTCCTGAAAAATGTAGTAAACAAAAAAATGTGCCAAAGTAATGGTTTCTGTTTATGCATAAAATGCAGTTAAGGTCTAAGTTCAGGATTTTCACTTCCCAGAGAATGTTTGGAAAGTCAGGCTGGATACTTCATGAGGGGTGTTTCTGTTGGGGGTGAGGGGCTGCCACACACATCTGCCCCCATGGCAACTACAAATAGCTCCACAGGTTTCCAAATAAAAAATGGAACAAATAAGCATGTAGATGAGGATCTGTGATGGTGGGTGGGCAAATGTTGGATCTGCATTCTCCTGAGTGCTTATCCTGCAGACAGACTGCAGAGAGACTGCAGAGAGACTGCAGAGGGGCCAGTGTGCTGCAGATAGCCAGCATCCTGCAGAGAGGCCAGCATCCTGCAGAGAGGCCAGTGTGCTGCAGAGAGGCCAGTGTCCTGCAGAGAGGCTATCATCTCACAGAGCAGCCAGTGTGCTGCAGAGAGGCCAGTGTCCCACAGAGAGGCCAGTGTGCTGCAGACAGGCCAGCATCCTGCAGAGAGGCCAGTGTCCCACAGAGAGGCCAGTGTGCTGCAGAGAGGCCAGCATCCTGCAGAGAGTCCAGTGTGCTTGCTGCAAAGAGACCAGCATCCCACAGAGAGGCCAGAATCCTGCAGAAAGGCCAGTGTCCCACAGAAAGGCCAGCGTGCTCTCTGCCTGTGCTTCCCCAGGACTTCTGTCTTATTTTCTTGGATTCTTTTTATTTTTAAATATTTTCTTTTTCCATCTTTTCTTTTTGCCTCCCCCCCTCAACATTGCCCCCTTTTATTCGGTCGTTTCTCTTATTGTATAATTCTCTAAGGGCAGAGTTTCTCATTGTAATGTTCCAACATACTGATGGATCTTGATCCTTTTTCTAAGATGTGTTGAAAATAGTTTATTGCCATTTGCAACCAAAGCACTGAAATTTGCAGTGTAGCTTTTCTAGTATTACTCACCTGCCTATTATTATTATTATTTCTTTTTTTAAGCTGGGAGAAAAGATAGCTATAGCTCATGCATGACTCTGAGACGGGGGCTACCGTTAGTGCCTTTCTCAGTGTTGTTAGAGGACTAGATTCACAATTTGTGCTTGCCAATTACTGGCCAATGCTTAGTACTTGCATTAGCCATCTAAGTAGTAGATGTTGCGAAGAAAGGAAAAGCAGAGAATTATTCCCCAGGTTTGCTATTGTGTGGTGTTTTAACATTGCAAAGGTTTATACATTTTCTTTGCTTTGACAGCTCTCTTGATTACCTTGTGACCTGCTACACTGATTATTGCTGGACACTTTTAAAGTCATGGCCCTTCCATGCCTGTTTTCCCTCCTTCGGGCCACTGGTGAGATGTGGTGGATATGAGCATTAAAGCTTTTGTGGGCACTGGGAGTGGTGCTTCTGTTGTGGCTGAAATAGGACTTAAGTTATATTTTATGAAGCAATTTTGACTATTTTCAACTGATGTTGCCAGCCGACTTTTATGGATTTCACAGTGGCATAGTAATGAGTCATAATCACTACTTCATTTTCTCTGACCACCGGGTAGATGCATTTTGTTCTTGGATCCGACAGGCTGTCAGTGAAGAGATAAAACCTTTCTCTGGGTTTGAGTTGAATGTAAGTCTGTTGTTAACCCTATTCCTGGGCCTGCCTTAACAGACTGAG
>NW_003852428.1:11722126-11723848 GCF_000181295.1 Otolemur garnettii | reverse complement strand
AACCTCCAACTCCTGGGCTTAAGTGATTCTCTTGCCTCAGCCTCCCAAGTAACTGGGAGTACAGACACCTGCCACAACGCCTGGTTATTTTTTGGTTGTAGTTGTCATTGTTGCCTGGCAGGCCTGGGCTGGATTTGAACCCACCAGCTGTGGTGTATGTAGCTGGCACCTTAGCTGCTTGAGCTATAAGTGCTGAGCCTGTAGACCAGGGGTCCTCAAACTTTTTAAACAGGGGGCCAGTTCACTGTCCCTCAGACCGTTGGAGGGCCGGACTGTGGGCCCTGGGATGAGTTGGCTGCTAGCAGGACCCGGCGGGCCAGGCAAATGTCCTAAGCGGACGGCATGTGGCCCGCGGGCCGTAGTTTGAGGGTGCTTGCTAGACTCTTAGTAAGGGATTCTTTCTGATCTTGGAGACTTCTTGTGTTTCCTTGGATCTCCAGTTGTGTTTTCATGGTATCATAGGTCATTTGAGGGAGAAAAGCAAATACTTGTTGGGAATCTACACATACAGGATCATTCAGACATAGATCCTGGCCTCTAGCTGTTAAAGTCTAGTGGAGAACATAGGATTTAATTATAACAGCAGCAGTGGTAACAGCTACCAGCACCAGCCCCTGGGATGAAGTGGTACATGTTGTCTCATTTATAAACTTTACAAAAGTCCTTTGAACGTAGATCTTCTTGTCGTCATTTTGTAGTGCTAGAGATCGGAGATGAGAGGTGCACGGCTGCTAAAGGTCATGTGGCTGGTAGGGGCAGAGTTTGTTTTTGCCACTGCTTTATTATTTATTTATTTTTAGCTTTTGAGTGAATATTCCTGCCACACTGGGCTTCTCTCAGTTCCTTGGTCGAATGGGGTTCTAACCACCTTAGGTGCTCTCAGGTGTTTCAGTTTTCGAGTGTTACTGTTGCTGACAGGCATTTCCTGGCCCCTGTGTCAGCTCAACCCCCAGCCTGGCCACAGGCGCCCTTCGTGTCCAGGCATCCCTGGCTACGCTCCATTGCATTTCTGACATTTGTCACTTTCCATGTGTCTGCTTTCGTTGTCTGTCATCTTTGCCTAACATGGCACGTGGCACATGGTAAATGTATAAAAAATATTTGTTAAATGAAAAAACGAATGGGTGTTTATACTTTTGTCCACCATGTTTTATGCTGTATACCCAAAACTAAGAGATTGAAAGGTGCATTGAGAGAGATATTTATCCTTTGAGCCGTGGGCAACAAACTTTAAAAAAATGCCACACTAAATAAGAAAAGAAAACGGAGCATATATTTTTAACATGTTTACTTAATATACATGTCTAATGTGTGGACTGTATTGCAAAAATTTATTCTTTTAAGAGGATGAAAAAAATTCTAAAATGTGGAGTTTGTAATATGCTCTTCTCTATGTTAGAGAATCACCTGGTGTGTCGAGGACCTACTCCTCTTGCAGCTGGGGAATGTCTGAGGAACATTTCCAAGTAAGCTCTTTTTGGCCAGTGGCTTTATGGAGGTATAGATCGTGTAGCTTGCAATTTGCACAGTTATGATGGACAATTCAAGGGCTTTTAGTATATTCATGCACAGAACTGTGCAACCATCAGCACAGACAATTTTAGAACGTTCTCCACACTAAAGAGAAGCCCCCACTCCTCAGCCTTCATCCCTCCAGTCCCCCCTCGCTCTAGTCCCCCTTCCTTCCAGTCCTCCCATCTCCCCAGTTCCCCCATCCCCCCA
>NW_003852428.1:11710511-11721914 GCF_000181295.1 Otolemur garnettii | reverse complement strand
CCCCCCTCCCTCCAGTCCCCCCATCCCTCCAGTTCCCCATCCCTCCAGTCGCCCCATCTCTCCAGTTCCCCCATCCCTCTAGTTCCCCATCCCTCCAGTCGCCCCATCTCTCCAGTCCCCCCATCCCTCCAGTCCCCCATCCCTCCAGTCACCCCATCTCTCCAGTCCCCCCATCCCTCTAGTGTACCATCCTTCCAGTCCTCCCATCTCCCCAGTTCCCCCATCCCACCAATCCCTCCGTCCCCCCAGTCCCAGGCACCTACATGCAGCTTTTTGTCTTTGGATTTGCTTTTGGAACAGCCTGTTTCCATCACCAGAGGGAGGTGTCCACTGGAACCTTTCTCAGCTTCTCCTTTTGCGCTGTGATAACCTGGTGCACCTGTGCAGGCCACTGGGTGAGGAACAGGGTGTGCCTGCTTGTCAGCGTCATAGAGTTATTTTTCCCTGTGACAGTAACCAAAAACTCCTTTCCTTTAGTACTGCAGATTAAGTGACCCTTATCCAAAATGCTTCAGCATTTCAGGTTTTGGGTTTTTTCCAGATTTTGTGGTATTTACATCGTACTTAACTCCTGGTTGACCATCCCAAATCTGAAACTCTGAAATCCAAAATGCACCCCCTGCCCCCGCCCCAGTATCTCCTTGGCGCTCAGAATGTTCAGTATTATGGAGTTGGACATCAACGTGGCCATTAGGACAGTGGTGATGAAGCACTGAGGGTAGCGATGCTGTGGGGCTGCTGGGGGAGGGGCGTGCTGGGGTTCCTGAGAAATGGTTTGCATGTCGCCCGGAGCACCGGAGAATAGGATTAGTGGAGGCAGGCTGCCTGGCACGTGTGCCTGCATGCTGCGGTGGCACGCTGGCGATGTCTGTCTGTGCATATGCGGCATGCACACACCTGCTGCCACCAGCAGTTGTTGGGTGGAAGTCAGCAGTTGCAGCCTTGACACAGGTGGAAGTGAACATGGACACAGATGAAGAGGAGATAGAAATCCACCCCCCACCCCCTCCCCGGCATCATCGCCGAAGCCCTCCTGGGCTGATGCCCACACCGAGTTACTGCAGGAACCTCTGAGGAGCTCTCTGGCTTGATAGATAATTAGTGGCCAGTAGTACTGATCAGGGTTTGATAGCTAGGTGTGGAAAAGAGAAATAGGTTACAAGCTGAGCCAAAATTTGCCTGCTGGGCTTTAATTTGGACATTGCCAATTCATGGGTTTCCCCTGTCATTTAGCATTATTAGTACTTGCTGGATGAACTTGCTTTAAAGAATGTTACTCTGGTAGCTAGCTAGCTACTGGCCCCATCCTGCCTGACTGTAGCCCACCTAAACATGTACAGTAGGGCTATCTAGGACATGTTTTCCTTTCTTTTCTTAGACATAGGGTCTCACTCTCCCACCCAGGCTGGAGCGCAGGGGTGCCCTCACAGCTCCCTGCAGCCTAATGCCCCTGGGCTCAATGCCCCTGCCTCAGCCTCCAGAGTACCCAGGACCACAGGTGCCACTCACCATAACCAGCTAACTTTTACATTTATATTATTATTTCTATTTTTTGTAGAGACAGGCTCTGTGTCACTATGTTGCCCAGGCTGATCTTGAACACTCGGCGGCCTCAAGTGATTCTCCCACTTTGGCCTCCCAAAGCACTGGGATTATAGGCCACTGTACCCATATATTTTCCTTCTTACATTTTTGTAATCTTTAAAAGTGATTGGAACATTTAGATGAAGTTAGAGTGGAATTTGCACTTGAGAAAATAGAGTTTATGTTGGGTATCTGAAATAGTTGGCATGTAGGAGATTTTAGTAGGAATTAAAAATGCACAATGATTTTGCTTTTGGAGGGGTAAGGTGCTGAAGGTGAAACAGCTACCACATGCTAGGAAGGACTTTCTGCAACTGTGAAAAGGATTAGGTGGTGAAGAGAGACATTGCAGTGCTCTTTGAACTTGATTGTTGATTTGTTCAATACTTAAAACCATACAGCATCAGTGATAGAGTCTCTTCCCTAGGGCTTATCCTATCTTTGTGGCAGAGCATTCCCAGCCCCCAGGGCCCCACCAGCCCGCACGGCTCGCGTGCACCACCTGCCATGATTCCTGCAGCTTGTGCGTGGGACACTTGAGGAGAGAAGGGGTGTGAATCTTTCTCCTTTATGTTCCGTGTGCATTTAATTCCAGACTGTATTGCAGAGAGAATTCAGTCTCCACCATTCTCGTTTTTCTTTAAATATTTCGTATTTTTCCTTAAATAATTTATGAAGTGATATTTTAAGTTAAAATCTTGCAATGTAGGATCTTAAGGGATTGTTCTTTATAAATAGAAAATAGTTTTGTGAAGAACCTGGAGTGCAGCTCAGATGTTTTCTGCTTGGCATTGAACAGTGTTGGCAGAGCTAAGAAGTGCTGGTTTCACCTGCACCTTCTTTGGTGCCTGGCTGCCTTGTCACCTGTGCAAGTTAATTAACCTCTGTAAACCTGCATTTTCTCATGGAAAATAGGTATGATAAAGGGTACTTGGTAGGATTAGGGGAGTTGCCAGCTCATGGCTTAACTGCTGTGAACGTGATGCTGATGATAATCGTAATGGGGCTTTTGTTGTTGGACTGTTTTTCTTAAAGGATGGTGAGATATTACAAATAATCTGAAATTGTTGTTCACAGACTTTTAAGATAAGCATACAGCACAATGTCCAGGGTATTTTGCATACATAGTCAGCAGAGTTCAAAATACTGAAAAATTCAAACATTAAAATACAAGGAATAGTTTCAGAATATATAAATGTATTCTGACATGTTATGTTTAAATACTTGTTTTTGATAGGAAGTCTCACAATTATTTTGCAATTCTATTCTGGTTAGTGTTACAGACCCCCCACTTCCAACCCATGGTTTCTCAGTGCTTATGTAAGTGTTCTTCAAAATATCACTCTTCCTTCTTCTATAATTAGTTGAACAGTATAGAATAAGAATAAAATGCAGTGAATCAAATCTGCAGTGCCAGCTTTCTGTGTTCAAACGTTTGAGTCCTTGATCTCTTTATTGAAAAGAAATCTGCAAGCACAGCCACATGGGAGAAACAGTGTCCTCTCCAGCCAGGCAGGTCGGAGATGTTCACATAATGACCTGTGTTCACCGAGTGAATTGACCAGGAACTGGCTGCCGGATTAGATCCTCACTGACCCCCTTAGGTGATGCTGTCCCACTTTACAGACAGGAACTTGGAGGCTGGGAGCATAGCAGCCTGCCTGAGGTCACTGAGTTCCAGAGCTGAATTCTGATCAGCTTGAGCCAACTGTACAAACGCACATTCTTTCCACTTTGCCTGCCTGCTCATTTCATGGAGAGGATAATGCAGTAACATAAGTGGCTCTATTGAGATTCAGAACAGAAGTACAGAATTCAGTTGAACAAACGAGAATGGACAGAGAGCGTACAGGATCTGAAAGGAGAACATTTATTTTTGATCGCTAGGAAAGGCTTCATGAAGTTGGAGACTGGCCTTAGAAGAAGGATGCTTTTCAGAGAGGCCATAGGAACAGAGGAATATTTTCTTGATTTTGAAGTAGTCACACCTGATTTAGAAATTGTTTGAGGCTATCTTCCTTTCCTCATCTAGAACATTCCTTGGAAGGTTTTTTTTCCTGTCTCTAACTGTTCTTTCCTAAACTTTCTACCTGGCTTTCCTGCCTTTACAATGTAAGTTTAGCTGTTTTTCAGCATTTGCCTTCAGTCTGTGACTAATGAGTTTTCAAATAATAAGAATAGAGAGTTATGGGAATCACATAGGTTTCTGGAATAAGGTTTTTGAAACTAAGTGAAGCGTTTATTTGGTTTTATGAACACAGTATGCTCACAGTGGTTTATTCTAACAGATAAATGATTTCTAAAAATGGGGTCAGTTGTTATCTATTAAACAGGATTTGGGAGGGAGATTCTTTCAGATTATGAGCTTTACAGTGGGGATAACTGAAGAAAAGAGGTTCTTGGTGGTGAAACGATTGGGAAGGGCTGATGTATTTATGTCTGTGAAAGTCACTGTAAAATTTGAGCTAAGCTGTTAACCTGAGGCTATTTTCTCCTTTTACACATAACAGCAGATTTTCATTCTTCTCACTCTTTCCTTGTGGTGAACAGTTGCATTTAAGCATTATCAGCATTAAAAACATATTTGAGAAGAAATCTAAGCCAAGCATCTGTTAACCAGCCAGTCAGTTCCCAAAACCGTTTCAGCTGCAGGACTGGGTATGGTCCCACATGGTGTGGTCTGGAGTCCAGGCGGCCTGGCCTGCCTGGTTCCATAGAGGCCCTTCCCTTTTGTAGACATTCAGATGAGAGGATAGACGACTTACATTTCATTAAGGCGAAAATTTCTAAGTCATAGAAAATAAGACCTGAGTTATCAACATGTGATAAAATCCTGCAAACCTCATTGCTTTGTATTTGAAAGGGTGTTAAATTTGGATTTTCCTTCTTGCGTGCATCCCCCTGCCACCATTTAGACTTGTGAAGGGATTTCTTCTTCATTGAAGCTGTTGGCAAAACCTGCTTCAGAATGTAATATGATAAAAAAAGGCTGAAATTTACAGTATTTTCTTGTGAATCGTGAAACAGAAGGTAGTTCTTGGGTCCCTAGAGAGAGTGATTAAAGGGTTCCTTGTAGTTTTATAGGGAAATAGCATTGCATTGCAAAACGTTGAAAAAACCAAAAATGCAACTTCCTTTTTTCCCTGTCATTTATCAGTTTAGAATTAAGGCTTTTTAAATCCCGCTGACCTTGTTTTTGGTGAAGACTACTAAAGCTATTTAAGGGTTTTACTCAAACAAGGGTATTTTCCAAATACCTTTCTTCCATATTAAAGATAAATATTTACAGGCCTTTTGCAAGGCCTGTCTCATATTTATTCAGACTCATAGTTGGTGTGCCCTTTGAGTGTCATAAATTTTCCTGATTTCCTAATAGAGAATTAAATGATACTGATTTAGGGAAACAAAGTAGAAACTCGGGGGCAGGCAGGTGGTTCTGCAGTCTTTCAGCAATCATTTAGGGTGCTGGTAACATCTACAGTGATACGAGCTACTGCATCAGGCCTCTGTCAGACGCTGTGGGAACAGTCTGAGAGGGAGTTCTAGAATCAGCTGTTGGTCTTTTCTTAAGACTGAAATATATATATAAGAAAGTTCTTAGAACCTTTTGTTTAACTGAAACTTGATTCCTGTTATGGGCTTAATTTTACATTACGAATATAGAGACGTTTTTAGATCTGCATCTCTGATTTTAAGACGCTTCATATTTTGTCATCCTTTTAAATTGGATTATTTTGAAGAAGGCAAAACAGTAGCAACTCAGACATGGATCTGTTCCCTTTTAGTTCTTTTCTCTGTCCCCCCAGACATGCTATAATTGGGTTTGCTTCTGGGTTTACGTGTCAGGATACGCCAGTCTTATTAGCACTGCAGCCTGTCCATGCCAAAGATGTGGGACAAATTACATTTCGGTGGAATCTTGGAACATTTTTTGTAGCACTTCAACATTCAAGTGCTATAATTCTTAGTAAGAGTAAATAATATTCCAATAATACTATGAATAATAGTAATTATACTGATCACAGCCATTTCTGATGCTTACTGTGTACCAGGCACTGGTCAGAATTCTTGCCTGTATTACTTCTAATCCTCATAACAGTGCTAATAGGTGCATGTACTTTTTATTTATTTTTTTTTTTTTACACACATGTGGAAACTGAGATACAGAGAAGTTAAGTAACTGATTCAAGACCACACAGCTCCTAAGTGGCAAAGCCAGGCTTTTAGCCCAGTCAGGGCGGCCCCTCTCCTGCCATCTTCTGTTGCCTCTGGGCTTGTACTTCTCTGCTTGGGTTTTCAATTGACTGATAGTTCTGTTCTCCATTTCATCAATATGGCCACAGATGTAAATATATGTATCATATTTATGTAATAAAGACATGCTAAATCATTATCTTTTCTTGTGTATCTGAGCAGGAACTAAAGATCGTTAGGTAGAACCCAAAGGAAACCAATCTTACCTAAGTCTGAAGTCTTATCTGTTCTTATCATTAAAACTACTACTGTTAAAATTGATAGTTTCTCCTTTGGGAATCTTCTTAAGAAGAAAATGGAGTGTTGTCTGCCAGGCGTAGAGGAATTTCCAGTTTTATAGTCATACTGCTCTTTTACAAGTATCACCAGGAAATGATGTTAACCTGGGGCCTTTTTCTCTGCTTTTGATCACTCAAGGTCAGCCTGTCCTTACATTCCTACCATGCTCTGCATTGTTGGAGGATCAGCCAGAGGTGAGGAACACAGTCCCCACTCTCTGCACCCTCCTTTGCTGGGGAAGGTAGATCCCAGGTGACCCTGCAACACCTGGCTAGTAAGCTTTAGTGAAGGGAACTTGCAGAAGACACAGGCAGTGGTTGGTGACGGAGCCAGGGAGCCCCTTCCCTCTCAGCTACTGGCAGGCCTTGGTTGGAGACTATCAAAGTGCTCAGTGTGTGGAGAGCTCAGTGGGAACTCAGGCATTTGTTGGACAGAGCAGGGAAGACTTCTGGGCACTGTTGCCACCGTCCTTCTCTGTGGCTCCTCCCCTCTGTCTCCTCCAGTTCTCTGCTGTGTCCCGGGTGCCTGTGTTCTTATCTTTGCCTCTGCTGCTACCCCCACCCCTTTCCTCCTGGTTCTTGTGTACCCTCATTCTTTACTGCATGTTTAGTCCATACCTTAGACATGGATGAATTTTCTAAAAAGGTAAATTAATATTTGATTACAGTTTCTATTCCTTAAGGCCAGTAGCCTCCTATCCCCCACCCAATTAAGTTTTTCATAGATTCTGGAGACCTTGGCTGAATTTTTTTATGTTTGTGGTACTTGATTAAAAAGAGTTTCTATATTGGCCCCAATGGCCACTTTTATTACAAGAATCCTTTGAATTAATTAGAAAGTGGTTTCAGAAAGATATTTCAAATAAAGAGATAATGATAAAACCTTGTTCATCTTATAATGGAATATACTGGGTGTTAAAAAACTTATTCAGCAGAGGATAGAGCCAAACTACTTTCCCCCAGCATTTGTTTTGTTTCTCTCATACATTTATAAGGCAAACATATGCCATAAAAAAATTAGATGCATTAAAAGACCATATTGGCTTTTGTGTGGTGGCAGTTTTTTAATTGTGTACATTTTTCAGGAGTTTTTGTGTAGTGTGATTGGTTTTTGGTACAGGCATGCCAGTCGCCTAGAGCTTCCTAATTCATCAAATGGGAGGTATTTCTAGAAAAATAGCAAGGGCCTCATGGGTGCTTTCCACTTGGTATTCAACAAACTAGCGTGTACAATAATAATGCCATATGCTGGGCCATGCCTGGCAGAAGGGCTCCTCTTGGGGAGGGTGACTCAGATCCTGCAGCCAGGACGGCTTGGCTGCACACCTTAGCAGTGTGTGCTTTGGGCCTGTCATTTAAAATGAAGAAAATAAAACATCACAGGAGAATTCAACAAAAGGATTGATATTTTTTTTTCATTCAATTAAGTAGGTCCCAATACCTTAAAGATACAACCGTTTTTTCCAGCAGTATTTATAGTAAGTAGTGTGTGATATTTTGCATTTCAGGTTTTCTGTTTGGGGAGTACACTTTGAAGTCACGGTTTCCTTTTTAATTTACAGTGTTCGGTATATAAATGTACAGGATTTCTGATTTATGGTTCAGTAGCATCTGCCGTCCCTGGGGAAGATGTCATAGAAAAGGCTCTCTCTAAAATTATAGAGACTGTAGAAATCAGATTCTTTGTTCTCAGGCTATCAGAGGTACTACATTTTCACAGTAGTATATAGAAAGAATACTTCCAAGCTGATTTCTCTGAATTGGTTATTTGCACGCTGAAATGCCTTTCTCTGTGCCATTGTTACTGGTCGTGGCGAGGCTCTCAGGCTGGCCCTACAAATTGTCCTATCCTATAAGGTAACTGAACTGCAGTAATTAGAAACTATTAGAGAAGATAAATAGCAATTGTTAAAATGGATTTTAAGTTCTGATGAGCTTATGGGGCCCTACTTGCCTCCCACTGCAGCCCATGAGGCAAGAAGCAGTGCTGGGAGCTCCTTGTCCCTAGCCTGGGTTGCAGTGGGTCCCTGGTGGATTCAGGTGGGGTCAGTGAGGAATGGATAGGACCTTTATGGGAGATTGAAACCCCCAGGATAAAAGTGCAGGGAGAATGGGCTTTGGGGCTGCAGGAGACACGTGCGGAGGGTGGGTTTGTAAGGGCAGCCAGGGAGGCACAGCCGTAGCAGCAGAGGGTGTGAGGCAGCTCTGAGTTGAATACTTCAGCAAATATTACTGACCAAGTTGGAAAAGGCCAGAGTCTTTTGAGACAGTGAAAAGATAGCATTTGTGGTGATAAGGCCCCTCTGATAACTGTTCAGTGTTTCACCCTTCTCAATTTCGAACATCTCTTCCCCATTCTGTGGTGTATCCATTTGTCCTTAGTATTTAAATTAGATTATTGTCAAAGTGCCCTGCACCTGTTGAAAATGCTGTCACCATTTCTCCGTTAGTAAACTCCAGAAATCTGAGCCCTTCTTTCACTCAAGTTTCTTATTTGAACTAGAACATTCTTCTTGAATGTGTGTGATAGGATCAGTGTGCAATTTTCAAATGTTCAGTCTTTTTCTGAGCCACAGAGTTTCTTATTCAGGGGAGTTCTTGCAGTTCTCTTCGCCCCCTCCTCCACTTTTGAATTAAGAAAAGAAAGGCTTATATTATGTGTGAGGCAGCTGCTAACAGAAACCTTGTTTTCGTAAGAGCTGTTCTTGTTGTTGCTTAATGATTGTATATGTCAGGCCACACTGGTGACAGTTCTACTGTGATGAATTGGAGATGCCTCGGCCTGGAGAGCCTTCTCTGTGTGGGTCGCTGGGCTTTGCATAGATGCCCTCTCACTGACCACTTCTGCACCCCGAGTGGAGTATTGGGAGGCAGTCTGCACCTGTGCACATGCAGATCCTCAGGAATAGCACCTGGCACAGGAGTGCAGAGGGTGACATTCTGACCCAGTGCTTCAGATCTGGGGAACTGAAGACCCCTAGTTTTGTTGTCACCATTGCCAAGTTATTCTCATTCCAGGTAGACGATACAGGCAGTAGAAGTAGATGCTTATTCTGGGTGTGGAGTATTTTTGGTATCTATTTCAAGCAGGACAGGATTGAAGCTAAGTAGGGTTAGAGTGTGTCTTGAATATTACTAGATCCTTTTGGAAAGTAACTCTTAGTTAATGATGCAATGAGAAGAATACCACCCATTATCCAGCCTTTTGATTTACTCACATCCCTTGTAAATATTACTTCCTCTTCTTAAACCAGTTCTGTTATCTGATAAGCAGATAGTGTCTCATTGTATCCTTTGAAACAATTGAAATCAGAAGATGAAAACTCAAAATAAATAGAATGCCTACTTAAAATAGGAAAATAAAGTTTGTATTACAGGATAGACAGTATTGGAGTTTTGGTAACTTACCTCCCTTAAATTTAAAACTTTATTTACTAGATATTAAACTGGGAGAGTGTTCTCAGGTTTAATATCATTTGGGAGTAGGAGGTATATGTGTCCCTGGAACTTACTTTGATAGTCACACAACCACTTTACTGAACTGTTGCAAAGTGGAAGGGTTCAGCCAGAAATGGGCTTTTCTTATCCCACCTGTCTCTGCCTCTTGATAACTTCTCATACAGGCCCTAGAGCTGTCACTTCTCCTCTAGGTATTAGAAAGTCATGCTCTAAGTATCAGGAGCCCACATGTCTGTCCCCCTTTCATCCCTCTCAAAGCCCTCTCTGTCCCCAGCCTAGGCCTGCCCTGCTGTCTGCAGGACCAGCCCCCCGGTCTGTTTACTCTTCATCTCTTGTCTCCTCTCCTCTCTTTACTGCCACCTCCACTCACCCACCTCACCCTCCATTCCGTTTGGCTTCAAACTGCAGGGTGGGGACAAAGGAAAGCAAATGGGTGACATCTTTTTGGGCTGTTGTTAACCGCCATTCTCCTGCGCTGCCTCTCTGCATCTGTCTCACTGTCTCTTGGGTTCTTCATAGGACCCTCTCCGTCCCCACCTCCTGGTATCCTCCTAGGCCTGGTGGTGCACATTCCCCTTCGGAGTCTCGCCCTGAAGGTGGCCCCAGCTCCCCTATGCCCAGGCTCCTTGCCTTGCCAGGCAGTCCTCCCGGCCCCTGCAGTGTGTGTGCCTTCCTACACTGGAACAGCAGGCCAGGCCCTGCCTCTCCTACACCTCATGGGCTGGCACCAGGGTCGGGCTGGGTCGGGCTGCCTTTTGGCAAGCTGGAGCCGTGCATCCTACTGCCCTCAACTTTGCAGCAGGAGCCAACTCAAGACACGGAAATGTCCTGTCACTGTCACAGTTGGGGATTGGGTGCTGCTGCTATTACGTGTTGTTTTGGTATGTTGATATGAGCCTCTGAGTTATAGGAAAGATTATTAGTCTGAATTATGAGGAATTTTAATGATGTATAACACAGTTACTTTCAAATGTAGAATATACTTTAAAATGAAGTCTTCAGCATTAAATGATAATTGTAATATCTTACTATGATAAAATGTGAAAATCTCTTAAGGAATTTGCTCTTTTAAGTTAACTCAAAAATTGAAGTTATATTGATTAGATTCTTGCATCTTATTTTGGAAATATACAATTTTGTGGAACAGAAAGCACATACATTCATTCTGTATATATCTATAAGATTTCCCATTATGTAAGTTAAAATATGTCTTAATTTTGTTTTAGGACTTTACAGTCCATGCTAAGAAAGCACAAATGTTTTTACAATAAAGTTCACAAATTAGAATCTGTAGGCTTATATGTATTAATAAAAAAGATGGACTATTAGCCGTTTTTTTTTTTCTGCCTCACTTTGTTTTTAGCTTATGAGTATGGGAAATTTTAATGGATCTTGTACTTCATGGTATATTGGGAAATCATAGGATTGAAATTTGTTAATATACCAATTTAAAATAACAAAGTAGGTTTTGAGGGAATCATGCATTGGCCTTTCTCCTTCTCACTTTAAGAAGATGATGTATAGGATATCAAACCTTTCACATTAGGTAACTGGCACCCTATATTGACCCCGTTTGTCAAGGCAGTTGCTGTTGATAAGTGTGTTGAATGCGTTTTTGTAACATCCGCTGCCAATTCAAAGTGGTGTTGAGCAGATTAGGGAAGTAAAATAAAGCAATTAGATCCAGTTATTAGTTGAATGACTAATTTTATATAGATTAGATAACATACAGGGCCCAGTCAGTGTCCTGGCAGCCAGTGCCATAGGTGGAGGTGACAGAGAAGCCACAGCCCCAGACCTGCCTGGAACAGAAGACAGACAGCTTGCT
>NW_003852428.1:11701900-11710447 GCF_000181295.1 Otolemur garnettii | reverse complement strand
GGGCCTCTCTTGCCCAGCAGCCCCCTCTGTCAGGATCTGCTGCATTGAGCCCTGCTTTGAAACTCATCGTCATCCCAGACCTGACACTCGTTGGAGGCTGTTGGCGCGCCAGGCACGGTGCTCACAGCTTCACAGGCTTCATCTTTATCCCGTAGAGCAACATTACCAATAAGAAATTCTTATCTTCAGGAGTTTGTTTATTAACTTGCAGACACTGGGTTTGGATTCCAAGCCTGGCTGCTTTCCTGAAGGTGATGGTCTTTTCCACTAGACCGAGCCCCTGGCATGGGCCCAGGTGACCAAGAAGCAGTTCCTGTCTAGATGCTCTGGCTCACTCTCTCACGGGCCAGGGACAGTTAGTCTGGGGATTGCTGACCGTGGCTGGCAGCAGGCTGACCTAGCTGCTCTTTCTCAGGGGTAGACTTGTGGCTTCTCTCTCAAAGAAAGCAGTGCTGATTGTATGAGAGAGGTAGAAATGAAGTCTTATTCACTGGAAGAGCCAAACATCAGTTCCAACATACAAAGGGTGCCCCCAAAATATGTGCACATATTAAGAAAAGGAAAAACCATATTAACATTGTAAATGCTAATACAAAAGGTTGAATACCAGTCGCACTGAGCACCTTGTGACTGCAGAAGTCAGACAAACCGGAGTGTTACAGATTTAATATGGATAGTATTTTCATTTCTAAATCTGTGTATACATTTTAGTTTGATTTATGGGGTGAGAATGATCATCGTTGTGAAGCTGACAACAGGTTTTGGTCAGGCTTACCGTTAACTGACTACCCATCACTCCAGGCAAATTCCAGTTTCTGTATAAAAGTCACCAGGTGCCCTCATCGTCTCTGAAGCTGACCTCTCTGGGCTTCAGAGGAGGGAATTGTTGGTGAAGAGGGTGTTCCTGTGATTCGGGCTTCATTTGTCACTTTTTGTGTGTTTATTAATTCGAATGTGCTGAGGTTAAGAAGCTGGACAGACCCCTTGGGACCAATGCCTTGTTACGGAGCCCACGTGGTGAGATTTACAGTTGACTGTGAAGGGCAGGCGTGTTTGCTGGTGGGACGTGTTTTGTGAGCAGGTTTCTTGGTGATCACATCATTCTGAGCTGATTCGGCTTTCTTCTTTAGTAGAATCATTTTTAAATGAGCAGAATAGCATTCTGCACCCACTGACAGCCCTCATGAGGACTTGCGGAAGAACTCGGCTCCCTGACACCCCAGAGCAGCTTTCATTCTGTGGTGGCAGAGAACATGGAGACTGGGTATCAATCACCCCACACAGAACACAAAGCTGAAGTCGATCTGGAACGAGAATGAGTGTTCTGCTGATTTTCATACCTAGTTCATAAAAAAAGTTATTTTTCCCCTTTCCATTTTAGCAATTATCCTGTTAAGAAACAGTATGCTTGAAAAGGCACCAAGAAGTGACGAATCTGAATTGGTTACAGAAAGCCAAGCTGCTTGATTGTGTCATCTTTTGGAGCATGTTTTATTTTTTGACACAAAGAAATAAGGGCGATTCACACTGACAGAAACTGCCGCTGTCTATAGCGCAGCTCTGTGTGCTGCTTAAACTAGCAAGCAGTCACTCCTCCTCCCTCGGTTCAGCTCTGCACAAAGAGGGTGATGTAATCCCTTTAGCTGCCGGCCACGTGGCCAGCATGCCGTCACTGTCCTCACCGTTGCCTCTGTGCTGCCAGCACTTCATTGGCGGGGGAGACTGTGCATTTGTAATTAAATTGCATTCCCCTTGTCCTGCCTGTCCCTCCTGGCCCGGGCAGTCCCACAGCTGGGTACGCACACGTGTTAATGAGGGTAGCCTAGTGACTTTTATACAGAAAATGACCAGAGTAGCCTCTTTTACAGTGCTAGGGAGCCTCTGCATGCACACAATTAACCGTGGGGGGGGGAGATGCTCTGTTGCCATTAGCAACCACTTGCCTATTTATTAGAGTGAAATGCTCAAAGCTCAGGCTTTCCGCCTCATTCCTTTTCCTGCTTCCTCGTGAGTTTGGAGAGGAGCCACTGGAGCCTGGCACTCGAGAGGGGTGAGGAAGACTCCTGAGTTCAGCTGCGTGTGCACAGAAGCACGTCCTCTTCAGTGAAGACGGACGCAGGCCCACTGTGGGCTGCTGCTGGCTCGCCCTCCTGCAGGGTGTCCCTGCATCCTGTTGGGCTCAGAGCAGTCACAGCCACATGATAACTGCCAGGGATTGTGCCCAGCTTTGCTTATCTCTGGGCTTAACATCTAACATGCATTTTTGCACTGAATTTTCCAGTGGCCTTCTGAAATACAGTAGAATCTCTGTAAGTTGCCCACCCAAGGGACTGCTTATGGAGGTGGTCAGCATAAGGAACTAGGCCTGTCATCCAGATACATACTGTGGCATATGTCCGGTCTATGAAACTTAGGCCACCTTAAGAAGCTGGTCAAGCTGGTCAGTGTAGGGAGGTGGTCACTGTGCAGGAAACTGCAGTTGGTGTGTGGGGGGAGGTCAAAGGGTTTTCTCAGGCCCTTCTACATCAGAAAAGGGCCCCACGCAGTAGACAGGCACAGAGGAATCCTAGGCGAACACTTTGGATTTGGTCCCCAGTTATTTTTTTTTTTTCTTTAAAGGAAACATTAGGTTTTGAACCTTTCTTCTAAAGAGGTCCAGGTGGCTCTCTGGCGAAGAGTCCCTGGTGTGTGAGCCCCCGGCCCCCAAGACTTAGTGACGCCAAAGAGCTCTGGGGCCTGCCTTTCTTTCTCGGGATGGTACTACAGCGGTTGCATGCTGCTACCTGTAAGATTTCAGAGATCACCAGGTTTCCTTGATTTCATGCCTGATGATTTTCAAAGTGAAAACTTCGTGATTGCATTAACAAAACAACCTCTTAGCAACACAATGAAATAGCACAGGCTTTGGGCCCTGAGCCTCCAGGGCCCTCTCTGTTTAGCTGCTCAGTACTAATCTTGATTAGCACTTAGGAGCCACACACAAGGTGACAGCATAACTTCTGCATAATTAAAAATTATAGCACCTGAATCCCAGATTCTTAAAGTGCCTTGTTCTTTGGAGAATCTGGGGGTGGTGGTGGTGATGTGAGTTGGAGATGGAGCGGAGCTTGTTGGTCTGCGCCTCCACCCCGGCTGTCCACCAGTTTCTCCCTGATGGGGTCATGTGCAGCCTTGAGGTGTCAGAGGCTGGACGGCCTCTCTGAGAAGGTCCCCCTTTCTTCCTTGGGGCATTGTAGGTTGAAGACTGAGTTTGGGGGAAAAGAGACATGATGTCTTTGCAGTTTGTGAGCCCTCACCATTGGTAAGCAGTTTTTGGTGGTTTACATGGGTCACCTCAAAGCTGCCCAGGGGTGGTGATCAAGGCCTCAAATTAGGAGTGGGGGTGGCATAATTAACAGGTGAAGCAGGTGCCTGCAGAAGTTACGGGACCAGGGACAGATTATTTGAGAAAGGCTGTGTGCATTTCTTCTCTAAAATTGGAAGGGAAGTTTGCCTTAGAGGTGGCTGAATTTGGAAGGGAAGAGAAGGAGGAGACTTAAAACCTTAACTCTCTGGGCTTTTTGGTAGCAACCGTGAGTGAAAGGGATAAGTAAGAGGCAACCATGAGTGAAGGGTGAGGTTGAGTCTAGGACTTGAGGAGGCCAGGTGTGCAGGAGCCCCCTCAGAGGCCCACGGGCTATGCATCCGTGACACTGTCTCTTTTTACATGATTTTATATAGGGGATGTCCACGCTTGGTCAGCCTGTGAGATGATGCAAGCCCTTGCCAAGGATCCGCAGGACCCAGTTGTTAAAACATATCCTTCCAAAGCTATCGTGTATTTAGTTTTAACCAGATCTTATAAAATAAGGCATTGAAATGAAAATAATGGTTTGGTGGTGTTTATAGTTGTTTACAAAAGGGAAAAGTCAGTTTCTTTCTGTAAACTCACTTGTGGTAATTTTGTATCTTGTTCAAGACTTTGTCTCATTAAAAATTAAGCATCTTGTGTGCCAGGACTCTGGAGACACTTTCAACATGCCCTTACCTCTGTTGGACACACCATGTCTGTTGACAGATCTCATTGGTTTTCCTTCATGGTTATTCCCCATTGATACCTCTCAGCACCTTTTCAGCTTCAGCCTAACCAAGCCCCTGGCCTCCTTCCTGACCCTCCTGCTCACCGGCTCCCTACCTTCTCGGCGATGTTCAGGGTAGCTGCTCAGACACATTTGCTGTCACGTGCTCCCTGAGAGATGAGGCTTGTAACTAGCCTGCCAAAGGACACAAGAGCAGCAGGACTGTTCCAGAAGCCTGAACTCAGATTCCCCAGGGTCTCACCTGTCTCCCTGGAGGACTTTACCTGTGTTCTTTCCAACAGCGTCCTGTGTTTTCTGTTGCTACCTGTCTTACAGGGAACAGAAGGTGGGAGGAGAGCTCCAGAAGCTGTAAAACCATTCTTCAGACATCTCAGAAACTGGCCTTTCCAGATCTGAATTACTCCCTTTTAAATGGGTTACTGTATGTGAACCCAGAATACAGGTTTTTATTTTATTTCTAAGCCAGAAAGTTTCTCTCTCGAGCAGACTGGCCTCAGGCCTTCCTGTAGCCCACTGCCAGGGCAGCAGAGGGAGGAGGTGGTAAGGCCTTCTCGCCTTGGCCAACCTCCCGCACCTTACCTGTGAGTGAGTATAGACAGTCACAGCATGGGGGGCTGACCCCAAAGGCCCGTGTACTCGGGGCTCCTAGTGAGACATGGCTGTGCACACTGCCACTGCTTCCCCTCACTGGGGCGGCCACGCATTTGATTAGGGAAACACTCTGTATCAGCACAATCTTTAGTCAATGGTGCAAATTGACCTGATCATATCACTGTCTTTCCATGGTAGTTAAGATGAATTTTGTTGAGGAGAAAAGGGAATGCTGATTCCACAGTAGATAGGAGCTCTTTGTTCACCAAAGGGGAGAATGTGTACGCTGTTACCTCTTGGATGTAGGAAGACTGTATTGAAATCTTTTTTAAAGTAATTTTTTAATTCCCTTTTGGGGACATCTGTCATTATATACACACTAATAGTGCATATATAGTGTAGAATAGAGGGAAATATAATAAAATTCTTCAGTGATGAGATAGTTAATCAAAATTATCTGAAGACCATTGCCTTAGTTAGGTCAGCGGTTTTTAAAGTTTGGTTCCAGGGACCCCTTTGATTCCTCATCACCTTTTCAAGGCATCCACCCGTCGCTCAGTGGTTAGGGTGCTGACCACATACACCAGGGCTGGTGGGTTCAAACCTGGCCCAGACCTGTTAAACAACAATGACAACTACAGCACCACCACCAACAAAAAATAGCTGGGTGTTGTGGTGGGCGCCTGTAGTCCCATACCTGGGAGGCTAAGGCAAGAGAATCACTTAAGCCAAGAGTTTGAGGTTGCTGTGAGCTGTGATGCCACGGCACTCTACCAAGGGTGGCATAGTGAGACTCTGTCTCAAAAATAAAACAAACAGAAAAAAAAACTTTTTGCAGTAGGCAAATAAATAGTCTTTGCTTGTTCTCACTCTGGTTCTCTCTAGATGCATGTTGAAGTCCTTCAGGGACTGTGTAACGTGTAATATCACAACAGATCAAAAGCAGAAGGTATGGTCTGTTAAGCCAGACAGAAAGGGAGTCACAAAAATATAAAACAAACACCAGCTTTCTATTTTTTAAAAATAGATATTTTATATTAACATGTAATGGATTGATTATTGTTTTGGGAGAAATTATTTTTTAAATTTTCTCAGGTTTAATTTCTAACAGGGTAAATATTTGTATGAGATATCCCGATGTTTTGTGGATAGAATTACAGGTAATAATATATAGAAGCCACATAAAAAAAGCTCTTTAAAACCTTCAAGGATTTTTAAGAGTGTGAAGGGGTCCTGAGTCCCAGATCTTTAGGAATTGCTCTCTGCACTGGAGGCTTTGATCACCTTGTCCGGGCAATGTTGTCCAGCAAAATGCTGCTTGAGGTGTCGGGGACGGAAGGACACAGGAAGTGGGGAGGACTCTGGAAGGCCAGGCAATCTATACTGTTTGTCTTGGTGCTGCCCTCCCTGGAGAAGGGCAGGGTGATTTTTAACTCCTGGTGTCCATCTTCGTCCTCCTGTTTCTACTCCAGCCTGCACCGTAGCCTAGGTGGGTTATTGTGTATTAAATAGGCTTTGGTGGGCTCCTCTGAGACCCTCACACCAACTCGCAGCATTATTTCTGTAGGAGAATCCATTCCTCAAGTTGAAAAATGGCAGACTTACTAATGAAATAAAGTTTTGGGACACAGGCCTTTGGAGGTTAGAGATCTTATGTGCAGGTCTTCCTGGCAGTTCCTTTTTGGCACTTACTCTTAAGGGTATCTTAAATCAGAGGAACTATTAGAAAATAGTTCAGATAGAAATAGAAAGGGAAACATCTGGAGTATCCTGTTCTTTCAGTGTCAGAACTTTAGAGTGAACTGCCAAAATCTAGCTGACTGTTCTGTAATCCTAAGAGGGTTTAGAACCTAAAATTGATCTGAGGTTATTCTTTTGTCAACTAATGTGCTTGTTTTCTTTTTCAACTCATTTTGGTTAAAAGGCAGCATATAGTTGTATCCTTAAAAAAAAATGCATGGGCTGGTCTGACAGATGCTGCAGACTTCAGAGAGAGTGTGGAGGACTGCCATCTGGGAAACGATAACCTATGACCCAGAAGTTTCACCCAGACCTAGAGCCACACTGGCAGGGCTGCTGGTAGCCAAAATGGGGGACACCTGTCTGGTAGGGAGATGGGTTAAGTTGGGGGCGTCGTCACAGAGTGGGCTCCATGCAGCAGTGAAGCTGCCACTCATGAAGCTCAGCTTGCAAGTCCCTGTAGATGAGCCGGTTGAGCATCTCTTGTCTGAAGTGCTTGGGACTGGAAATGTTTTAGAGTTCAAGTTTTAAAAAAATATTTCCTTTTGGGTGGTGCCTGTGGCTCAAAGGAGTAGAGTGCCGGCCCCATATGCTGGAGGTGGCGGGTTCAAACCCAGCCCCAGCCAAAAACTGCAAAAAAAAAAAAAAAAAATTCTTTCTTCTCCTTTTTTAAAATTAAATCATAGCTTTGTACATTAATGCAATCATGGGATACAATGTCCTGGTTTTATATACCATTTGAAGTGTTTTCATCAAACTGGTTAACATAGCCTACACTGCATTTTCTTAGTTATTATGTTAAGACATTTATACTCTATACTTAGTGAATTTAACGTGTACACTTGTAAAATGCACCGTAGGGGTGTTCCCACCAATTACCCTCCCTCTTCCATCCTCCCCCCTTCCTTGCGCTTCCTCTTCTCCCTCCCCCTCGTCTTGGGCTATAGTTGGGTTATAGCTTTCATATCAAAGCTATAAGTTGGTTTCATAGTAGGGCTGAGTACACTGGATATTTTTTCTTCCATTCTTGAGCTACTTTGCTGAGAAGAATATGTTCCAGCTCCATCCATATAACCATGAAAGAGATATCTTTCATCTTTTTAAGGCTGTATAGTATTCCACCATGTACAGGTACCACAATTTATTAATCCTTCATAGGTCAGTGGGTACTTGGGCTTCTTCCATGACTTAGCAATTATGAATTGGGCTACAATAAACATTCTGGTGCAAATATCTTTGTTATAAAGTGATTTTTGGTCTTCTGGATATATACCTAGTAGAGGAATTGAAGGACTGAATGGCAGGTCTATTTTTAGGTCCCTAAGTGATCTCCAAACATCTTTCCAAAAGAAACGTATTAGTTTGCATTCCCACCAGCATTGCAGAAGTGTTCCCTTTTCTCCACATCCACGCCAACATCTCTGGATTTTGGATTTTGTGATGGGGGCTAATCAGTGGCTTTGATTTGCATTTCTCTGATGATTAAGGATGATGAGCATTTTTTCATGTAGGCCGTGCGCCTGTCTTCTTCAGAGAAATTTCTCTTCAAGGCCCTTGCCCACCCTGAGATGGGATCACTTCTTCTTTTCTTGCTAATATGTTTCAGTTCTCTGTGGATTCTGGTTATTAAACCTTTGTCAGAGACATAACCTGCAAATATCTTCTCCCATTCTGATGGCTGTCTGCTTGCTTTACTTACTGTGTTCTTGTATGTGCAGAGGCTTTTTAGTTTGATCAGGTCCCAGTAGTGTATTTTTGATGTTGCTTCAGTTGCCCGGGGGATCTTCCTCATAAAACATACACCCAGACCGATTTCTTCAAGAGTTTTCCCTGCACTTTCTTCTAGTATTTTTATAGTTTCATGTCTTAAGTTTAGATCTTTAATCCAGTGAGTCTATCTTAGTTAATGGTGAGAGGTGTGGGTCTAGTTTCAGTCTTCTGCAGGCTGCCAGCCAGTTCACCCAGCACCATTTGTTAATCTTTTCCCCACTGAATGTTTTTAATTAGCTAATTGAAGATCAGATAACGATAAGTAGCTGGGTTCATCTCTTGGTTCTCTATTCTGTTCCATGCATCTACCTCTCTGTTTTTGTGCCAGTACCATGCTGTTTTGATCACTATCGATTTATAGTATAGT
>NW_003852428.1:11697414-11701096 GCF_000181295.1 Otolemur garnettii | reverse complement strand
TTTGTATATGTGATGAATTATATTTATAGATTTATGTATATTGAACCAGCCTTGAGACCCTGGGATAAAACCCACTTTGTCGTGGTATATAATTTGTTTGATGTGTTGCTGGATTCTGTTTGCTAGGATCTTGTTGAGTATTTTTGCATCAATATTCATTAGTGGTATTGGTCTATAATTTTCTTTTCTTGTTGGGTCTTTTCCTGGTTTGGGGATCAAGGTGATGTTTGTTTCTTAGAATGTGTTGGGTAGTATTCCGTCTTTTTCTATAGTTTGGAAAAGATTAAGTAATACAGGTAGTAGTTCCTCTTTAAATGTTTGGTAGAATTCTGATGTGAAGCCATCTGGTCCCGGGCTTTTCTTTTAGGGAGATTTTGTATAGTTGATGCTATTTCAGAACTTGATATAGGCCTGTTCAACATTTCCACTTCATTCTGGCTAAGTCTAGGAAGGTGGCATGCTTCCAGGTATTGGTCTGTTTCCTTCAAATTTTTGTATTTCTGAGAATAGAGATTCTTGTAATATTCGTTAAGGATTTTTTGAATTTCTGAGGAGTCTGTTGTTATTTCGTCTTTGCCATTTCTGATTGAGGAAATCAGAGATTTTACTCTTTTATTCCTGGTTAGGTTAGCCAAAGGTTTATCTATTTTATTGACCTTTTCAAAAAACCAACTTTTTGATTTATTGATCTGTTGTATAATCCTTTTGTTTTCAATTTCATTTAATTCTGCTCTAATTTTGGTTGTTTCTTTTCTTCAGAAAATATTTTCATATACATAATACAATATCTTGGGATGGGACCCAAGTCTGAACATAAAATACATTTATTTTGTGCTTCATATCCATCTTATCTGCATAGCCTAAACATTTTAAATAATATTTTTAATAATTTTATTCATAAAACACAGTTTGAACTACATTTTGACTGCAGTTCATCACATGAGGTTTAGATAGGGAATTTTCCATTTGTGACATCATGTTGACACTCAAAAAAGTTTCAGATTTTGGGGCTGAGCAGATTTAGAGTTTTCAGATTATGAATGTTTAACCTATAACAGGTTTGTATTTCTATAAAGCTAAAAAACAGATAATGTAGCAATATATTTTGTAGTAATTGATTTATAAATGGCAAAACTATAAAGAAAATCAAGGGAATGAATGATTATTCTAAAAGTTAGCATGCTGTTGTGTCCAGAGCCAGGGAGTAGGTACATTTGGGCGGGACATGGGACACCTTAAGGTGTTGGTGTGTCCTGTACTTAAAGATAGTATGGGCACCTTCACACGTGTCAGTCCACGATTTTCTTCCTAAGCCTATTTTGCTGACACTTTCATTTTAGTATTTGAAAGAATTAGAGGAATTGATTTAAAAGCCTTTTGGTTTTGCCCTAAAGTGAATAATTGAATATTTAAAACCATCGGGGCTCTTAGAAGTAATTGGTAGCAACTGTCCGTCCTTCTCCTGTTTGAGGTTTTGAAGGTGGTGCAGTGTTTTGGTTGCAGACTTGACTGATGTCACATTGTGAGCTTCCATAAAGCCATCTGGTCTGCCTTTTGCAAGGAACAAGTAAGGAAAACTTAGTGTGGTTTTTCATCACTTTAAAAAATTATTTTCAGGACAGGCGTGGTGGCTCACTCCTGTAATCCTGGCACTCTGTGAGGCCAACCATGGAAGGATCCCTTGAGCTCAGGCATTTGAAAGCAGACTGAGCAAGGATGAGACCTTGTCTCTACTAAAATTAGAAAAACTAGCAGGTGTTGTGGTAGGCACTTATAGTCCCAGCTACTCTGGAGGTTGAGGCAGGAGGATCATTTGAGCCCTTGAGTCTGAGGTTGCTGTGAGCTTTGATGCTACAGCACTCTAGCCTGGGCAACAGAGTGAAATTTATCTCAAAAAAAAAAAAAAGAGTTGTACTGTTAGCACAGGACAGGTCAGGGATATGGCACTCTGGGTGGTGTGTGTATGATGGCCAGCACCTTCTGTGTCCAGGCATTGTTCACCATGGTGTTTGCCTATGTGTTGAGCTGGAATGGGAAGATCCTATTTGCTTTTGATCATTGTTATAATGAGGGGGGATGGTCTATTGAGAATTGAACCCAAAGGCAGAAGCTGGCGGGGAGAGGAGAGTATGGTCTGTGTCTTCCGGTGATGTCCTGCTGTCTGGGTCTAGGCTTCCTGAGCATGGCCATGTGGTTCCAGACACCTACCCTGGTGTCTCCACCAGATCCTGTGGTCACTAGCAAGATCCGGGTCCCAGGCGGACGTGATACCATGGACCCTCATCCTTTCGACCTCCGTCCTTCAAAGGAGAAAAGGAATTCTTAACACCAGTGGACGGGCCCCAAGGAGAGGCATGTGAAGTAGGATGATATTGGAAAGGGAAGACTCTTTGGGGTTGTTAAAGTTTTTGTAGCCACAATTTTGGTAAGAGTTGGCAATCTCTTTGAAAACACATGCAATTTGTTCCCTTAAGGTAGCTTGATGGCTCACCTCTTTCCATTTCTAACCGCATTCTGGGTTACCATTTTCCACGGAAGTGGGCCGGACCCCCAAGATGCTCAGGTGTCAGTTGGGGGTGCGTCAGAAGTGTCAGAGGGGAAACTCTAATGAGTGGTCTGACTTAGGGTTTCTTAAATTATTTATAGTCATTCTGGGAGAAGGAAATTACCAAAGTTAATCTACCATGACTGTGTTGATTTTTTAAAAAACAGGTCTGCTTTCTGTGGCTTTTGGTAATAACTACATGTCTCAGTCTTTTTTAATTTTTAAGTAAAGCTTTTTATCCTTATAGAATATAATAATATAGGCAAATGAGCAAATTTCCCAAAATTTAGTTATTTAAAGCACTTAACCAAACTTACACAGCTAAAAATAAGCTTCTTCCTTAGATATTAATAATAAAAAAATAAAATATTATGTGCCCTGTTTATTAGTTTTGTGAGATGATATTTTAGGCTCTTCCATTTTATAGGTGAAGAAATGAAAGTATAGAGACTCAGTACTTGCCTCTGGCGACCCAGGCTCCTAACCAAGCACCTAAGTAACTCTTGGCACAGAATTTTGAGTTGTAGTACCATTGTGGCTTTTAAGTGATGTACCTAAAGCTTGCATGTCCCCTGGCCCCCACGTGCTGTGCTCCTGGGCCTCCTCCATGCATCAGCTCTTATGTGTACATTGCAGCCCCCTTGTAAGTTTGAAGCCCTGTGTCACCTCCTTTGCTGGGTCCATGTCCCTGGGGGTGGCTGTGCACTGAGGTCTCTGCAGAGAACTGTCAGGGTGCTCTGTGTGCTGGGAGCTGGCCAGTGAGCGAGTGCCACACACCTTATTTCAAATGTCTTTACTGCATTGCCATTTTCATTACTACACTGAGATTAATTTGGAAGAAATGTCGCCTGTGCTTCCTGGTAGGATAGACTTGTTGCCCTGTCAGGAATGTAGCAATTAGGAGATGGGAAAGGGAGACCAACTTTCCCCAGGGGATGGGGTAGTCTGTCTGGCAGAGTCCATATGGTTCTTACCCAGCTCAGATCGGGTACCGTGGGGCAAAGTCTAAAGACATAAAACTGTGGGACAGTGTGACCTCTCTTCCCTTTGCCCCTCTGCAGGACCCCGAGTGACCCTACTTCCATGCGCAGCGAGTGGTAGGGGGCTGGTGGCTTAGCCTGGGCCTATGGTCCTGTC
>NW_003852428.1:11693312-11697222 GCF_000181295.1 Otolemur garnettii | reverse complement strand
AGAGTGTATGTTGGCTTCTGCTCACTCAGCCCTGACCCCCTGGGGTGAAGCCAGGGAAGAGACCCTGCCACGTGCAGGGTTGAGGGTTGTTTCCTCAAGTTCCCTGGTGACTCCCTCCTGAGTGGGCTTCCCTCCCTGGCTCCCAGAGATTCTTCACACCTCTCCCTGATGCCTCCGTCCTCTCCGCCTCCTGCGTCTGCTTCTTTCTCTCCGCCAGTGAATATGCATAAAACACCAAGAGGAGTTTCAGCCAGCCCATATTAAGTCCATTTTTATGCCGAAAGATTGTTTTCTGGAAGGCTGTCATAGCACACAACTATAGTCCTAGCTCCTTGAGAGACTGAGGCGGGAAGCTTGCTTGAGCCCCGAGTTCAAGGCTGCAGGAGCTGTGATTGAACCGCTGCACTCCAGCTTGTGTGATGAAGCCAGACCCTGTCTTTGAATGGAAGGGAGAGGAGGTGGGAAGACTTGAGTAGGTAGAGAATGAAAATGAATTTCTTTCCCTTTTTTGAAAAAGAGATGGGGCCTTATCTCACTGTGTTGCTCATGCTGGGCTCAAGTCACCGTCCCACCTTGGCCTCTGAGTAGCTGGGGCTGTAGTTGTGCACTACTGTGCCTACCTGTTTCTCCCTCCCCCTCTTTCTGCCCTTCCCCTCTTAGAAGATGTATTCTCTCAATCCTTTTTGTAGTTTCTTAAATTTCTCAAATTTCTCATTGGGAATTCAGTAGGAACATAAATGATAGGGGCCTATCTACTAGAATTTTTTTTCTTACTTGGAAATGAGGGTGTAGGGCTGTACAACAACATCTGACTTCATGAGAGTAAAACAAAACACTTTAACCTTCAAAGCCAGTGAATCCTTAAAGGCTCGGTTGCCTGCATTAATATAATCTTGAGGCAGTTGGATAGGTATATAGTTATCTTTGGCCAAAGTTGGGCTGGCCCTGCTCCTTGGACAGGAAATTGCTGGCCAGCAGCATGGCCTCTGGGCTCACTTGTTGGGCAGTTATCAAATTGAAGGATTCGGAAGAAAACTTCAAACTTAACTGTAGGTTGCATTCAGAATTCAGTCTAAAAACAAACATTTTACAAAGTGCTGTTTTTTCTTTTTTTAAAGTGTTTTTACTTAACTGTTCCAGGCCCTCTGTCCTCAGCTGGTCAGTAAGCAGCACTTCATTTACTCCTGGTGGGTCCTCACAGCATCAGGAGTGTGGCAGACTACATTTGGAACAGAAAGGGAACAAAACAGGGCAGAGTAGGCTAACTGAGGAGTTACAGGTGAGCTGGATCCTGCCTCTGTAATGATTAAAACAGAGCAGAGTAGGCTAACTGAGGAGTTACAGGTGAGCTGGATCCTGGCTCTCTAATGATTAAAACAGAGCAGAGTAGGCTAACTGAGGAGTTATAGGTGAGCTGGATCCTGCCTCTCTAATGATTAAAACATCTTGGTATTAATTGTTTATGTTATTGTTCACTTCTCTGCAGGGTGTTTTTAATCTATAAGCAAGGGTTTCCAGCCCTTTTAAAATTGTCTGAGCACCCTTTTCACCTAAGGTCTTATTTTTAGTGCCAATGATAGATACAACATTTCAGTAACAAAAGTAACACTTTTAAGTGAATTTATCTAAATCACAACAGTATCTGTATCTGTTTTTGTAAATAACTATACATGTATTTGCAAAACATTTGATTTTGCTTGTTGAGTACACATAGTTAGAGCAACTGTGTGGTCTAATGTGTGTTTTGTTTTAGATTATAAGCTTCTTAAAATGAGGAATGTGCCACTTAGGGGGAAAATCTCCAGGGTTTAGGAGAGCATCGTGTGTAAATATGTCCTTTATGGCTGCCAAGTATTAAAAACACAATTCTTAGCCTTACCAAGGGACTGAATAGCAGAAAGTCAAATTCTTTGCCAAATTCTTTAATGTTATTAAAGATGTATCTTTCTAGTGAGTTTCATGTTGGAACTAAGTCCATGCTTAATGAAGTGGAAATCACTCTGCAAACCTTCATTTAAAAATCCTGATGTTTGTGGCGGTGGCCTTACACTATACATTAGCCACAGCGAATGAATTAACTGGAAGTTTTTGAAGTGAAAGTGAACCCACACAGACTTAACTTTGTTGACTACATTAGGAGAAACTTTGATATTTGACATATGTGCAACTCAGTGACTCTGAAAACTTTTAATTTAGATATGATTAGTGGTCACTCAAGATAATTGATGGCTCATTAAGACAGTCAGCCTTGATTTATGTTTCCCCCAGGGAAGGAAGACTCATCGCCATAGAGTATTGAAGTAGAGGGATCGATAGGCCTTGTGAAGGCTGAGAGGGAGTCCCCCCGGCTGGGATCGTGGCTTCAGTGACCAGCGCTGGCACCTGCCCCTCCCTCACCCCCTTCTTACTGTCTGGTGGGATGAGGAGTGTGTTCAGAGTCAGGCTTCGTGTTTCAGAGTTAGGCAGGGGGTAAGTCTAGGGTAGGGGATGGTGACGTGGAGATAAGCTGGAAGAAGCCAGATTTTAAACCCTGATCTCGGTTCAGTGTTGGGAATTAAGTGTCTTTGCGGACTGGCCAGACAGCTTTGGCCTCACCTACCTGATTTATAAATTTTGTTCTGAACCTGTCATGCCCGTAGTCAGTGCCCAGGAATGATCTTGTGGGTGAAATACTGCAGACTTCCTAGGATGTGTGGCACTTCAAGGTAACCTTGAATCCTCTTGTGAGGCTACTGAGTGCAGAACAGTGGAGCTGTGAGGCCTGTGTGTTTCCTTCTTGGAAACACTTTTCTGGATACAAATGTTCTCAGGAGTAGGAGAATATATTCCCTGAGCCTCTTGCATTCCCTCCAGCTGGTGAGGAGTTGGGTGAAAAGCCTCCCCATTCTCTACATCTCTGTATCCAACATGCAGTCTGTTCTTGGCCTCAGAGAAGGTTTTGTTGCTTTGATGGTGATGGTTGGGGCAGATAATAACTTTTTAAGAGGATTGTAAAATTCTCAAGGTAAACTTTTTTTTCTCCTTTATATACATTGAGAATATATAAACATAATTTTATTCAGTCACCAGATACATTAGACACACTGAATGCAGGCCCTTCAGCTCTCAAAGGAGTTTGCACAGCTAGCTGGATGCTTCGGAGCCCTGTGGCTCTTCTGTGACTAGATGGAACAATGCTCAGAACTCCAGGTTGTAGACTGATGCTCGAAATTGCCACCTGCAGAAAGCAGGTGTACTTCACGTTTTAAACCAGCTGGGTGTTAAGTTCTAACTCTGCGCCGCAGCGCTTTACTAGGCTCTGTTGGCACTGTATAGCCACAGTTCAGCCCCTGCCCTCCAGGAGCTAAGTAGCTCACGGCAGACAGGTCTTCAGATAATTCCTGGGCATTGTGATAAGGATTCGGGTGCTGTGGGAGTGCAGAGTGGAGGTATCTGATCCTGCAGTGGGGAATTCGGGTGGGGGAGGAGGGGGAAAGGCATGGGGGACAGGGGAGGGAAGGAGGTATTCTAGGCAGGTGGAGGAACAGTATGTGTAGAAGTTTAGGGGTGAGTGGGGTGGGGTGGGTGGGTAATGATTAGGACTCCTGGAGTAAGCCTGGAGAGAGGGTCGCTCACAGTGAGCTAGTGAGACCACTGAGGTAGCAGGCATCAGATGGTGAGCTGCCTTATTTGAGGACACCAAGAAGCCATTAAATACTTGGGGAGGAGTAAAATGATGAGATGTTTGAGAAACGTCATTCTGGGTGGCAGAATGGCTTGGGGGCTAGAGGTGACTGTCCCGTAGGTGACAGGTGCCTTTTCCTCATGGTGCCTCTTTACTCCAGTGTTGGACGATTTCCTGCCTGTCAGTCAAAACCCATTGCAACTACCGCCCCTACCTTCTCTGTGCCCTCTGCCCCCTGCCTTCTCT
>NW_003852428.1:11668170-11692611 GCF_000181295.1 Otolemur garnettii | reverse complement strand
CCTTCTCTGTGCCCTCTGCCCCCTGCCTTCTCTGTGCCCTCTGCCCCCTGCCTTCTCTGTGCCCTCTGCCCCCTGCCTTCTCTGTGCCCTCTTGCAGGAATGTTTTTGTTTCCGTTACTCTGCCTCTGCAGTGCAGTTTGCTCTAGCCAGAGTGCTCTCTCTCCTCCAGTTTGCCTGCTCGTGGACTCTATTTCTTCTGCACTTTGCACAGACCCTCCATCTGATGGGGTATCTCCTCTTTCCTGTTCTCATCCCTGTGGCCCCAGCGCTGGTACTGCAGGACCGACCCCTCAACTGGGTTGCTTTCCCAAACAGATGGAGTTTAGGAAGGGCGTAGGTTGTACTTTGTACATAGCACCCCTCTGCCTCTGTGCAGGCTAATCCAGGGGCTCTGAGAGAAGTTTTTGATTCACTAGTTTACACCACTTCTCTGAGGTCGAAAGCCTCTCTGCCTGCCTATTCCTTTATATTCATATGAAAGGAAAGGAGTGGAATTACAGCTTTATTTTCCAAAGCCTTTTATAGACTATGATTGTGATCTGCATTTAAAAAAATGTATGTGGCCACTGAGTTCAAAATAAGAAAAATTTAAAAGAGGGTAAGAGTGCTGAAAGGTGAGACATTCACTTAAAAGATTAAACTGTTTCTTTTGCAGTCAGCCATGCTGATTTGCTGTGTACTGTGTACCAAATCATTTGCTACACTCTAAACTTCTTCTGAGCCCCTGAGGGGCTTCCTCTGGACAGCAAGTTTTTGGTCAGCATCACAGGATCTTATAGATGCACATACACGTATGATTGTGTGTGATGTATTCTGATATGTAGATTAGGGTGAGGGTAACTCAGGCCCCAGATTATAGCCCCTTCTCCCAGAAGCATCACTCGGCAGTCTGTACAGGCACAAGCACAGACAGATGTGTGTATTCTTTTTTCTGGCATTAGGCAAACATGAGGATAATGTTTTTTCTCTCTCTGCATGGCTGTATGCTGGTCCTGAGGGGTGCAAAGATAAATGCCACGTCTGGGCACGTGGTTCTTTTTTGATTTATGAGATTATAAGAAGGTAGACCTCCTCTTTAAAAGAATACGGTTCTTTGACTATTAAAACATTCCTTTCTATTGCTTCAAAATTATTATGCTTCAGAATTAACCTCTGGTGTATGATTAGTACATAATTAAACCATTAAACTTAACAATTCTGCATTGTTTCATTTACATTAAAATATATGTAATTACTTAAAAAGCATTTTTTTTGTTATGGTCTTTTTGGCTATTTTGGCTTGTCCTTTACATTTTATAGGTAAGACAATTAAAAACCCAGAGCTATTTAGGTCGAAATTCCTTTGACTCCTTTGAATCAATCAAATATATGCTGCCTTTTCTTCTTTTAAGGTACAGTGTTATAGGCTATTTTTTCTAAAATTATGTGAAGGGATAAATTACCCAGTCTGACAGGTGTTATAGCAATGAAGGTTATAGGTAAATTAACACGTTGTGCTGTGCAACCTTGTCTGTGTTCTTGGTGTAAGTACTTAATTCATTTTATATGCAATTGTAAGTGTAGATTGTGGTCATTTATTTATGTAAAAATAATATAAAGCATTGCATTATTTGTTCTGGTCTTTTATATATTAGTGAAAATGACAGTTACGCTTTTGGGTTTATAACCTTGCATCTTCCTGCTTTAATCTGTTCATAGAGGATCAGGCTAGTTACAGTGCTTCCTTCCTACGCATCACTTCTGGATGCTTGCACAGCTGAAACCCCCACAGGGCAGAGACTGTGCCACCCTGGGCTGCAGCTTCCTGTGCTCCGTGCGCAGTCCTGCAGCTCCGCAGCAAAGTGGCCTGTCTGGAGAGGGTTACGTCACCTCTCCTGTGCGTGCTGTGCCGAGTGAGGGCGGCGCCGGCCCCACTGATGCAGAGATAGATCACCCTGCTCTTTGTGTTCAGGGGCGCTTGTATGTGTGCAAAGTTTCCCCTCAATTAACTAATGAGTAAAATTCAGTAATTACCACTAAGACCTGGCACTAATAGGAAGCTGCAGCTGTTTAAATTTCTTTTTTTGGTTGTTTAAAAGTACTGCTTTATTTGTTTTTTTTTTCTGCTACAACCTGTGTTTTTATAGATATAGGTCCCGCCCCCACCATCTCTTCCCATGGATGATTTTCCCATTTAGTAAATACTAAAGTGGAAGAGCTGACAGGCGGTTGAGACCTCTGAACGTGGATGAGGAGTGCAGTTTGTCGTGTGGGCGTGGCGGCCTTTTACGGAGGTGAAGCAGACCCTTCAGAACAAGGCCCTGGGTCATTTTGTGCAGCAGCTCAAATGACCGTGCAATACCTGTGTTCTTTCTAACATTATTCTTGCTTTAAAAAAATCAATTAAACTTGAGGATTATATAAAATTCCAGATTACTAGTATCTGCCAATAGTCTTCAGAGAAATACAGAATAAGAAGAAATTTTGTTTTAATTTAAAATTTTAAAAATCTGATTCATTTTTGAACTCATTTGAGTCATTTCATCTTAATTTTTTTGCCACTTATGTAAAAAGCATCATTGTATGGATAATTAGCTTTTTGCTGCATAAAAGCTTTTGCTTGTTGTGAAAATATTTCTATTTTTGTGTGTTTTTCTTTTTTCCCCCCTTAATCTCTTTTCTTTTTTTTTTTCCTTTTTCCGATTTATTTATTTATTTCTTCAAGACAGATGCTCTGTCTATTGCCCCGTCTAGAGTGCAGTGACATCATCATAGCTCACTGTAACCTCAAACTCTTGAGCTCAAGTGATCTTCTTGCCTCAGCCTCCCCAGGACCTGGGACTAGAGTGTACATCAGGCATCCTCAAACTACAGCCCGTGGACCACGTACAGCCCACCTGGGACATTTATCCGACCCGCCCGGTGTTTTTGCCACTGCTGCCTGTCCTGCTTAGCAGCCGACTCGTCCTGGGGCCCACAGTCTGGCCCTCCAACAGTCTGAGGGACAGTGAACTGGCCCCCTGTTTAAAAAGTTTGAGGTCCCCTGGACTGTACATGGCCAATTTTTCTGCTTTTAGTAGAGATAAGGTGGTCTTGCTCTTGATTGAGCTGGTTTTGAACTCTAGACCTCCAGCAATCCTCCCACCTCGACTCCCAGTCTCTTGTATTAAAAATAATTTTTTTTAATGGTGAGGAGTTGTTCCTTTCCTGTTATTATTGTTTTAAATCTAATACCAGGGAAGTGACCAAGTGAATAAGAATGCAACACCTCCTTGTAGGACTTCAGGATTGAAAAAAAAGAAACAAAAAAGAGTAATTGATTTGACCAGTAGGGTATTTATTAGATAGTAGAATAGAAGTTTCAGACTATTGATCTGAAACTAAGCTAAGAGATTTTTCATTGTTGTGTGATAACTTGTGGAATGTCCTGTTAGGGCAGAAAGGTTGATTTCCCTTCTTATAAATAAAATCATATTATGATCGAAGGCTAAGCTACATTGAGTTTATATTTCACCGACCTAGAATAGAAAGTGCTAAGGAAAATTGGGCTGCTTGAGTGACAGCCTAGGGGCAGGAGTCTGGCGAAGCATGTTCATTTGCAGGTTCACTCATTAATCTCTGTGCCCAGTTATCCTGCATCTGTTGAGTGTCCTTTGCCTGGTCCTGCTCAAGGCATCTGGGATGTGGCAGGGAACAAAAACCAGATCTGTCCTCCAGCTATTGGCTGATTTAGAAAAAGAGAGAAAAACCTATCCAGCTAATGGATAATGTGATGTTTATTATTTTAAGGAATAGAAGTGATTTGGGAACACAGTTTAACACTTATGCTCAGATTGACATGCTACTGAACCAAATAGTAATTTAAAAGATGATAGCTATCAACTTTGGCAAATGTTATCATGCTGAACCTTGGGGTTGAGATATTTTAGAATGAATAAATTAAAACCTCTAAATACCCAAGTTTAATTGTTTTAGGGGAAGGTGTTTTTTGTGTGTATGTGTTGACTTGAAACCAGAATGAAAATCTTCAAGCACAACTTTTACACATCTATATTTAGTTAACAGCTATAAAATCTGATTTTTAACTCAAGCCTGTTTTCTTTAAGAACATTCAGAAAATAGTAAAAGTCTTAGAGTAATAACAAACATTATTATGTGAGCATTGTTCTTGCTGGCCTTGTAGGGTGCCCCTGGGGAACATCTTTTGCACCTACAGGTGTAAGCCTCGACTGACTCCATCCTGTGCTATGGTGTTCACTCTTTTCTGAAGTTAGCATTTCATTAAAGTCCACATTGGCGTCTTTATCTTAGATAGCAAAATGTTCTTTAAATTGTAACAAGAATACAGTCTGCCTTTCTGTACACTCCAATATGGGCTCTATGCAATTTAAAAATTATATAATTTGGAATATGGGTATAACCAAATGTTCCCGATTTGGGCCATTCACCTTTGTGTTGGTTGTCTCCTTTCAAGTTGCTCTTCTTTTTCTATCCTTTCTCTTTATCCTCTTCTAATTTTATCAGAATTCTTTGTGGCATCACCTTTTACCTGGTAGTAGCATTGGTAGACTCTGTTGGTGGCCCTTAGAAGTAAAAATGTTGCTGACCCCTGATCTGAGGTTTACAGAGGGGTTCGGAAGCTCAGAAGCTTCTCTTCAGGAGGGCATTTGCTGTTCCTTACCCTCTCTGTGACCATGGGGAAACGTGTGCTTCCCGGTGACAGTTATTTAGTGCAGCTTAAGTTTGTTGTTCAGTAAGTTTGGAAACCACAGCCTCATCCTTAAAAGCGTGAATAAAAAAAGCATTAGGAGTTGAGCCCTATCTGCTGCATAATCTAGAATCACTGGAATAGCACAGAAGCCATTTATTTTTAATTTATAAAAACATTTTTTTATAGTCAAACACTCTGTTTTCATAAATAGCTTTCAGGGCATGGAACACAGCCTGCTTTTGTGATCTGAGGAACTTTCATGGTTGGACTCTTCCTGCTTTTTATAGAAAGTTACATGATATAGTTAATCTAGTTTTAGTATTTATACATTTTATACTTGCTTCCTGAGTCCTTTGCTTATTAAGGGTGTATGTGCTTTTTTTTTTTTTTTAAATGAAAATAGATTTAAAATAATACCTAAGTGACCACCATAATAGCCACAAACTCAGTTTCTTTATGTGGTTTGTTTTGTATTTCTGCCACTTTTTTCCTGTTTTTCTGTTTAGAAATGTTAACTGATAATTCTAATGTAATTAACATCTGTTTCTGTGACATATTCAACAAAAATACAGTGAAACTGGTTGGAATTTATTTTCTGGTCTGTATTTGGACATGTATGTATATTACAGTAAGAGTCAGCACCTTTCCACACTGATTTGTCATGGATTCATGTTCTTTTCCTCTTATAGAAAAGCTGTAAATCTTGCTGAATTTGGGAGGAAATTGAGGGACTGATGGGCATAAGTAACTGCAGCCCTCTGAGAAACCAAAGATAAGGTCCCAGGGGAGTGAGTCGGGGGCTCACAGTCGGGGATAATAGAAGAATGAGGTTTTCATTGTGAAGTTTTGTTTTCTGCACCCGGTTTTCAAGCCACTGTGATATGCTTCCTGTGGGGTGGCTTACAGTATGGCAGCTCTAACTCCCGTCATTGTCCACTCTTTCATGGATGTCAAAGTAGATTTGATGCGGAAAGTTATAGCAATTGCCAAGAATGCTTTGGAATAATTACACAGCTCATGCTGCCCTTTATTGGGGTATCAGGTCTGTAATTAGGTCGTTCTCCTTGAGGAGGGCTGTGTTTCTCTTGCGTTGGAGCCCAGGACTGTAGTTGAAAGTGGCGTGTCTCTGAGGGCAGCGCTAGTGTCCAGGCCAGGACACATGGGCATGGGCTTATGGGGAAGGTAGAGAGCATGCATTTTCTTACCTCTGAGAAACAAGGCCGGGCCTTTTTTCAAATACATATAGATTGGGATCCACAGCCATGGCTTAATCTTCCTCATATTCCTCTGTCTTTCAAGTGATCTGTTGCCACCTCATTTGCCTGAGTCCCATAGCACTTTGTTCTGGTTACAGAACTTTCCATAATCTGCCTTGTTTTATAGATGTTTATAAACTTGTCTCTCTGAGGATTGCTGCAGAGCCTCAGTCCTCTGCACTTGCCCCAGCGTCATCTGTGTGTACCTTGGAAGGAGTCAGGAAGGAATCCGTCTCTCTAGACATGTTCAGTGAATTACAGTCACTGGCAGTGAATTGCTGAGACTGGATTGTATCCATTCAAGAGTTTTGAAAGAACCTGAAGATGAAATTGCAGAACTCTTGGCTCAGATGTTTTGTCTTTTATAAATAGCCACTGTCAATGCTTGGTGGGTTGCCAACACAAAGCATGGTACATTGGAAAGGAAAATGGCCTGGTGATCTGGAGGCCTGAGCTCTGCGTCGAGCCCATCCATAACTCACCAGGACCTCAGGGTCCGCAACAGGATGTGTTTGCTGCAGAATTTGTGATAAATGAGTGTCATAAGTAAATTCCACTAACCAGGGTCCAGTGTTCTGTGGACCAAGGAGATGTACTAAAAACACACACACACATGACACTATTAATTTACTCATTCTCTTTGCTTCTATGAGTGATGTGTTATCAAGGCTGAATTCTGTTACGGTCTTCCTGAAGGAGTCAGTTACCACGTTGGCTGGCTCACTGTAGCAAGCAAGTAATTTGACTGGACCCAAACTTCAAACTCTGTCTCCTGCAGTGGGTAACAACTTGAATCTTAGTTCAGATCTTTAATCCTTAGCAGGGCATCCTGGAACTCTCCATGTTCTTGCTTTGGTTCATGTCCTGGTTCTTGTTTTAACATCCCCATGTGGCTTAGACTGGGCCTTGCCCTCAGGCTAACAGCCCTAATGAAGAAAGTGTGCCTGGTGTCATTTCCTTCTCCCAAGGAGATCCACCTGCTTTTGCTCACACTGCAGTTCCTTGAGAGAGTCATTTTTTCGTAAATGTTATCCATGGTAGGGCTGCTCTACTAGGAGCTACTCAGGCACAGCACAGTAGAATGTCCATTCATTTTCTTTTAATACTTTTCTTGGCTTTTGTTACCAAATGAAAATTTGAGGTGTTTTTCTTGTACTTTGGGCAAAAACAAATAGAAAAAAAAAATGGAATGGGGGAGTGGTCTTTTAATGGTGGTTCTGCGAACAGAATGTAGAGACCCCAATAGAGTATGAACATTTTAGACCCCAGTTTCCCAGCTCTAGTGACCTGGCATGGGCTTGTTTAGACAGCAAGAATTCCTTTTGGTTAGATGAATGTTGGCTTGTCCTAAATTGCTGCAGGCTTCTTTTCCCACTTGGCCTTCTAAGATATCAGGGTGGGAGAGATTTGGGTTTTAAAGAGGAAAGGGACATTGGCCACCTCTGAAGGTGGAGCGGTACCAGGCCATCTGACCACATTAGCCATTGACATTCCTCCGGGGGGCATGACCCAGAAAGCCTAGAAGGAGAAAGCCGAGAGAGAGCATAGCCAGTCCCTGGCTATTTATAATCCCCCAGCTCCTCCCTGCCACTGAGTATTTTTAACCAAACTCTGAAGTCTGATAGAACGAGGCTTTGAGCTCCCCCTAGAGGTTTCAGCCTGCCACAAATAGCAGGTTTAAAAAAGCATTGTTGCCTTTTTCTTTGTCAGTGTTTAAATTAATTTGAAAGATTAAAATGCGTGTTTGGTAAATGATCTGGATCGATTTGATGTTTAGTCTTTTGGGGACCAAATATTTAAGGCTGGAAATGGCCGAGAGCCTTTTGGGGACGTGAGCCTCTGGGCCTGTGTACAAACCATTACTAAACGTTAAAATGGAAGGTAGTTCTGTGATGGTAGACGGTTCTTCAGGGAGCTCAAATGATGTTGCTTACGTTGATTTAATGAGTGTGGAGAAAGCTACCAGGTTGGCATTGGACAGACTGGTTAAGGAATAATTGCTACTCAAGTAACTCATTTTATTTTCTTCTTTATTTCAGGGTTTCGAAAAAATGATGAAATGAAAGCTATGGATGTTTTGCCAATTTTGAAGGAAAAAGTTGCATACCTTTCAGGTAAAGTAACTTTTTAATCTGTTTGATCTACCTGTGCTGACACAGTCCCGAGAGTTTCACAACTGAATGACCTGACCTGCCCCATCTGGGTGGGTTCTTAACTGCTTCATTCTTGTAGCAACTTTCCTGACAGAGTGCCCCAAACATTTTCTTCCAGCTAGGAGGCACCGAGAGTCAGATAGCATTGAATATCTGAATATGTTTCTGTCAGTCATTCAGCAAATGTGGCTGTTTTGCCTTAATCAGTTAAGTAAAACAACTGCTTATTAAAAGTTAGTCATTTCAGCTAATGTGGTGGGAAGGTGATGGTACACACCTGTGTCCTGAAGAGCCTACCTCTGTTTCTTGTGCCCTGTGGCTACCTGTGCCTTCTCTTTGGGGAGGCAGGGAAGCCTGCTTCTCCTTGAGGTCTCCTCCTTTAGGGCTCTTGGCCCTGGAGTTACTAGAACCCATGTTATGAACCATAATGTCCAGGCAATTTCTCTTAGCCAAGTCTCCACGTCCCTGTAGAACCCAGTCCATGGGGCTGTAGCCCTCCTGTGGTGTGGTCAAAGACTGTGGACCAGTCCTCTGGGGTTTGGGACACCTAACTGGCCTCTCCTCAGCACATGGACAGTTAGGGTTGGGCCCTTCTAGGCTGTCTCCTTGGGGTCTCTTCCTACATGAGCAGAATAGCCACTGGGTATTATACATTTTGGGCACCAGTTTACTTGTTACCAAAATAAGGTTTGTAACGTTTTCCTGCTCTGTTCTATCATGAAGATTGTCATGTGCTTTTAGACTGTCTTCTTGGATGCATTTCCCTTGGTAAATGTTTATCTTTCTCAAATAGGCATTTTATGCTGACCTGATGTATCTTCTTGAACCCACTTCATTTTTACTTTGTAGCAATGCTTGCTGTTTTTATAAGCTTTGTGTGTCCTTTGGGTATGTGAGGCTGGTATATGATTAGGACGCAGTTCACTGTGGTGTTTTGGCTTGTCTGGGTTTGCCGCATGTCCAGCAATTCCCTAGTAAATATTGTCTGGTAATTCTGTGAAAGCAAATATAAACCATAATGTATTTGGAAGGTTAATTGAGATCTTGAAAAGATGAAGGTGCTTTAAATTATTGGAAATACATGGTAGAAAGTAAACTTCTGTTTCATAATACACCTGAGATTTAAAAGTAGCATTTATTTGTTCTTTTCTAATCATTTACTGGCAAATTGCAAAATTAAGGACTCATACCAACTTTGTGAATTTCTGATTTTGTAGTTTAGAAATAAAGTTTCAAAATAATAAGATTAAAAGACCATACTTGTAAATAATAGAAGCATTGGTTAGGAAGGCTTAAAGAAAGCTGATTCCATGTGTTTATCGGTCCTGATTCTTAAAGTCTGGATCTGTGATGAGAGCACCGGCTCTGTGTTTCTGAACCTCTTGTCCTGTTTTCTTCTTTCATTAAACTTGTGGAGATGGAAGTCTAAGGAAGGGTGGAAGGTTAAAATTGATGGTTTTTATTGATATTCATTCTTTTATTAGGCAGTTAATATAGGATATATTATCAGATGGGGCATCTTTATATAGCTTACTGTCAGAACCAGCTCTCTTTTATCTTTTAACTAGTCAGAGAAATAAAGTCAGCAGTCTTTCAGAGTTTGTTATACAATTTTAAGAAAACCTTAAATTCTGCAGGGTTAAATAAAGTTGGGTATCTTTGAGGAGGGGAGTTTTGCAGTGACAAGAAATTAGTATGAAACTGCTTTAAAACAATAGCAATGGGAGAACTTTCACCAGCTGTGTTAGCAAAATGCAGTTAGCAGGAGCTGCCACACGTTTATAGTTTCTCCTAATTTATGAACAGAATTGGCAAGCTGTATAACCATGAGCTCATTGCTGATTGTTTTAGGCTTATTGTTATCTCCTTTAGGAAGGGAAAAGGAACAACAACAAAAAAAAAAAACCCATAAAATTAAAAACAAATTGATTTCTTGTGAGTATTGTTTTTTTTTTAAAGTTACAAAGAACAAATAAGGAAGCAGAACATTTTTACCTCTGGCCCCATTTTTTACTTTTTGATTGAGATCTAATTAACATACCATAAAACGCAAATTTTTAAACTGTATGATTGAGTGGATCTTAGCATATTCACGCCATTGTTCAGTAGTCACCATTGTCTTTCATCACCTCTCGAAGAGCCCCATATCTGTTCTCCCTGCCCCCCCTCTGGCAATCACTAATCTACTTTCTGCTCTGACCCCATTTTTAAAAAAATCAGGGAATATTATTATGGTACCTTTCTGAAAGCTCTCCATGGGAATGGCTTTTAGTAAATAAATCTAAGTAGAATAGAAAAGGCTTTGCAAAAGCAGGCCAAAAGATCAGTGATTCTAAAAGGTACTCCATTAGGTCACAATCTCTTAAAAAGCCAGTGAGGATTTCTTGAACCTGAATATTTCTGATCCTTAGTCTTATTGCCAGGTATCCTAAAAAGTAATGCACATTGCACTTAAATAAGATAGCAACGTACTATTTCCTCCATTTAGGATGAACTAAATGAGGGTAACCGTTGTATCTAACTTGATGTTTGAAGTCAAAAAGAGGAGGCTGTGCTTTGAATGTGTCTCACCTTCGAGATTCAGGAGTTGCTACTCTGGTATAAGGTCCCCCAAGGGCCTTAGAAAGGAGGCTCACACTGGCTTCTCAGCCATGAGAGGACACTGCTCTCCCCCTTCCCTCCTGGAGGATTACCCTCCTCACCAGACACCCCAGCTGGCACCTTGAGTGTGGACTTCCTAGGTTCCAGAACTGTGAGAAAATAAATTTCTGTTCTTTATAAATTAGTCTGTGGTGTTCTGTTATAGCAGCAGGAATGGACTGAGAGGGTCAGTCAGAGAACAGAAAGAAGCTGTGTTATAGTTTACACTTAATGGTGTTGATATATAATGATGACTAGACATGTGGTTCTGAGGCTGCTATTGTTTCAGCCTTAAAAGAACTCGCAGACAACCACCAGAACTTTTTACCATGGAACATTTGAGCATCCAAAAGGAAAAAGAATAGTCTAATGAATTCCCACAAACTCATGGCTCACTTCAACATTCTTGTTTCAAATACATTCCTACGTTAAATAATTTTGAAGTAAATTCCCTATACCATATCATTTTAGAAGCACACACTATATGTTTCTAAAAAACAAGCTTTACAAAACTCCACAATACCATTAACAGACCTAAAAATGGAATGGTAATTATGTAATATCCCCCCCCCCCAAACTCCAATCACTATTCACATTTCTGTGCTTGTGTCTTGTCATTTTTTTGTGGGATATACATTGCAGTTGTTTTAGATGTCTGACGAGTCTCTTTTTAATCTATAAATAAATGTTCAGCTTCCTTCTTGCTCATTTTGTTTTAACCTCTTATGTTTCTGAAGTGAGAAAACTGGGTATTTCTCCTGTGGATTTCTGTATACTCTAGATTTTTCCGATTGTGTCCCTAAGTGATTCTTTAACACATTTCTCTCCCTCTGTACGTCCTGTGAACTAAGAGGAGTTAGACTGTGATGCTTGATCCAACCCAGCTTACATTTTGTGGGGAAGGGGGAAGTAATACTTGGTAGGTGGCGTTGCCTCATTTCATGGGGAGTTTATTGGGAGAGTCTGATTGTCTTTTATGATGTTAAGGATTCATTGATGACCATTGCTTAGATCTAGTATTTTTTTGGAGTTGCAAGATAGTGAGAATTCTAATTACATCCTTTCTTCTTCATACTGAGAGGTGTGCCATCATCACATACATGATACCTTGAGAATATAGTTCATACTGGAAGAGTAGGGGAAATGATTGATTCTTGTCCTTTTCTGCTTTTCAGGCTAATGAAAAATGACTAACGAGGTGTGTTTTTTGTAAGAATTACTTTAAACTCATGATGTTAAATACATTTGATGTGTTTTGATTAATGCACGTTTTCTCTTATATGAAGTTAAAAATCTTCCCATCTTTAGCATTTGGGGGCTTCTTTAAATTGGCTCCTGAGTCTTTTCTGTGGATGTGTCAGGGTGTTTCAGGGTCATCTTGTATGTTGTAGCTGTTTCTCTTCAGGGAGTCCTAGTTTCTTTTAGGGGTGCTCATTGTTGTAGGGTTGTTGGTTATGTCTGTGCCTCATTCAGTGGACAAATCTAGGAAATACATGTATATACACATTTTAATGAGTAATTATGTCACAGCTTTATATTAAAATTCATAGTTGAAATTTGGGATTATAGATATGTACATTTTACTCTGTATATTGTCTGTCTCTTTTTCCTTAAGCTAAAAGTGTTAGTTCTTATTCTCATCAACATAATTACTTACTTTGTAATAGCTAACGTTATTACCACAGTATGACCAAATATGTCATACCATGCCAGTATGACCAGTACCAAATGTGATTTTTAAATTTGGGGGTTTCTTTTGTCCCAAGGGTGCATGCCACTAGGGATATATAGTTTTAGCAATGTGTCTTAAAGTCACATGCAATAATTCCTTTCCATGTGGATACCAAGTTGAAATGTAGAATCATTTGTTTCGTTTTACTTTTACATTTATTTGTTAAGGTAAAAAAAAATAACCTTCTAATTTTGCTTAAATTTTAAGTAAAACTTACATCATTCCAGAATAATAACTAAAAAAAAAAAAAAGGCATGGTAAAAAAAGGTAAGGTATAGAATGTGTATATAGGTATAGTGAAAAAATACCTAGCTCTGTTCTCTCCTTTTCTATCCTTTTCCTCCCCAATGGGAGTTTTCTTTTTTAAGTTTTAGGCTTCTTCCTTGTGCTTTTAAAATAAGAGCAGCTCTATTTACCTATCCATCTATTTTCACCTTTCCCTTAGATAAACAGTATTCACCATTTTCTCCACTTTGCCTGTTGTATCTTGAAGTATCTGAAGATCAGTACATAGCAGCACATAATGAGATGTTTTTATAGTTGTCTATGACCGTGCATGTGTGTAGATAGGTGTGTATACACACGCACACCCACCCACACATCCTGTAGTTAATTAGAAATGCATTAATACACATTTGGGTTACCTTTTTTTTTCTTCTTTGAGATAGAGTCTCACTCTGTTGCTGGGATTAGAGCATAGTGGTGTCATGATAGTACGGTGCAGCCTCAGACTTAAGTCATCCTCCTGCCTCAGCCTCCCAAAGTGCTAGGATTATAGTTGTAAGCCACCATACCTGGGTTTGGGTTATTTTTTTGGAACAGCTTTTTTGGGGTGAGGTGAATATTCACACTTTAGCAAGTGGGAATATTGAGAGGCATGTGGGATTGGCTGCCTTGAGGCTTGCCTGGTTGTACACAGACATACAGTTTTCATGTTCCCGTTTTGTAGAGTGCTGAGTTTCCTGGAAAGGGCAGGGGCACCACTGCCCAGTTTGTGTGTTCTTTTAGCATGTAGTGTGGTGTGAGGCAGCACGGGCTTCCAAGGGCCTTCCAGGAAGACTGTGAAAGGGTCCCCTTAGGATAGTAGGTATATCCCGAGAGCCAGTTTCTGCCTCTCAGGACTAGGCAGTAGGAGGGAAGGGTAGCCCAGTGTGTATCTTTTAAACAGAGTTTCATCATTTAATAGCACACTTAATAAATATTCCCCATAATTTCTCTTTTATATACTGTGGTTTTCAGAGCTTTTTTTTTTTTTTTTTTTAATAAAAGATTGCTTTCTATGATCAGTGTGAGTTAGACTTCTCCACAGGGGGCATAAAAAGTAGTTTTCAATGGTGTTCTAATCCAGAAATTGAAATGAGGGAGATATATATATATATATAGACAGTTGGTTCATTGAAATTTTACTCCTCAAAGCAAGTATGCCTTCCTTGCAAGTTCATTTTGAATGAGCAAAAGGTGACTTCCTGAGTCATTTAAAGAGAAAGAGAGGACTCTGAATCCGGCTGTTTCTTTGGTCATCCTGGGCCACACAACTCCAGAGACTAAGTCCCCTGGAGTTTTACCTTTAAGAAGAGGGAAATGAGGTTGCTGGATTTAAGGAAATCAGTGTCACACAGACATTTATAGCTCTAATGTAGGACTCTTTCAACTTTCTTCTGTTACTAAAATAAACTAAAAGGCGTTTAGCATCTGTGTTCCTATAGGAATATTCACCAGGCATTTCCATTTCTAACAACTGATACCTGATAGTGGGCACCATTAGTTAATGTTATTTGAACTATGAAAGAAGAATCCATCCAGCAAATATTTATTGAGTACTATTTATATGCTAGTCTCAATGGGGCACCAAGAACACTGTATACTTGGGCTGGAACATTCTATACTTGGGTATGGAAGAGGAAGGGAGAGAGGTCATGTAGTTTATACAAATTGAAAATAGGACACCATCACCATGTTTTCCTTTATGCTTTTTCAGTAAGACAGCATTGGGATAGGCAGATAATCCCTAATGAGCTGGAGGTCTTTGGTTGTAGACGTGAAGAGACCCTTGTGTAGACATCCTGTGACGTGGATGGGTGCAGGAAATGCATTTCCTGTCTCTTTCTTTTCCTTGTAAAAGTTTAGGCGCAGTTTCCCCTCCAGAAAATGGGGCTGAGCCCATCCTGCCTGCCTTACTGGGAGGCTAAGAGCTGTCACTGGACACATGTGACAACTGTACCTACCTAGTAGATGAAGGTTTTAGGAGCTGCAGTGTTATTACTTTTCATTAGATCAAGGACCAGGAACAAGAACTTTGAACTTGTGACTTTCCTGCTTTATACTCAGATGCTGTTTTCATTAGGATGCCTCTTGTGATATTGGTAACCAACCTAAATCTTGGGGACTGTAATTTAAACAGACATTTGTGGGGTTGATTTTAAGCTCCTGGAGGTTCAGAGACCATGTTTCTCTCAACTAATTTCACATTTCATTCTTTCTGATGAGATGTTTCTCCTTTGGGAAGGATCAGCAGAGGGCCATCGACACCTGCCCATCACTGACTGTGGCACACCATCTATGACACTCATTATAGAGAGGTTGGCATGTGGAAAATGATTCTTTAAGTAGAGAATACGCAATTTTGACTTCATAAATGATTTTCAGGGAGTTGTAAAATACCCTGGTGAGTTTTCTCAAGTTCTATTCTAGGATAAAGAAAAATGGAAAAAGAAAAATTTTTTTCTATGTTATTAGATTCAAGTTTATATAATCTTTTCTTAGGACATGAGTGAGTGAGAGTCTGTTTGGTGGATGAACTTGCTAACAACTCTTAGAGGACTCCACATTAGTGCTAAGAGCCTGGGGAAAAGCTGGAAAAGTACAATAAAACAGATGCAGTTGGAACTTCTGCACACAGTTGCCTTTAGTGCTCGGGGCTGGGTGAACAGGTTGCCTTTGTGCAGTGTGATATCTCCTGACCTCCCATGCAGCTGTCTTTGCTTGGCAGATTTGGGATTTTACTTCTCACACTCATGCGTGCCTTGCTTGAATTGTGATATCTATTCACCGAAGAGGGACAAGAGGCTAACTGAGCAAAAGGTGACTTCTTAAGTCATTTGAAGAGAAAGGGAGGACTCTGAATCCTCTGAAATGATTAAACAGAGTTTCATCATTTAATAGCACACGTAATAAATATTCCCCATAATTTCTCTGGGTCATTTGCATTTATTTTTCCTGTGGAATTAAAAATTGTGATGCATTTCAGAAACGTTTTAAAAAATTCAGAATGGTAGTCTAGAAAAAAATGTTAGGTGCTAGCTTTCTGTTTACCGAAAGGGGAGAGGAATGTTTTAATTCAACTACTATGTTGAATTCATATACTATGAATGGAGGGGAATGTTTTAATTCAACTACTATGTTGAATTCGTATACATATGTTTTAATTCATATACTGTGTTTTAAAAAATTAAAAGTTTCTATAATATGTCTTGTTCTGGCTCTGTGCCTGTGGCTCAAGTGGCTAAGGCGCCAGCCACATACACCTAAGGTGGCGGGTTCAAATCCCCAGCCCAGGCCCACCAAACAACAATGATGGCTGCAACCAAAAAATGGCCAGGCATTGTGGCGGGCGCCTGTAGTCCCAGCTACTTGGGAGGCTGAGGCAGGAGACTCGCTTGAGCCCAGGAGTTGGAGGTTTCTGTGAGCGTGATGCCATGGCACTCTACCCAGGGGGATAGCTTGAGGCTCCGTCTCCAAAAAAAAAAAAAATATGTCTTGTTCTATGTTTTTTTTGAGACAGAGTCTCACTTTTTTGCCCTTGGTAGAGTACTGTGGTGTCAAAGCTCACAGGAACTTCCAACTCCTGGGCTTAGGCAATTCTCTTGCCTCAACCTCTCGAGTAGCTGGGACTACAGGTGCTCTCCACAACGCCCAGCTATGTTTTTGTTGCAGTTTGGCTGGGGCCAGATTTGAACCCACCACCCTTAGTATATGGGGCCGGTGCCCTACTCACTGAGCCACAGGCGCTGCTACCCGTTCTATGATATTTTTGATCCAGAAGATTGACTTTTTTTTTTTTTTTAAAGAAAGATACTGGGAAATGGAAAATATTGAGACTATTATTTGTCTTAGGAATAAGAGGTATTTTAAAGAATTAGAGCTACTGATATTACCCTAAAAATAATGCCTGATGTTTTACAAGATTTCTTGGTAATAATCAATACTGATCCTCACTTTTAGTAGTAAAAGGCCTAGGAACCCATTACTTAGTCATCCTATTGACATTTTTACTACTTTAATAAAGAAGTAAAGTCTAGGTACAGTGACTCATATAATGCCAGTACTCTGGAAGGCCAAGGCAGGAGGATCCCTAGAGCTCAGGAGTTCAAGACCAGCCTGAGAAAGAGTAAGACCAAACAAAAAGGACTAAAACCACTAGTTTGAAAGATCATGTATAAGGTTTGACAATTAAATTGGCAAACTCATCCTAGAAAAAGTGCTGCGTACCTTATTGCTGAATATCAGGTACTCTTTTGGGGAAGTTATACACCAATACCAGCACCTAGCCCCCCCTCAAAGAAATTTTGGAACTTTTTTGGAATGACCAGCAAGGTTGTCATCATCTGAGTTCTAACAATTAAGTTCACAAACTTGCCATTATGTACTTAGATTGATGGCACTGTATAAACAACTCGTGCTATACAACAACAGCTCTGAAGGCATTCCAAAAAAAGACTTCCAAAATTACTTTGAAGGGTACACTAGGTTCTGGCATCAGTACACAGCTTCCTAAGGGGAGTACTTTGAAGGTGACCATAGTGACATCCAGCAGTGAGTACATAAGATGAGTTTGTAAACTTAACTGTCAGACTTCCTAAATTCTCTTTGGGGTGAAGGGCCTTGCTGTGACAATGCTGTGTGGTTCCTTTGTGTTTATTTACCCCTTTGGAGCCTCAGTGTCTTTTGTTATAAAGCTGGAATGGTAACATCTCCAACAGCGTCACTGTGAAGATCACATCCTCAGGTGTGTGTAGAGCATGTGATCCCTGCCTCTTGGTTGTTGAGTTACTGTTACTCCTTTTTAACACCAGAATTATAGGATTTATAACTAATTTAAGATTTCCTAGATTGCATGACTAAGCAGTACATGTGGATTGTTCTACATATTCACAATCAGAATTAAGTTTCATTACTATTTGGCATGAATATATTAGTCATTTTAGGAAATTGAAAATATCCTGTTGATAAAATATGTTTTTAAAGCACCATAATCTCCTGTATATCCCCCACGCCCTTTTTGGCTTTCTTGTTTGTCTGTTTGCTTGCTTTTAATTTTGTCTCTGCTGATGATTTTTGGTGTGCAGGAAATGATGAGTTTCATATTGTGACTTGAATTTTGAGATCTCTTGAAGAGAGATAATCAGAGTTGTAGAGCTATATGAAGGATCCACTTGAGAAAGCTAAATTTTCTTTTTCTCTTTTTCTGACAACCCTGATGGAATAAAATGAATGTGACAGTTTCACCAAAGGTGTTCCATGATATCAAGTTGACTTCATTAGGCTTCTATATGTTAATGAGAAACTTTCTGCCTGCCCATCTGTCAACGTCAAATATTCTGAGATATGTACTTCTGGTGTGTAATATAATTATTTCAAATCCTTAAACTAATTAGGTAAATTAGGTTTAAAATTGCTTTAAATTTCTTACATGCCAGTCTTTCTTTCTTTCTGTGTGTGTGTATACGGCTTTCTGTAAGGAATTGGCAAAGCTTGACCAAGGGGGGTCAGATGCCATCAGTCCATTATTAAATAGTCACTAGTGTACTTTGAAGAAAATTCCTTTCGTTTTCCTTTCAAGACTTAGAACCTATTTGGCTTGGTAGAAAAGGAAGAGATTAGAATGTAGGGAGGGTCAAATGGGGGCGGGGAGAAGAGGCAGTGGTTTAAGGTGAATGAAACACATATACATGAAAACTTTTTTTTCTGTCCAAACATAAAAACTGTAGAAAGGAGTTTCTTCCAGTACACTTGAAGAAGATGAGTCCGTCTTCAGCATCTTCCACATGGCTTCCATAACTCCAATGTTTTCTTCCATGTCCCCCTGAGGGGTTAAAACAGCCTCAGTGCATCTCAGATGAGACTAAGACTCTTGCCCTGTGCACATTTGTGCACTTAGTTGATTTAGGAACAGTTTTGACTGAGTGAATGGGTAGTGATGGACTTCTGTCTCATATTGTTTGTGTCTAAGTTTCTTCCCAATGTTTGTTTTTTAGGCGGTAGAGATAAACGTGGAGGTCCTATTTTAACATTTCCAGCCCGCAGCAATCACGACAGAATACGACAGGAGGATCTCAGGAGACTCATTTCATATCTAGCCTGTATTCCTAGGTAAGTTCCGTGTGGCTTGTGGCCTGTCATTTTATTTACAGTTCCAAGAGACGTGGCACTATACTCTTTAGAACAGGTAAATGCTAGCTTGAATTCCAAGTAAAATAGCACACAGTCAGAACCGTGATCTTTCTTTTTATTTCCATTTCGCGACCATTATTGTCTGGTGTAAAACACTTCTGGGTGCAGGGACAAGAAGGTGGGTATTTTCTACTGAAGAGCTTTGTGTGTTGGCAGTGAATTTGGGATGCTCAACTTGGGATTTTAGGGCATGGTGCCCAAGTCAGATGATAGTCATCATAAATGATTCTAATACCAGGACACCATGGGCTTTATGATCAGAAATTGGGTGTTGTTTTAATTGTACATTTCTGTCTTTATGCTAAGCTTCCATTCTTAAAAAATAGTCTGTGATTTGTGGCACAAATTTGCAGGCTTTAAGAAGTCTTAATACCTAAGTATACTGGGCATCATTTTGGGAAGAAGGAGATTTTTAATGTGGACGCTGAAGAACACCAAGTGCAAGCAACGTTTTGTTTTCTGGAGAACCCAAAAGTCTCCAGGGGCTACTGAGTTAATGGGAGTTAGTCTTTGTGTATACTTGAGAAATTTAGAATCTTTGTTTCTGCCCTTGGGAATGTATTATTTGGGTTTTATTTGTGCAGTTAGTTGACCATTGATGGAAGATGGTGCAGGGATGGAAAATGTCCTCCCTACACTAATACCTCTATTTAACCATTCCAGTTGCTTTTTGGAAAATGCTCTGATATAGGGTATAGTTATGCCTAGAATAAGAGATCGGGCCTGTGTTGTGGGTTGCAGGGACACATCCCTGTGAGGAGAGGGTAAACCCTTAGATGTCACCTTTAGTCCAGAAATGCACATACTGAGTGGGGGCATCAGCGACGTCCCTGGTAGAATGAGAAAGAGGCGTTTCCTAAGAGACTGAATTAGGACGTGTAAAAGAAAACTTGGTCATAAATGGGCTAGAGCAGGTGGGTAATTATAAGGAACAGGTTATGCAAGAGAATGATATAAGATGGTCAGTAATAGCATAATGGGTTTCAAAGGTTGAGGTGACTGGGACAGACCTACCACAGCACATGGTTTGCAGCTTCTAACCTGTTTAGGTCAACACCAACCAGAGAATTCAGCCGTGACCTTTTGGCTGAAGAAAGTCAGCTTCGGATCTAGATGGCTTCTCCCCTGAGGAAGTGAGTGTAGGGTGTCCTTTGTGGGAATACTGTCACTGGCACCACCAGTCATTAAGTAATGGGCCGCCTTTAATTGTATGGGAACAGCCTTCCTACTCTTCTTACTCAGGTGCTTCTTAGAGGGCTGAACTGTCGGAATCATACAATTGGAAGGGAGCTTAGTGGTTATTTACTACTCACTACCATTTAGTTCATAGCTTCCACTTAGAGTTCTTACCTATGTGCCAGGTCTGTGCTCATGGTGGAAAAAAAAATAGAAAAATACAAGGGACAATAAAAAGAAATCCCTGCCAATCAAATTGAAACTCGTCATATAATTTCATAAAAAACTAAAGTTGGATTTGACTTTTTCTCATGTGATTTTATTTCCTGGTTTTGGGGTCTACATTGATAATAAATATAAAAAATACCTTTCATGTCATTGATATAAAAATCAAGTACTTCTGGATAACCTGGATGACTTGAAAAAAAAAGGTGCCTTTCGTAGGAAAGTGTGAGAATACACAAAAGTAGACAGACTAACCACAGACACCCGCACAGCACTACTGGCTCCACTATTTATCACATTTTGCAAATCTTATTTTTCTTTAATTTCCCCCTAGAGGATTTTATAAAAATCCAAAACACCATGTGATTTCACTTATAAATTTTTAAGCATATAGGGTGACCCTCGATCTGCCAGCACAGGACTTCATTTCATTGCCTGGGTTTGCTTTTGTGTGTATAGTCCCAAGTGACAAGAAGGTGCCATTTAGCTTGTCCTTGATTAATGAGCAAATAGTAGAGGTGGAATTAATATGTAAAAGATGCATTTGCCAGGGGATAATGGATAAAGATTTCAGAGTGATCCACATGCAGACGGCAGGGCAGCAGGGCCCTCCTGTGGTCCTGCAGATGCACTGCCTCCCACCAGGGGTGGCAGGAGCCAATAGTGGGACCACTAAACATCATTAGTAAATTAATGATGTGTGAACTTTTTTGGACTTTTGTGGATTTGCCTTTGTATAATTTGTATGTGTGATTATATGTTTCAAAGTGGGATAAACACAAGGTGTTTCTGTTGCGCTTAGCTTTAAACCAGTGTGTACAGTATACTGGGAGCGTGAGACCTTTTTCTCTGTCCACTGCTCCTCACATTCTTCTGAGATTTGAAAATCACCCACTGGCTACCCCCCAGTCAGTCAGTCACAGGGCTCCATGTTCCCATGTGTGAAGGCAACAGCCTAGACCTCAGGTTCAGACTGGTTGTGGCCCAGGACAAGTGAATTAGTTACTTTATTGTTTCTTTGACCTACAAAATGCAGTAATGATCTGTACATCTTGGGATCTTGGTGAGTATTAAGTAAAATTACTTATGTAAAGTGTTTGCCACGTGGCAGCTGCCTCAGAAATAGTACAATCATTTCCTCCTCTCACGTTCATTCTTCTGTTTTCCTTCAGTTATTTGCCTTTTAGCAGGTTTTCTAGAGGCCGATCACATTGTTTTCCTCTTCATGTCCTCCACATTTCAGTGTCCCTCACAGTTCAAAATAGACTTGAGCAGCTATAAGTAGATTGAATGTTATTACTTGAGTCACACCACGCCCCCTTTATAAAAAAACAATTGGAGTAATAAGGCCCTAAGTTTGTGTGATTAGTTTGCAGTGAAACTTCCTGTTGAAGGTGTGTGGGGGAAACAGGAGCAGCACTTCTGCTTGTGTCATTGGAGGTCTGCACAGGAGCGAGAGTAGCATGAACCTCGAAGCACTGCTAGGTGGTTCTATTGCTTGAATTATATTTTATACTAATTATGTTCTGGAACATTTTGCCTTTCTTAGAATGATTTACAGTTGTTAAATGGATGCATCAATCTTATTCTCTGCTGTTTGCTAATGAAATAATGGGAAGAATTTTAATTGACTCATTCAAAAACATGCTTATAGAGAGATACTTTCTTCATCCAGGAGTTAAAGAAAGTAGTGTCTCTTTTTTTGGAGACCTGTGTTGAGAGGGGACCTTAGCATTATGTAAATATTCCTTTTTGGGGGGGGGCGGGGCTGGATATGAACCTGCTACCTCCCCCATATGGGACAGGTGTCCTACCCTTTTGAGCCACAGGTGCCGCCCCATATGTAAATATTCTTTATCTCGCAGCTGAAATGCAATAGTTGGGGAAACTGCTAAATAACTGGTGAAATACGTTTTCCAAAGAGCAGTGTCTCCAGGTAAAAGGCTTGGAGCCCTTCTCCCATAGGCAGCTGTACATACTCATAACATGCTCATAAATAGGAAGCAGGTTTGGGAATGCTGGTGGGTCACAGTTCTCTGGATGATGACTCGCTTTGAAGCTGATGAAAACAGATGCCTTGGAAAGCTGTGTGCTCCAGCCCAGCTTGCAGGCTGTTTTTCTTGCTTGGGAAGCCACTGGGTGGTAATGGTGTGATGCTGGAGGAAGGTGGCTAGTTAATCCTTGTGTAAACTGTGCGGGCCCCATAGACCTTTTGGTTTTTTGTTCTCTGACTTGTCCCTATTGTTAAGCCTGGAGTCTCTCAAGATTCCCCTTAAGCTTCTTTTAAGTAGAGAGGCTTTATAGTTTGTGTGCACATGCATAAGGCCACATTAGGAGAAAGACTGGCTGCAAAGAAATTTATCTTGATGTAGTGAAGACTGATGCTTAAAGTGCAGGCTATGGAATAATAGCCAGTAAAACAAACAAAACATTGCTACAGGTTGCAGTGTCCTGTCTTTGGTGTATGGGAGCAGAATGTGGGACTCTGGGTGGTGTGCCGTGGCAGGGCAGTAGGCTGGCTCTGCAGAGCCCTTGGCGTCCAGGCCCCTGTGTCTTTCTGCTCGGGCTTGAATAGAATCTTGTAGGATGACAACCCCGTTAGAGCCCAAGGAGATTCAGAATGCTTAATTTCTGTGACTTGGGAGACTTTAGGAGACATTTCTAAGAGTCCTATTTGCCTTTAGGTTTTGTGAAGGAGGACAGACAACAAAGGACATTTCTGCCTGTGATATCACCTGGGTCATAGCACCGGAGGGCTTGGGATGGGGAGAAGTGACAGCAGGAAGAGTGTTGGAACCTAGTTTTGGTCCCTGTTCATGTGGGATAGTTATTAGATGTTACTCGCATGTTCCTGAGCAGTTTTCAACATTCGGTGTCACCATCAGTACAACCAAGTGAAAAGGCAAAGTCTCAGCACTACTGTGAAACTGGATTTACCCTGCAGAGTCCACCAGAAGGGTGCCAAGACCTCCTTGGGTGGCTGAACCTTACCTGGAGAACTGCTGAGATAGCTGAAGGACCAGGGTGACAGGGAGGGAACAAAATGGGATGTTAGAAGGCTCTCCCCATCACCCACCACCTGTTGGGGGTCATTTTCAGTGCCTGTGATTCTGGGAGTCCTGGAGTAACAGTTGTCCTGGACATTGGATCTGTCCCCAGCCTGGGCTCTGCACACCATCAGGGTTTTGTGCCCACTTAGTGCCCCCTTTGGCCCATAGGAGTTACTGGGCAAGTGTGTGTGGTTGATTAGTTCACAAAGGGTAAGAGAAAAGGATTTGACAGGCGTCATTTTCTTCCTAAAGGGAAGACAGGACTCAAAACCACAAATACGAAATAGAAATGTTGATGATTTTTGAGGTTGAACCCTATTCACTAGGTCGTTCCTTGTTCCTCGATGTGTGTACAGTCCAGTTCTGTTCTTATGGTACACGGAGGGGTGAGGAAACTCATCTGAGGGTAAGACGGCAGCTCCTGGTCACATGAGGCGACATGAAGGCAGTGGAGGCTGTAGTCTGGGCGGGACCCTGCCCACACAGGGCGGCGGGAGTGGCGCCCCCTCAGCCTGTGTCTCTCTCCTCAGCGAGGAAGGGGGAGTGGCCCCCTCAGCCTGTGTCTCTCTCCTCAGCGAGGAGGGGGGAGTGGCCCCCTCAGCCGGTGTCTCTCTCCTCAGCGAGGAGGGGGGAGTGGCGCCCCCTCAGCCGGTGTCTCTCTCCTCAGCGAGGAGGGGGGAGTGGCCCCCTCAGCCGGTGTCTCTCTCCTCAGCGAGGAGGGGGGAGTGGCCCCCTCAGCCTGCGTTTCTCTCCTCAGCGAGGAGGGAGAGTGGCGCCCCCTCAGCCTGCGTCTCTCTCCTCAGCGAGGAGGGGGGAGTGCCGCCCCCTCAGCCTGCATCTCCCTCCTCAGTGAGGAGGCGGGAGTGCCGCCCCCTCAGCCTACGTCTCTCTCCTCAGTGAGGAGAGAGAGTGGCGCCCCCTCAGCCCGCGTCTCTCTCCTCAGTGAGGAGGGGGGAGTGGCGCCCCCTCAGCCCGCGTCTCTCTCCTCAGTGAGGAGGGGGGAGTGGCGCCCCCTCAGCCCGCGTCTCTCTCCTCAGTGAGGAGGGGGAGTGGCGCCCCCTCAGCCCGT
>NW_003852428.1:11650490-11667474 GCF_000181295.1 Otolemur garnettii | reverse complement strand
CCGTGTCTCCTCTCCGCAGCGAGGAGGGGGGAGTGGCGTCTCTCTCCTCAGTGAGGAGGGGGGAGTGGCGCCCCCTCAGCCCGCGTCTCTCTCCTCAGTGAGGAGGGGGAGTGGCGCCCCCTCAGCCCGTGTCTCCTCTCCGCAGCGAGGAGGTGTGCAAGCGCGGCTTCACGGTGATCGTGGACATGCGCGGCTCCAAGTGGGACTCCATCAAGCCCCTGCTCAAGATCCTGCAGGAGTCCTTCCCCTGCTGCATCCACGTGGCGCTCATCATCAAGCCCGACAACTTCTGGCAGAAACAGAGGACTAATTTTGGCAGTTCTAAATTTGAATTTGAGGTAACTCCCCCGGGGTCGCCAGACCCACTGAACCAATTGGTGTGGCTTATTAAAAGCTGACTTTCTCACCCTTCTAGAGACTGATAATAGATTTTTAAAACCAGAGATTAAGCAGGAACTGCATGTCCAAACGCACACAGCATATGTGAAATGAGTTTGTGGCTAAAACCTAACAGAGCTGCTTGCTCTGAGTGGATTGTGTTGCCCGAGGGCGTTCTAGTTCCCTTGGATTTGGGCATTTACCTCAGAAGGAGAAGCCTGTTGCCTCCAACTGCACTCCATAGAACAGCTGCAGGGCTGCGGGTTCATTATCATTGCCTCAGCCACGGAGATGGGAGATGTTAGGAGAAATGCCCAACTTCAGAGTTCCTGAGGGGAAGGTTGGAGGTGGCTGGGTTTCATCCTGTCACAGATCACGGAGAGAACGGTCTGTCGTTTATTCCATGTATTAGGTCTCTCACTTAAGAGAATGGAGATAATCCGTTAAAAACCGTGCAGGGCCCTGGACCAGTTAGACACAGGAGATTGCTGCCTTTCCAACAGGGCTAGGAACCAAACCTCAGTCGCTGGCTGCCTTGCCTTCCCACTGGAGCCTCCGTCCTTAAGCTCCCACAGCTCCGACAAGGCTCTTCATGCAGTTGGTTAGCTGAATGAGATGATTACAGGGAGAAAGAATTCCTGCCAGCTTGCAACTCAATTCATGCTCCGTTCTGTAATGAAATTGGAATCTTTTCTAATAATAAATTATAATAATTTTTGGTTGAATAAATTGCTTCTTCTGGCACCTCTGCCCCAACATTAGGTTTCGGTGAATATGTCCATGTATTTCAAGGTAAATAGCAAAAATAATATTAAGTACATGAAACAATGTTAATACTTAATCTTTAGGTTATAGACTATACTTTTCAAATTGTTTTCACATATGTGTTACTTGAATTTTTAAATTCCTTTCCACAGTACTGATTTTTCTATCTGAAATCTGAATTTAGTTTTAAGTTGAATTTGAGACCATACTCAGGTTCAGGTGAAAGATGAAGCCAGTAAGCCACAGTAAGCAGTAAGTTTAGAGGACAATTTATTGGGTCTTTCTTGTTTTCTTGATCGAGAATTTCTAGTGTGTTGTATTTAATTACATATGTTTGGCTGAGTTCACTGGCTCATGACTGTAATCCTAATGCTTTGGGAGGCCAAGACAGGAAAGTTGCTAGAGGCCAGGGGTTCAAGGTTACAGTGTACTGCAGCCTGGGCAACATAGCAAGACCCAATCTCTACAAAAAATAGAAAAGTTAGCCCGACATGGTGGTGGATGTTAATAGTCCTGGCTATTCAGGAGGCCAACCTGAGAGAATGACTTGAGCCCAGAAGTTCATTGCTGCAGTGAACTATAATCACACCCCTGCACACAAGACGGGGTGATAGTTGAGACCTTGTCTTTTTAAAAAAAAATTTTATATCCATATGTACACCCAGACACACACACACATATACAGAAGGTGCCAAAAAGTATATACGTTATAAGAAAGGAAAAATTGCATTAAATTATAATACTTGAAATTTTACTTTTTTTGGGGGCGGGGGACAGAGCCTCAAGCTGTCCTCCTGGGTAGAGTGCTATGGCATCACAGCTCACAGCAGCCTCCACCTCCTGGGCTCAAGTGAGTCTCCTGCCTCAGCCTCCCAATTAGCTGGGACCACAGGCGCCCGCCGCCAACGCCTGGCTATTTTTTGGTTGCAGCCGTCATTGTTGTTTGGCGGGCCCAGGCTGGATTTGAACCTGCCACTTTAGGTGTATGTGGCTGGCACCTTAGCCACTTGAGCCACAGGTGCCAACCTAATACTTGAAATTTTAAAAAAGAATTGTAATACTCAATTTATACCAATAATATTTATTATCTTATGTATGTTATATCTCTTATAACTGCAGAAGTCAAGTGTGATTTGAGTATTACAATTTTAACATTTTCTTTTCTTTCCTTTTGTAAAATGTGTATCCTGTTTTTGGCACTCTTGAATTTTAAGTAAAAGTAATTGGCAATATAGTTCATGTATCTTTTTGCCAATCTAATTTTGCTATTTCTCTCTGGGCTTTTAAAGATACCTACACCAGCTTTTCTGTTTAACTTGTCATCTCCATCGCTACCAGCCTCTTCATGGGAGTGATTGCTTCCACAGAGGTTACTGAAAGTCCAGCAGAGGAGACAGCAATGGGCCTACAGTAACACTGTAAGCCAAGTGCTAGATCAGGTGGAGCCCCTCTCTAGCAGTGTTGCCTTTTGCTGTTTCTTTCTTTTTTTCCCCCAGAATATTATGGGGATACAAATGGTTTGATTACATAGACCATTCATTCTTCTAAGTGAAGTTATCATAAAAATGGAAAAACAGACACCGCATGGACTCACTGTTCAGTTTTGCTGGTTCTTATGCCCACCAGTGACCAGCAGTGCCAAACCAGTTTTGTCTTTTGGTTCTGGGCCACACCTCTTATTTCTTTACGTTTGTGTTTGCTTTTAAAGAGGCCAGGGGTTTAAGGTTATAATGATGTGTGGTTGCACCACTGTAACTCCATGGTATCCTTGAGGCATAACACTGATATTAATCTGCTTCACATTGTAATAGGGTGGGGTTAAGATTTCTTCCTTAGACTGTGACTGACTAAACCTTTGTCACTTTTCAATTGGACTGTAGTACAGATGACTGGAGTGCTCAGACTGCTCAGAACCACAGCAGATCCTTACAAAATGAATGAAACGTTCCCTTTGTCTTTAGCTCTGTGACATGAGCCTCTGCCAGCTTTCTTGCTAACCCTTGGATATTTTCTAAATTTTCGAAAAGTCATTCATACCCTGTCATCTGTTGCTTAATAGGAAGTGGGGGTAGGCAAGATGAGTGGCAGGGGTGGTCTGGATGGAGCAACACTCCTCAGTTAATAAACAGCCCACATGCATGGCCATAAGCGTAGTGCTGGCAGATGGGGGTAGCCGCTTCTAAGTTTTCTCTTGGGAATGAGGAGATAGACTGGTGAGAATGAGAATGAACAGGCAGAAGGACACATTGTCTGCTCTGGACTTGCAATTGAACATATTTCTTGGTTTAATATGTTTGAGACAGTGGGTTAACCTCCACATTTTGGGAAAGAAACCTCATTTCTTTACCTCTCATGAAATATACATGATTCTGTAATTTTAGGTACTGCAACTAACATATGTGTTGTTCTCATGGATTTATCTTTCTTTGTACTGATGATGCTTCTTTCATCTATATTTATTTTTATGGGGCCGGAACAAGGTATGTTATGTTTGCTATGAATAGATCACTTTAGCTTTGAACACCTGTGACTAAGCATTGCCAGTTGCATTATGTTAAGACTATATAAAATCAGTTCCTCTTCTCATACATGATTTTTTTTCCCTTAAGACAAATATGGTCTCTTTAGAAGGCCTTACCAAAGTAGTTGATCCTTCTCAGCTAACTCCTGAGTTTGATGGCTGCCTGGAATACAATCACGAAGAATGGATTGAAATCAGAGTTGCTTTTGAAGACTACATTAGCAATGCAACACATATGCTGTCCCGACTAGAGGAACTTCAGGACATCCTAGCTAAGAAGGAGTTGCCTCAGGATTTAGAGGGGGCTCGGAATATGATCGAGGAACACTCCCAGCTGAAGAAAAAGGTGATTAAGGCTCCCATCGAGGACTTGGATTTGGAGGGACAGAAACTACTTCAGAGGATTCAGAGCAGTGATAGTTTTCCCAAAAAGAACTCGGGGTCAGGCAATGCGGACCTGCAGAACCTGCTGCCCAAGGTGTCCACCATGCTGGACAGGCTGCACTCGACCCGGCAGCACCTGCACCAGATGTGGCATGTGAGGAAGCTGAAGCTGGACCAGTGCTTTCAGCTGAGGCTGTTTGAACAGGATGCTGAGAAGGTAAAGAGGGAGATGAGCACCTGCATGGGGCTGGGCAGCTCCTGGGTCACTGGGTCTAGGCAGGCAGGGCTGGGGTGGTCAGGTGACAGGAGCAAGAAAGAGGGAGGATATTAGGCTTAACGCCTATCCTGTTTGCTGTGAACCAGGAAATCGGTTCAGAGACAACATTTAAACTGTCCTACTTGTGCCATTTTAGAAATTTTAAGTTAAAATTACTAGTGATTTGGTCCAGAATTGCCTGTAAGGTAGGCAAGAATGATAGTTTGAGTTACGATAGTGAAAATTTCACAGGGCCGTATTACTGAAGACAGTAATTGTGTGTGTGTGTGTTTAGCTAGTACCTGGTCTTTCACACGTACAAGGCCAGTGACAGAGCACCCTTCTGATCTGTTTGTGAGTATGTTTTTAAAATAAAAAGCTATTAATATGTTAGAAGTAATAGTTTCTGGAGAATACAGGTAGTGATTACCTGTGGTCTTATGTTTTATTATTGTGCACCAGACAGACCAGTTGGTCAAAGTAAATTCTTGTCAATTACTGGCTAATTCAAATCTTAGCAATGTGAAAATAGGACACGTATTTATAGGTATATGTTGCAAGCCACAAACATGAGTGAATTAATCAGTTTTTTTAAATGTGAACTCATTGAATTTTATTTTACATAGACAGAAGAATATTTTGTAAACTTAAAAAAAGACTGTATTAGAAATCTTTGATAAAAAGGACCTTTGGAAAGGTGACATTCCAATATTTTTATCATAACTGTGTACATTAATGCAATCACAGGGTACAGTATAGTGTTTTCATATACATTATGAAATACTGTCATCAAACTGGTTAACGTAGCCTTCTTGTCATTTTCTTAGTTATTAAGTTAAGACATTCATACTCTGCTTTTAGAATGATTCACTTATACCCTTGTAGGATAAACCATAGAGGTGAGTTTGGTAAGGATTTAACATACCTGTCAGTGTACTTTTGTTTTAAATAGTGCCTTGTCAGAGACACTGGAAAATCTTCCAGTTACTAAGAAAACAGGTCACTGTCTCTGGGCTTCTGGTTCGAGTCGTGAGAGCAATGCTGATTGATAGTCATTTCTTTTTTCTTAAGTGACTTTTCTCTTTTCTTAAGTGACTTCCTTGCTCAGGCATAATCTGTATTGAACCTTAAGGGATATGTCATTGTGAAATTTTCCCCCAAGCCTTTTTTATTTTTGCATTTAATTTTATTGTTAGCATTTGCACAGGTTTCTGTATGCTACTTGTATTCAAGAATGTGACCCACTAGTCATTGGTATTGCTGTCAGTAATCTATGGGCCCAGGAAAACCCATCCAGCGACCTATAAGTCCCAGTTTTACCTGCCACTTCTTTAATGGAAGTTGGATGTGGCACATTAAGCATTTTAGCACAGAAGGGAGGCTGGGCCAAGTCAGGTCAGTTCTTAATTAGCCCGGGGTGGGGGGGCTAATTTGAACACTTCTCTTTGCTTATCTGCTTCTGAATTCCTCCTTTAAGAGCACAGTAGATAATATTTTATGTTAGATCCTCCACATTTTGAACTGCTGATTTGTTCATAGGAATAAAAACAGCTCCCAGTCCGGACACCTGAGAAGTTGTCAGAGGAAGTTGCCCTTTCCTGGTTCAGCCCCATCCATGGGCCTGTGTCGGCCTTTTCTCTTTCTGGAGTGATTCTAGCTGTCTTTTTCCTTCCGGTAGATGTTTGACTGGATCACACACAACAAAGGCCTGTTTTTAAACAGCTACACGGAGATTGGGACCAGCCACCCTCATGCAATGGAGCTTCAGACGCAGCACAATCACTTTGCCATGAACTGTATGGTAAGAGCCTGTGGGAACAGACGGACCCTGGAGAGCGGAAGCATTTAGCCTGCGAGAGGTGTCGGAGGACCCTGCTCCCTGGCAGCTCGGGGGAGGCAGTGCAGGGCCTAAGAGCGGCTGTTTTCATCCTAGCGGCTGGCATCCACATGTAGGGAATTTTCTAGTATTAAAGTGCCCAGGTATTCTGTTTTAAATTCTATTTATTTATTTTTAATTTTTGTCTTATTTTTAATCAGAAGTTTTTAATTTCTTCTTTTTTTTCAGAATATTGTAGGGGTACAGTTGTTTTGGTTCCATGATTCGCTTCTGTGCAGTTTGAGTCAAAGTTGTAAGCATGCCCACCTCTCAGAGAGCGTGCCCTTTACCTGTTAGGGGTGTGGAAACAAGAGACAAGCCAGCCATTCAGATGTGAACAGTTACTGGGCTATTTCAGAATGGTCACTTTGGATGCTGGCTCCTGAGCTGTGTTCAGAGGAGCCCACAGGACTCTTGAGAAGAGCTGCTCTGAGGCGTAGTGAGTCTCCCCTCTGGGTGTTGCCGATGTGGTGGCTGCTGCTCATAATGAGGAAGAAGCCGGCCAGCCTGCCGCTCACCTCCAGGGCATACTCTGCCTCTCCTAAAACAGGACTGAGATGTGGAGCCTGCCTGGAGTCCCCTGGCTCTCTGAGGTCCATGCATTTCATGCCCTTGATCTGTTTCTGTGACTTTTTCAGAGTCCTGGAGGCTGTATAGGGTCACTGTGGGACTACATGGCAAAAAACAAACAAACAAAAAGAATCCCAAACCAAAAAACAGAATTCCGAATAGCGCTTTTAAAACATTTTTATAGTTGATGTAACTAGAATAAAACTATGTTCTGTAGGACGTATACTCTGTGGACGGTTAAGCTTCTGTTACAGAAATCTCTTCCGGGGAAAGAAGTTTTGGCTTGGACTTGAAGCCAGCCTTGTGAGAATTAACCACGGTTAAACCTGGTAACCTTTGTCACAGAGAACTAAGACAGTTTGGAAGGTAGGATCTTAGTTTTAAATTAATTCAGGAAGATGTCATTTAATTAAAGTTTGGTCAACTAGGTGCTACAGTTTAAATCATTTTAAAGATACCATTTAGCAAAATAAATTTTTGCTATAAATGCCATCAAAAAGTTTCGTATCATTTCTAGAGGTGGGGTAGAATTTGGACTTAAATCATCCAAGTTGGGCATAGAGAAAAATTTCTTTCTAATAAATTGCTATCAATTTTTCAATATCTTCCAAAATCTCAACTAGGGAGAAAAGACACCTTCAGTCCATTATCCTAGGTACTTTTAAAAACTAGAAATACTAAACTATAGTCTAGAAATGAGTAGAAAAATATATTCTGTCTTCCCCTTCCCCTCAGTATTGTTAGTAGCAGATTTAGGAATCAAGAGAATAGGAGGTGTAATATGGGAGGCAGGAGAGTGGATTATGGGTACAGAGGTTTTTAACTGACTCTTCTATTTTCCCTGTGACCTTGGGCAAGTTGTTTAACTTCTTTGAGCCTCAGTTTCCTAATCTGTAAGGTGGAGGTAATCGCTGCCTCCCATGGTATTACACTATTTTATTTTCTCTGTATTTGTAAAACACTAACTGCAGGGCTTAATGCACAGGAAGGACTTGATAAATAGTAATCGTTGCCAGTGATATCATCAGTATAATTCAAAATACAATTAAAGGCAGGTAAAAAAGACCCCTAAAAGTATGGGTTACATCTATTATTTTTTGAGGTTTAAGTACATATTAGGACATCTGTATGTTGACCACCTAAGGGACGGTAACAAACTGGTCAACATATAGAGGTGGTCAACACAAGGAATTAGGCCTGCTGAACTGATATGTACAAGTGGCACATGTCCATTCTCTGACAATTAGGGCAATTTAAGGAGGTGGTCAGTGTAGGGAGGCGGTCAGCTACAGAGGTTGTACTACTGCATTTTCTTATTTTCTACAATATGCTTTTTTTACTTTTCAAAGTTAAAATTTCAGTTAAAGTGAACATGGTGGCTGAGTATCACACTTGTGACCATGGCTGGAGAGTTTCCTTCACTTGTCTGTCCCTGTGCTAGTAAACATCTCTGTATCTCTCGTGGCATTTATTCATGCAGAATTAGGGCTACTAACATTCAGCCCCTTCTCTTCCTATCTGCAATGTTTTGAACAATCTTTGACAAAATAAAAATACTGAATACCAGTATACAAAGTTAACAGTCTTTAAAGAAAGTGCATTAAGGGATACCAACAGTTATGCTCATTCCACTGTGGCATATATATGAAAACTGTGATGATAGGAATCTGGGTGTAGGCACTGTTAACCGAGGGAATTGTACATTGCATATTTGGGTGCAGGTAGTGTATTCAGGCTGCTACCATCCTCCTTTATATGTACTGTTAAGTGATGGAGAGATGGAAAAGGCACAGTAACCTCTCGGTTATCTGGCACCCATTGGTAGTTTCTGGTTGCTTGACCTACTTCTTTACTCCATGCTATCCCAAACTATACCATAACTCTGTATTGACTTGATATTAATGTTGAAATATACTAATCAAAAGCCAGTTGAGAGATAAAGACAAACTATTTACTGTGACACACTTTTACTGTATTACCCAGCATACACAAAGGTATGCACCAGTGTGTGTGCACAAATAAAGTCTCTCAGCACGAGGCAACGTGATTTATATAACTGGCTACCGGACCCCAAGCTCATGGAACTGGAAGGCCCAGTGGACCATATCACAGTACTGTCTATGCTCTTCAGTGACACTCTCCATTATTTAACCCCATAGCTACTGTCGTGGTAGTATTGCAGTAACACATATGCAGAGTGTGACCAGTTAGAAATCCACTTGTACTCACATAAGTAGATCTGTGTTGTATAGCCAAAATGTCCCACAAAAAGCACAGGGCAGAATAATCACAGGAGCAGAAAGTAAGTCCATACCTGATTGTAACCAGCAAGGCAAACAGTAAGAGTTTTAAGTATGGACACTTTGGGCCCTCAGAACACTTGGGAGCTGCAGAAGTGACGCACGAAGCATTGGCTGACTGGCAGTGCGGCACACCAGACTTAACCTCTGATTTATTTTATTTTATTATTTATTCATTGATTTATTTTTGGCTAGGTTGCATGCTGGTTGCATGACGGGGCTGATTGCTTGAGTTCTGGATGATGGGGAATTTAGACAGTATAGTCTGTCTGGGGTACAGAAGTCACACAGGAAACTGACAAGTATGAGTGAGTAGGGGGATTGGTACCCACAATAGAGCCATCCACAGGGACAGTCCTCCTCCAGATTCTAACAGGGGACATCTTCTTATGCTATTCCTACCAGACTTCTTGGATTGGCTTTTCCCCTGTAAGGATATGGAGAGAGCAAAACTAGTGAATCTAGTTACCTGTCACTTTATGAGGAGGGAGGGAGGGAGAGAGATCATGAGAATGGAAGACTTTGCTTTCAACTTACATGATGCTAGCTGGAGCACTCAAGCCAGGGAGGTCGTCCCCACTGAGCATAGCCCGTCTGTCACAGCCTCTTCCTGCCGTTTGAGCCATGATGTCTGTTAGCTGACCTAGCCCACAAATGCCGCTCAGAAGAGTAACTCCAAGGCTGCAGTGCTATGGCTTTATAATCCCAGGCAAAGTTGGCTCAGCCAAGTTCTGGTTTGGGTCAGGAATAGAGGGGAAGGATCAATAAAAGAAGGTACAAAGGAAGAATGGACTTCAGGCCACCCAAGGGTCAGTGAGAAGACTGTCACTGGGCGAGGTTGTGCACAGCAGGGAGAGGTTGGCTCAAGGGGATTGCCTCTGCGAAGGGAGAGAGGCCAACAGTGGAGAGGAGCTTGACAGGTTAGTCAGGTTGGGGGACCCACAGAGGAGCGAGGTGGTGACAGCGTCACTAAAATAGTAAATACATGAAGAATAACAACTTGGGATGTGTTGAAGACTTATAGTCCCTCTCTGTAGCATGATACTAAACCTTAAAGATTGTAGGTGGAAAGGGAAACCTGATAGCAAGAACTTGTTTTGCAAAAAGGAGGGTTTTTTTGGTTGTTTTTAAAACTGCATATTCTTATTTTTTGCAGTAAACTGGTCAGCTTAATGATAGGGATTTCAATAGAGTAGAAAAGCTTTGTTTAAAATTTGAACATAGCATTGTTGTATTTCTACCTCAATTCATATCCCTAGGAGAAAGTGGATCCATTTACAGAATATTTTCTTTTGGCACCAAATATGACTTGGGCGTGTATAGAAAGGAGAGCTTGTTTTCACACAAATAGCCTTTGGTTGCTAAGTACATATTTTCTAGTTTCTGGATTCTAGTTAAAAACTGAAACGGTAGGTTCCCTGGGTTCTGCGTGACTGCTTGTCAGCAGGCCTGCCATCTGGACCCTTTTCAGTGTTTGAAGCCAAGAAGTGAGTAATCGTGTATTTGTGTGCACCCACTTGTGTACGTGATGGCTTTGTGCTTAACAATTACCCCGTTCAGCTAGTTGATATGTAGCTTTACAGTTTTACACGTAGAAATCAAAACCAATATTGGAGTTTATGGATGTCCGGAGAGAAAATATGTATAATATCATGTGCCAGGTGACTCTGCTGTTAAAAATTAAGATAACTTGGAATAGGCCGTGTTCCAGCAAGTGTCCTTGGGGTTTCTTTGAAGGAGCCCCTTGCTTGCCCTCCCCTAAGGAGCCCTGTCTTCTGCCCTCCGCAGAACGTGTACGTGAACATAAACCGCATAATGTCTGTGGCCAACCGCCTGGTGGAGTCCGGCCACTACGCCTCCCAGCAGATCAAGCAGATCGCAAACCAGCTGGAGCAGGAGTGGAAGGCGTTCGCAGCAGCCCTGGACGAGCGGAGCACCTTGCTGGACATGTCCTCCATTTTCCACCAGAAGGCTGAAAAGGTAGTGCCTGGAGCCCCCAGCCCATGGGGTGGAAATGTCACCAGGACACTTTGATCTCCTCCATAAATGGGCCAAACCCTTGGAGGACTGTAGTGTAGCCCTGAGTCTAAATTCCAGCTCTCTCAGTCCTTGCCATGCACCCTAGGCAAATTACTTAACCTCTCTGTTTTTTACTTTTCTTATTTATAAAGTAGAAATAAAAGTATCTGGATTGTTATCACATCAATGTGATAAATTATCTTTCCACACAGTGCCTGGTATACAGTGTATATTCTTGAATGGTTTCTGTTCTGTTTTCTTTCTCCTCTCTCCCTGTTTTCCCTCCTCCTTTTCCTCTTCCTCATCCTTACCTCTTTGTTGTTCTAATTAGGATGCTTTGGCAGAAGTAACATCACCTACCAGCAGTGTAAACATCAGAGTTGCTCTTCTCAGTAGAGGACAATTCCAAGAGCTTGGGAGCTTCTAGCTCACAGGCATCAGGGCTGGTGTCTGCTTCTCTCAGAGTTGCCTGACAGTCCCCTCATGGTCACAAGACATAGGCCTAAGCTCCCAGCACCAGTTTCTCAGCAGCAGTGTCCACTAGAGGCCGAGGGGAGACAGGAGTGGTTATGGCTGGCACCACCTGTTATTTTCTAGGGAAATGTTACTTCCAGAAGGCTCCTCCACCCCCAGCCCACTTTCCCTCTGTTCCCATTGGCCAGGATTGGGGTATGCACCCCTGCTTTTTTGCAAGGGTCAGGGGAAAGGGAAAATCTAGTTTTTAGCCTCTTTTAGGAGGCTCTTCCAGCAAGGGGCAAGGATGGAAAAATGGCTTTTGATGGATAGTTTGCAGCGTCTTTCACATTATGAAATAATTTACTTCTGACTTGACCTTGTGCTTTTAAAATTTCTTGTTTAACGGGCATTGGGTAAGATAGAATGAGCAATATTTGATAGCAACAACATTTGACTGTAACCAACAGTTAAGTTAGGGTGTACTTTAACTGAAAGAGTGGAATTGGAATGTTCCTAACACAAGGAGGTGTCAGGTGCCTGAGGTGATGGATACCCCAGTTACCCTGATTTGATTAATTCCCATTGTATGCTTGTATCAAAACATCACATCTACCCTCTACAGACATACAACTATTATGTACCCATAGTAATTTTTATAAACATATAGATTAATCTTGTAACTGGAAAGTATATACTCGGTGTTTCTAAAGCAGGGGTGTGCAGACTGTGGCCGCTATGCCAAATTTAGTCTGCCAGATGGATAACTAAAGTTCTAATAGAACTACAAAAAAAGAGGTAATTTGTGTAATGTCTGCCCATAACACACGGCTTACCTCTGCTCAGGCAAACCTACTCAAAGCAACACACTCCGCAGGCAGCAGAATGAAAGGCATTTGCACATGACTCTCGCTGTTGGTGGAAGGTGTGCCACACCGTGGACCCTTTCAAGATTCAGAGACACAGCGCAGGGACTTTGGGTCACTAGGAAGACGTATGTGTGGGGAAGAGGCAAGTGGTTGCTTATGGTAATGTAAAAGGAAAAATACTGATACAGCTTTCTCAGGGTTGATAGTAGGTGGAAACTGGACTCATAGAGGTTTGCACTGACTCATCCAAGAAGGAAATAGCATCTCTTTAATCTAGAAACAGTCTCTGTTGGAATGAAGAAGTAACAAAGGTGAGATGGAGGCTCTAGCTTTTGGCAGGGCCGTCGGAATGTTGCACAAGACACTAATTAGCGGTGATCTCAGCTCTAGAAACCTTTAAAGTGAGAGAGGAAACTGGGTGGAATATGAAGAGAAGAATCTTCATAGCATCCTGTAAAAGCTGGGAGTGGGGATTTTCAGGTTTCAGTTTCAAGGATTTTTCTGCTTTCTAACCTCATGCATTTAATTTTACAATAAAATACCAAAACTCACACACAAAACAATGTTTTAAAATAATAACCTCCTTCAGAATAAAATAGAGCTGTCTTCATGACCCTGTGTCCACCTCTGATTCTCACTGTACAGAGTTGCAATATACTTACCATTTGACCTTAAGACAATACAAATAAATTTGAAGCAAGACAGGCAGCTTGGGTGGATGGCAGATAGGCTGAAGCGCAACACAAAGGGAAAATCTCTTTCATCAGTGTGGTGGGATTCAGAGTTGTAAATAAGCCCAGGAGATTAATTACCGCTCTGACTTGCCTGAAAAAATAATCTAGAAATGTGGGTGCCACTGGGGCTTTTCCCTTCTGTGTTTTATTATCAGAAATTTCAAACATGTAGCCAAGTTCCAAAAGCTTCCAGTGTTTTTATTTGGGTAAAATGAGTGGTTGTAATTTATAGGTTTGAAGGAATGTACATTAGATGAATATGCTGGTGAGCAGACAGGAAGGCCAAGTGTGAGCTCAGGGCAGAGAAGCCTTATGCAGAAAGGGCCCAGCATGTGGTCTGGATCTTGATGAAGCTGATGTGTGCAAATGAGATGTTGGGCTTCTTCAGCTAAAAGGGGTTCCTCACTCTCAAGTAAAAATGTTTTGTGTCTCTTCCTCCTCGCTGAGCAAAAGTTAGATCTCTGAAATTCTGATGCATGGAAGAACTTCACAGCTGTTAACATAGCTTTTCTTGGGAGAGCGATCCCAGGAACAGGTCAACTTTGTTCCCTCTTTTTCAAATCCTTTGCCTTTGAGTTATGCTTAAGTTGTTTTCATAACTCAGTCTGGAAAAGACCAGAAGCTTGGACGCCAGAAATAAGGTCTCCTCATCCCAAGTTGTTATGAGGAATTTAAGTTTGATGGAGGGACACAGGGCACAGATCCCTGAGCCCATGGTGAATAGGCTCCCTGATGGGGATAGCCTCCTGTGAGGATTGCAGCTCATAGCTCAGCTGCTGGCCCTGTCCTGTCTCCCTGGGTGTTCTGGTGCTGGTCTTTGCTTACAGCTTTGTAAACATAATTCTTGCTGTTAATACCAGATGAGAATGACGTTTCACTGGTATTAGTGCCTTCCAGAGCGGTCCCTGCTGTTCTGTCTACCATCCTGATCTCCAGTGAAAGTGGGGTCAGAGTATCAGTTTACAGATAATGGAACATACACTGCAGTGTTGGTCCATTTCCCTGTAGAGATTGTTTAGAGCTCTGGCTTCCTTCCCTTTCCTTGGTCATGTGGTATATCCATAGGACAATCCCTTCATATTAAGAAGCTTCCACAGCAAGTATTATGAGCATTATATTTTTTTAAACAAAGGTGTGACTTGGTTTTACCATACCTTAAAATTGCCTTTACTGTGACTCAGCTGTCCTGCTCTCTGTGATAGTCACCACATGTGGGTATTGAAGCTACTTAAAGTTAAATACAGTTAACTTATAAGGAAATAATTTTTAAAAATGGAATTAAAATTTAGTTGCTTAAGTTGGGTTTCAAGGCTACTTGGTTCTTGGAATGCTCGTGGTCAAAAAAATGACCAGATACCCCAAAGTAAGGCAAGCATGAAACAAAGTTTATTGAGAAAGACAAAGGTAGGTTTCCAGGGTTAGAGAGTTCACAGAGCAGAACACGTTCTCCATGACAGTGAGTGGCCTCCACTGCCAGGGCAAAGAGGCAAAGGTGCTGGCCAGCAGTTCTCTTTTATACCCCCTAGGTCAGGCCTACCTTGGTTCAAAGGTCACTCTGGAACCAGAGTCTTACTGCTCATGAGACCTAAGCTACTCTGAGAGCCCATGAGGGGGCCGCAATATAGATTTAAGGCAGTGGTTCTCAACCTTCCTAATGCCATGGCTCTTTAATACAGTTCCTGTTGGTCACAACCCATAGGTTGAGAACCTCTGGTTTAAGGTAATGACAGGATAATTAGTCTTAAGTCTGTTCCAGGTCATTGTGAAGACTCTATTGCACCTGTTGCTAGTCCAGAGCGTTTTCCACCTCCCTCGGCAGTCGGCAGCTAAGTTCTGACTGGTAGATTGGTAGGACAGTCCCTCCTCCCCAGGTGTGAGCAATCACTAGAGACAAAATTAAGGTGGGCGGGGCACTGAGATGGGGGCCTGGTGGCCCTGGCCTTGTCCTCCTTCCCCAGGAGAGCTGGATTCCTGACTGACTACCTAACACTTACTTAAGAAGTCCACATGCCACATGTTTAGGGGTGACATGTGGCCAGTGACTGCTGTGTTAGAGCCGTGCTGTGTGTGTTTCTGTCACCGCAGAGCGGTCTGTCTGCACTAAGAGAGGATTACCTGCAGGGTGAAGCCGAGATCTGATCCCCTCAGTTTGTCTGTGACTTTAACTTCTCTCCTTTGATAAGAGCCAAAAATAAAGTAACAACTAGTATTTGTAGAATCCTGTAACATTTACAGAGATATTTAACAGGAAATCTCATTTCATTCTAAATCAGCCCGGTGGAGCGGATGGGGCAGTGGTATTACTGTCCTGATGATCTTTGTTAGAAGTGATTTGCCAATGTTCCCCAAGTGGGGACTTCCACTGAGGTCTATTCTAAGTCAGTGCTTTTCTTTTTCTTTCAGTTTCAGATTATTGCAAAGATAAAATAACCAATTCTCAATATTTGAATTTGTTAGGTAGAGTTCCTCTTATAGGTGTGTCCGGAACCCAAAAAGTGTGTAGCTAAGTCAGTTTTTAATAACTAACATATTAGTATTCTTATACAATTTTACTTTCCCTAAATAATTTTACTTTTTCTATTTTTCATAAACAATTTTAGAAATAACTCTACAAACATGAGTTATAGATGAAAGCTCTCATTCTAGGAAGTCCCTTAGTCTCCCGAATCAGGCTAAGCACCTGTGCTCAGCTGAGACCCCATGCAGAGGCGATGGGGTGAGAGATGGGTGGGACTGAAGCTCTCTGTGGGTGGTGGAGCCAGGTTGGGGGGGCCCTCTCCACAGGTGGGGAGTGATAAATGCTTGAGTAGGGAAGATACTAATGAATCAAGTTCTTCTCTTAAAGCTACATATATCAATCACTCTTGCTTCATCTGCTTTCCTCTGTTCTGCAAACTATCTGGCCCAGACTCCTTTCATCTTCTTCTACTCAGTAGCACTTTAAAAAATTGACCATTCTGTTCAGCATTAGAATCCCCAGTTCTGAAGCAGGCTCCTGCTCTGAATTCATGGGGCAGCATTTATATTCTCTTATGCTCTCTCATCTTCCCCCCAGCCTGCCAGGTGCTGTATGTTCATGTATTTTGATTACTAGATCCTGAGCTGGCTGCTCTGGACTTCTGTCACTGTTGTCTCCTAAGTGTCAGGCTCCTAGCTAGATGTATTCCCCAGGGTTGTCATTTCAGCCTCGGTTTCTCAAGGTGGTTATGGGGTGTGTGTTGTTGTGGTGGTGGTTGGATAGTGGTCAAGTAAGTTTGGGAACCGACATACCGGCCCCAACCCTCATTCACGGTGATCACATTCATATTAAAAGACAGAGTTTCTTATAGGTACTTGTTGAATTTTGGCTCCAAACTTGACTTTTGGATGCTTTTTTGTGTGTGTGAAATACCTGTTAAAGTCCTCTCCCTTGAATCTCTGAATGGGAATTGCTCTGGAGGTGACCTTGGGCTCAGACACTTTGGGTGCTCAGCCTTTCAGAAAGCAGCCAAGGCCTAGAGGTTGCCCTCCGAAGTCCAGGGTCTCTTAGAGCACCAAACGGGACAGAAAAATGATAATTGAGCTAAACTGTGTAAAACTATCGCCAGGAGTATTTCCTTCATTGGTGTATGTTAACCCAGAAAAAGAATAAAATCCTTTTCTACAAGATTTCCATGTGGCAAACTCTCCTTCCTTAGGTATTTAGAACTTGATTGTACTTTTTCAGTTAGGTATTAATACAATCATTGTCTTCTCAGGATACTTTAAGAAATTACAATAAGTTACTTTTAATTATAGGAATATATAAAACTTCTTGAATGTGTTTTCTTTATTGGTTGCTTTGAAAATTGGAATTGAGGCTCGGCACCTATAGCTCAAC
>NW_003852428.1:11630960-11649658 GCF_000181295.1 Otolemur garnettii | reverse complement strand
AGAGGCAGGAGACTCGCTTGAGCCCAGGAGTTGGAGGTTGCTGTGAGCTGAGATGCTACGGCACTCTACCCAGGGAGACAGCTTGAGGCTCTTGTCTCAAAAAAAAAGAATTGGTTTCTAGCCTTAAGATTTGCAGACAGAAATTTTTCTGAACTAATAAATACATTAACAATAAAAGAATTTTCATAAACAATTATTATTTGAGTGACTTGTCTATTTTAGGGTCCTTAAAATACTACAAGTAACTGGGAGGTTATTCTCATTATATTTTAAGAGAGTCGTAGTGCATTTCCTTTCCGGGCAGTCAGTTACTGCATTTTAAGTAGGTCTTGTTCTGCATTCCCTGCTAAGTATAAAGTTAAAGAGGTTAAAACCAAGGGAAATGTGTGGGTGTCTCTGTGGCTTAATTGAATTTGCTTTTTAAATTGGCCTTTCTGCACTTGGCTTTGACACTTAACTGTGATGGACTTGGATGGGATCTCCCTAGGAAATCTGGCAGTGATTTATCATGAATTGATGAATCCTAAAGATGTGGGATGGCAGTGGAGAAGATTGAGGTGGAGTGGCCATTGTCAGCACTCTAGACTGTTAGTGAGGGTCAGGTTTTCTTGTTCACCTGCAAGTTGGAAAGACCTGTATGATTCAGATGCCTCCTGAAGCCTTTCCTGAGATTCACAGTGGAGAAATGTAGACTTCTTTTGCTCGGTTGCCTTTTAATTTCAGGATTAATTTCTTTTGCAATGGGTAGAAAAATGGGCTGATTGCTTTTCCTAATGTTAAGTAAATGATTCTGGATATCTTACACTTTTTCATTGGCATTTTAATGTCAAAGGAAAGAGCTATGGTTGAAAAACACCTCCATGGAGATGTTATATCTGCTGTTGAGCCCTGGCTGAGGCTGAGAGGGGATCCTGAATTGCTGGGATTGCAGGGCATGTGGAGGGTGAAGATTCTTTAGGATTCCCCAGACAGGATCTTTTTGCTCCAGGGGTGTGCACAGACCTGGGCAGTGGTCAGTTGAGGTATTCATTTAAAATGCAGGTTCCTGCAGAACCCACTCTCTGGCAGGTGGAATCCAGGAACCAGGTTTGAGAACTTACATTAAGGCCATTTGGGGTGGAGATTAGGCTCTACTCCATTCTTAGACACTCCCTCTATTGCCTTACTTTTCAAACCATGTTAAAAAAAATCCACTTGTCAAAATAAATTGCTGTTGATAGAAATAATCTTTTTTTTTTTTTTTTAAACTTTCCAAGTACATGAGCAACGTGGACTCATGGTGTAAAGCCTGCGGTGAGGTGGACCTTCCCTCAGAGCTGCAGGACCTAGAGGACGCCATCCATCACCACCAGGGGATCTACGAACATATCACTCTTGCTTATTCTGAGGTAAGTGGCCAATTTTACTGAAAATTACAAGGCAGGGTTACTGCCACATCATAGCATCAAAAGCTGAAAAAAAATTGAAATTCTGGCTAGCCATAAAAAGCTTATTGATGTCAAGTTAAACTGCAGTTTAGTTATTTAACATTTGAACTCCTGCGTGTGTGAACAGTAAGTGAAGCAGGCTGGTGTGCAGGTGGGAATTTTCTATGTCGCTGAGATGTTTGCGGATTTCCTTTAGAGTGCTCATATTTTCATCTGCTCCAGTGAATGAAAGTCCAGCCTTCTTGTCCGCATATATTTAAGAAATAAGTATTTTTTTGTGCTGTTCAGCCTAGTCCGACTCAATTTAATCTTCCAGAGTGAAAGTTTTTAGAAAAAGTCAGGATTTCAAGGTACACCATTTTTGTATGTATATACCATTATGTCTGTATGCCATCTGTTTTAACAATCTAAGCGTAGGGTTTTCTTTATTAATTTGGGGTATAATATGCTGGAGGTGGTGGGTTCAAACCCAGCCCTGGCCAAAAACTGAAAAAAAAAAAAAATTTTTTTTTTTTTAGGGTACATTACATTATTTAATGTATTCCTGTTTTATTTTCTGCTACTTTCTTCTGAGCTAGGTTGTGTTATAACTTTGTTATGATTAATGCTTACAACTGCAAGGCAAGTGCTGTTACTGTCCCCTCTGCTACACATGAAGAAATTGGGGCACAGAAGTGTTACTGGTGTCAAGGTCAGCAGCTGGTGGAGCAGGATGTGAGCCCAGGCAGGCTGGTTCTGTGTCCTCTGTCACCCCTTGGCTGCCTCTCAGCCGTACTGTATGGTAGCTATCCACAGTGGCTGCACACAGCGCAAGGCAGGTTGAAGAGTGCCACTTTACCTGTGCCGTCCTCCTCAGGTCCTTGGGACCAGTGATGAGGGCAGCTACAGATAGATCGTTGAGTGTTTTCCCTTGCCCATGTCCTGTTCATCATGCCCTTGGAAGCAGCCTGCCTTTATGATAATGGTTACAGCCCTGGGGATGGTGGGGTTGCGGGGCGAGATTCTCTGCACTTGTTTTTTTCTGAAAGATTTCCTATCTTAACAGGAAGCATCTGTAGCTATAATGTTCTGTGTTATTATTATTGTGAGGCTTCCAGAAGAAAGTGTTTCAAAGCACCAGCAAAGTGCTGGGCACAAAGTACATCTTCTCAGTCTTGATCTGAACCACATCTACACTTTTCGAAGTTGTTGGAAGTAATTGGCCATTTGCATTTCATTCTGACAGCTTCTGCTTTGCTTCATTGCCCAGCTGTCACTCTGATGTCCTTGGGCCTGGGTCTGTTGACCCATTACTGAATTAAATGATAATGTGATTCACTACTACAGACATGCATTTCAAAATGACTGACATATATGACAACGGTCCGTGAGATTATAATCGGTATTTTTATTGTACCTGTTCCTACATTTAAATTCACAAATACTTACCATTCTCTTATAATCATCTGTGTATTCAGTACTGTAACATGCTGTGAGGTTCGTAGCCAAGGAGCAGTAGGCTCAACATAGAGCCTCAGTGTGGTGGTCCTAGGTCTGTGCAGGCGCTCTGTGACACTCACACAAGGTAAAGCCCCCTTCAGTGATGCATGACTGTAGATTCAATTCAGAACGTGAGTACTCCTTCACACAAAAGTTGATACTTAATTCTGTGTCCCGCTAGCGACATTTTTGCTTAACAAGACCCTGTTTTTAAAGCATGTTGCTTATATAATTAAAAAATATTACGTTCTATATTATTTTTCTTAATTTTGCATCCAGTGTTTTTTACCCAATTTGGTTATCTAATTTATTAGAAACTGTTTAAGTGATAGACTTTTTGGTAGCAAAGCTGAAAATTGAACAAGTTTGTAAATTTTTTCGTGACATCCGTCCATGAGGATTATGTGTCTTTTGCTCTAACGTGCCATCTCTGTGCACTGTGTAACTTGACCTTTAATGTAGAAAATGAATGACCATGTTACTCACATAAAGAGGCCTTCACTATCTGCTTTCATGAATCCTTTTCTTGGAAACTGCACTTTGATTGCATTGGTAGGCCTGCGGCCAGCTGTCTGCATACACTTGCCAGACCAAGATGGAATTGAGTAGTTCACAGGTGATTGGCAGGAGCTGGGTTACAGCCTTTGCCTGTGTGTGACTTACATCAGAGTCACCTCGACCTGACCTGTGTTGTCTTCCAGGCGAGCTGGTCTGTTCAGCCTGCTTGTTGCTCTTGGCACTTTCAGTTAAATACAGAATCTCTAACCATTACCACTATATTCTGTACAACTGGGACATACTGGCACAGAAACTTACATTTACTCATTATGCCATTTGATTTGATTGACATTGGTACTAATAATTCAGAATAATTTGATGAGAAGTAAGCTGCCTCCCAGGCTGAGGTCTTAAACCACAATTTTAGCCTATGGGCCTATTTGCATCTGAGGTGTAAATTCTAGGAGACAATAATATGAACTGAATGAACTGAATTTTCAGCAGGACAGAATGAATTGTTTTACCTTTTATTTAAACTTTGAAATGGTTTCAGGCCTTCTGGAAAGTGATAGAGCAGCACAGAGACCTCCTATTTTGCCTGGACCCTGATTTCCCAGTTTGGGGCATTTCTGCCTCCCTCCGTCCTTTAGTCAGCAAATCAACACTGGTACAGCATGACCATCCAGCCACAGACCCCATTCCTGTTTGCCCGACTGTTCCAAAGATGTCTCCTTTTCCTTCCTTGTCTGGGATGCTGTCCAGCAACACCTGTTACCTTGAGTGGCCGTGTCTCATCAGTCTCCTCTGATAGGGAACATTAATTAGTCTTTCTCTGCCTGCACAGCTTTGACATTCTTAGAGCACAGGCCTTCCCCTGAGCGCATCACCTTCCATCTCCTGGGCCTATGTGGTTCTTCTCTGGGGCTGCTCAGGCTGTGTCTTCTTGGCAGGTCACAGTGGTGCCACCGTTGGTGACATTAATCTTGGCCGCTGGTCAGATGGGTGTCTGCAGGGTTTCTCCAGTATACAGTCACCATTTAAAACACGTGTTCTTGCCGAGCGTCTGTGGGGAGATGCACTGATAACACCACCAGTCCCTGCTCCTCACCAGACTCCTCATAGCCTCACAGCCTCTTCCACTGAGGGTTTCTGCCCTGTCAGCCACCACTGTGATGGTTGGCTGAGGGTAAGCACCTGGTTAGGTGGTTTTCCTCCGTAAGGACGAGCTTCTGTTTTCTTTATCCCTTATTTGTTCGCTTATTTGTGTGTTTAGATCAGTATGAATTCATGAAATCTTACATTCAATGGGCTGTAATCTGACATTCCGTTTTGATGCCTCAACTGCCTGGAGGTGGCCAGTGGGAGCCCCTTTCCGTGTCTTTTGAGCATTCACTTGCTTCCTGGCTCCAGACTTAATTTGTACTTTGCCTGCCCACTCTAGGATCTGCCATCTCACCAGGTGAGATGGTCGCTTGTAGTGGTGGATGCTGTTTAGAACCTAAGTCCTTGGTGCTCAAAGTGCTTGTGTGCTTGTGAGGTGTCAGTGTTTCTAGGCACTCCGAGCAGACAGCATCAGGGAGCATGAGTATATGAGTATGTAGCCCCACAACTACATCCACCCGCACTCCCTCCATCCATCCCTCACCCATCTGTGTACCTTTCCATCTACCTACCCATCCATCCACCTACCCCCATCCCCTCATTCATCCACCTACTATCCTGTTCATTCCCCCACCCATCCATCCATCCATCCACTCTTCTGTCCACCACTTGCCCACCCATCCATTCACTGGTCCCCCCACCCACCATTCACCCAGTGACTCATCCACCTAGTTACCGACTGTGCCTCCCCCCGTACACACATCTAAAACTACTGCTGTATCTGTCTGTATTAATAACATGTGTTTTTACTGATACTTTCATTTCTAAAGAGGCCTAGGTCCCCAAGGAGGCATCTGTCCCCCGGGTTTTGGCTGCTTCTGTTACACAGGAGCTGGGTCGGCGTCCTCAGGGCAGGTGCTTTTACAAGCAGGGCCTGCTTCTGACTTCGGCCTTCCCTTTCCTCCCTGTGGCCCTCTTTCCTTGTTGCCTTTCTTCTCTCCTCCCTTCTCTTCTTCCTTCCTCCCCTCACTCCTTCCATCCGTCCTTCTGTTTCCTTTTTCTATAGTTTTTTTCCTTTTAAATAGTGTCAACAATCGCTAATCTCTGACGACAGAAGTTTGCTTTGGGAAACCGTCCCGGGATTTTTTTTCAAGACACCAACAGCTGCTTTACTGTGTTTTGATTAGGCGTGTCCCACGCTGCTCCTGTTGTGTTTTAGCCACAGGACCAGACCTGTGCCTCACGTGGCGCTGGCTCGCTTCCGCTTGCCAGGCTGTTTGCTGAGGTTGATCTGAGGGGAGTGGTGTGGCGGAAACACCTGAGGTAAACTGTGGTTTTCAGAACAGCATGTAGAGTAGTGATTCTGAACATTTGAGGTAAGCCAACTCATCCACAGGTTTCTCAACAAACCAAATTCATTAAAATGGTTTTCCCTTCAGGAGGCACCTATATAGCTCAAAGGAGTAGGGCGCTGGCCCCATATGCTGGAGGTGGTGGGTTCAAACCCAGCCCCGGCCAAAAACTGCAAAAAAACAAAAAAGAGAAAAAATGGTTTTCCCCTCAGCGTGCCATGTCGCCTTGTAAGCCTGCATTGCGAGGTGGGCCTGTGTGGTAAGTGCAACGTGGAGCAGGAGCAAGGTGGAACGCCCTGTGCCTTGTCCTGCCCTGATCCCAGGTGACTTCAGGGTTTGGGATTCGTGTGCATTTCCCAGGTTGACAAGTGTGCTGACCCGTGCACAGCTTAGCTCATCCTGCATGGGGATGACTGAGTGATGGCATGGTCAGTGTTAGTAGCATGAGGGAAAGACACAGCGACATGAGTCACCCGGGTGGGAAAGTTGCTAAAGCCCTCTCTGCAATGTGTGTGGAAAGTTGCTCTGGGGCCACTTACAACATGTGGTTTCAAAGCCCTACTGAAGGCGGCAGCATTGCTGGACACCCATGGAGCGCTGGTCAGCACCTGCTGCTGCTCAGAGCTTGTCTTCTCCTTACCCTGAACTCAGCTGGAGGCCTTGCAAGGGCTTGAAATACTACAAGAGCAGCAAAAGTAGAGCCAGGTACCATCGGGAAAACAGGTGCACACCTGGCTCACACCAGCTGGGCTGCTTTGGCATCAGTCTTGGTTTTACTTTGGTTTTTCCTTTCTGATAATCACAGATGGAGGCATTAGAGTCCAACAAGGTTAGACTGAGCTGGTTTTGAAGAAGAAATCAAATAGCCAAAAGGAATAGAAATCAGCTTTTGGAGGCCCATCCTGTAAGAACTTTGCCTAGGGAAAGTTCTTTATGGGACGGGCTCCCCCAGGCATGGGAGAATACCTGTTGCTGCCAGTCCGTGGCCTTTCAGGAGATAGTTGGCCTGCGTTATTCATGAGAGCTTCTCAGTGTAGCCACTGGAGCCAAGACAGCTTTGGCCTCCTCACTCAGACACTCAGGCTCTCATGAGCTGGTACTCACTCACCCTTTCTCTTTTCTGCTTTATTAGAACCTTGATAAGGGAATAATTTCACAAGAGCTGGACAGGAGGGTGAGACCATACCCAGGCTCCTGTGCCGATTGGTGGCAGAATTAAAGCAGTGTGAGCTCTCAGTCGGTGCAGACAGTACAATTCATTTCGTGGAGATTCTGAAGGACCACCGTTTCTTTGTGACAGGCTAAGGGTTTTTGTGTATTTTGCCTATTTTTGTTGTCTTAGGAATACCATTTTCTAGCACTTTTAGACCCAAGGCACCACATTCAGACCTACTTGATTATTATCTGTAGGTCTTTGGGTGGTTGTTGCATTTGCAGCATTAAACAATAAAATCTAAGTACTATTCTCTTTCCATCGATCAGAACAATATTCGTCCTTTGTGCAAGTGAAAAATATTCCTGCTGGAGACTCTTAGCTCTACTCTGATTTAATGGGAAATATGGAGGTACCAGTACTAGAAATAAGAAAACTTTTTAAAGGACAATAGACAGAAATTCAGTTATAAATCTTACATGTAGTTTTGATTAAACATAAACATTCAAGAATGAGGACATTCCTCTAGATTTTAAACACTCATTTCCTCTTAAATATTACTTTTGATATGGTAAAATTTTAAATTTTTATTACTTTTTTACTTTAGTCAGTACTTGCATTTTTCTATTAATTCAAGTAATTATGAAATGTTATTCTTTGTAAAATTTAACTTTGATTGCACCTCAGGTCCCTCAGCCCTGTATTCCAAGAAAAACAAAGAGCAGACTGAAAAATGAGCTGATTTGATCTGTTAAAAAAAAATCAGAGAAAAGTCCTGCTATTTAATAATGAGAGTTTATTTTCTTTTCACAGCTGTTGTTCTTTATGGGACAGAGTTTGAGTGCCTACGAGCTAAAAACAGGCTTTTAAACAAAGCATTGAACTGAACTAAATTCATTCATCTCATTCTGTAGTTTAAGAAACAGGACATCATGTACCATAAACTTGTATTACTTGTTTTAGTACTTAAATCACATATGAATTTGTTGTCTGCTATATACTTTACAATCTCTTCTTCAGTTAGTTTTCTTCTAGTTATTCTGTAACACTTAAAATCATTACTTCCGTACAATATAACAGCGGTCTTCATTAAACGGAACATATTTTTTCACATATTTACAAAGACATTTTACTAAAAGCTGCAAAAATATATATGCTATCTTTCATGTGCTTAAATAATACTTCTTAACTGCCAAATCTACAAAAGCTATACTGAAATCAAATGGAATTATTTCTGGAAAGGTCTGTTAGAGAACTGCTCTGTGTGAACATGCATTTAGAGTTAGTTCCATGCTCTCTGGTTGTGGTGAGTACAAGAGGTGTTTTCTTGCCTGGAGTCTTTACTGCCACTGTCACTACCAGCAAATGACAGACCAGTGGTGGCACCCACAAAGACACATTAATCCCTACTTTTGATTGCCCGGAAGATGGAGTTTGGTTCAGTGAGTCGTCTGATGTTAAGGTTTTCACTGCTCAGCAGACGTTTCTCACCACCTCTCCACCACCACGAGCCAGTGCCCTTCAAAATCCAGTCATGACTCTGCTGCCGAGGTCTGTTAGTTACAAAGCCGTTCAAGGAAAGAAGGGACCATTGGAATACTGTTGCTCAGAGTAGTCCATTCCCAGGAGAATATTAGTTGTGTCGCATAGATTCCTCTTGGGAACTTGGTGAGGGCTGTAAACCCATTTTGTTATTTTGTATTGATGGTTTAAGATCCAGAACAATGGCTTGAGATAGAGAGTGGCTGTCTGCCGGTGTAAAGGAAATCTAAAGGCTGGCATTGGAGGGCCAGTGAGGTAGTGCTGTTAGTAGGAGGGTCTCTGGATCTTTCTCTCTATATTGCATTTTTAACAGCTACGCTGCTGTTTTTAAGATCACCTCAGAGTCATCAATAGTTGGTGAAGTTCAGCCATCTCATTCTGGTTCTTGGTAGCAGGGAAGAGGAAGGGACAAGGGGGAAAGAGCATGCCTGCCAACTTAGCCCCTAAACAGCTTTCCTATAATTCTCATTCATGATTCTTTACTTCTGTATATTCAGCACTCATCTATACATAAGCAACGCTAGGAATGCAGCTTAGAGTGGGACCATTTCTGTTTCTGACTGTAGGAGTGAATGGACTTTGGGGAGGCAGTATCTGTTTCTAACACTCCTTCTGATCTATATCTTTCTGGCACCTGTTCATCAGATCAGATGCTCTCATGGTACATTTTCCCATGTATGTGTATTAAAAGGAGTAAAACCTAGGGGAAATATTTATAAGGAATTCTTTCTAGGGTCTGTGTAATGGGAAATGCATACTTGGAGCAGTGCTTCTCTGTTATACACTTTGATTGTGTAACAAAAAATTTTTTTTTGAGACAGCCTCAAGCTGTGCCCTTGGGTAGAGTGCTATGGCATCATAGCTCACAGCAACCTCCAACTCCTGGGCTCAAGCAAGTCTCCTGCCTCCACCTCCCAAGTAGCTGGGACCATAGGCACCCGCTACATGCCTGGCTATTTTTTGGTTGCAGCCATCATTGTTGTTTGGCAGGCCGGGCTGGATTTGAACCCACCACCTTAGGTGTATGTGGCTGGGGCCTTAGCTGCCTGAGCCACAGGTGCCAAGCCATAACAGAAATTTTAACAATGCCTGCTTTGTGATCCGGAAAGAAAAAGCATTAGGTGATTTAGTCTTCCTTTACATATCTTTTGTATGTAGATGTATAAATTGTGTATTTGCTACAAACTACATAATGTATAGCCTTGTAAGTTAGAGACAAAAGCTAGATGACTTGTGATGAAATATGTTTCAGTCTATACATGCTTAAGCACATCTACAGTAGGAGAAAAGCAGTCAGATGCTAGTCATATTAATAAAACCATTGTGAGTGGAGCAACTACAAATATAGACTGCACATGTGTTATCTTGGTGACGTAAATGCTGAGAATGGTCTTATTATGGTGAAGTGTGTGATATTTTGAAATGGTAAGCAGCCCCGGTAAAGTTCCAGAGAAATTAAGCAGTGTCTTTTCTTGATTCACATGGTTTTGCATTCCTGAAAAGATCAGTGATGTTAAAATTAGGCAAAAAAAAGGAAAAAGGAAAAAAGCACTGTGTGTGTATGTTAAATACAGCCTAGTTCATGTTCACAAAGGCAGGACAGTTACTCATTACGTGGTCATACCCTGCCTATTTCAGAGTAGCCTGCTTCTCTGAATCCACCACCCGAATCAGTCCTTGTGTCTCTCCTCCTTAAATATCAATGTATTCACAATGCCTACATGAATTCCAGAAATTTCTGGGGTTTGCTGAGAGCCCCGGCTTTAGAAGACTCCTAACAGCTCCTGTGTTTGTTTCAGTATGTGCTGTTTTGACTGACACTCAGTAGTTAACTTGGTTCTTGTTTGCCCTGTCTTTGATTATGTCAGTTGGGCTTGTTTGCTCTTACGTTTTGCTAGAAGGATGTATTTAATGAGCATTAAACTAAGAAACTTTCATAAGGCATAATCAGCATTTCTAAAAAAGGTCTCAAATTCAGGTACTGAAAAATAAACATGTTGTTCTCCAGCACAACCAACTGGGACTTTCTGCCCACAGGGGTTGGTGCGGAGGCGCTTTCAGCCCTGGCCCGTGTGGTCACAGTCAGTGTTAGAGTTCCTCTACTGTGTTCCTGTCTGTTAAAAGGTCCCTGTTTGCTCCTCCTCTGTCAGAAACCCTAGGAAGTTTTCAGATGTGGGAGCATCTGAGCAGAAGGATAATAGTGCAGAGGCCTCACTTAAGACGCCCATATCACACACTTTATATGCCACATGCCTCTGCATTGTCTGATCAGGTCATATTTTTCTCTATCATATATGGCATAATTACTCAAAATCTTAAAGAGTCACTTATAAATTTCTGTTTATAATCTGGATGGAACTGGAGAACATTCCTCTATGTGAAAATTCACAGGAATGGAGAAACATATGTACTGAATACCAGGTTTGAACTGATCGATCACCACTTAACCTGCACATAAGGAAGTAAATCTCAATGAAAATCAAGCTGAGACGGGGATTTGGGGTGGGGTAAATTCACATCTATTGGGTGTGGTGCACACTGGAGGGCATGCTTATATCCTTAACTCAATTCGTGCAGAAAACTAAGTATGTAAACAAAATGTGTAGCCCCCTAATATTCTGGGGAAAAAAGGTAAAAGAATCACTTGTAAATATGAAGAATACCTAATGCTTCCTCCCCATATTCCACTCTCCTCTTTCTTATTACTCTTATTAGCCTGGATTCTTTAATTGTAGTTTGAGAATTAACTGCCATAGATATATAACACTGAAAATTTAAATGATGGAATTTTAATTAAAATTACTTTTTAAAGTTAAAATACCAAATAAAATGGCACTTTTAATTTTCTTTTAATTTTGTGAAGTAAAATTGCTATCCAGCTATGTTGGAAAGTTTAAGTACATAACTCCTTGCCTGGTGCTAGATTGCAGCCCTCATGTCAGAAGGCCACAGTAATTTAGCTGTAAGCACATGAGGCCAAATCCAAGAAACTTCACTTAGATATACTTCATATATACATTATTTTGTAAACGTCTAACTACTATGCACTGAATAGTTTCAAAAAACAAAAAATTATTTGCTGGTCTTAGTTAGCTGATTTTTTTTTTTTTTTTTTTTTTTTTTTTGAGACAGAGCCTCAAGCTGTCCCCCTGGGTAGAGTGCCGTGGCATTACAGCTCACAGCAACCTCCAACTCCTGGGCTCAAGCGAGTCTCCTGCCTCCGCCTCCCAAGTAGCTGGGACCACAGGCGCCCGCCACAACGCCCGGCTATTTTTTGGTTGCAGCCGTCATTGTTGTTTGGCGGGTCTGGGCTGGGGATTCGAACCCACCACCTTAGGTGTACGTGGCTGGCGCCTTAGCCAGTTGAGCTATAGGCGCTGAGCCAGTTAGCTGATGTTTTATTGACTTTGTTGTATCTGCTTTTTGTTGGAAAGCATTTGAATATTTGGTTGCAGCATGGAGGTCCTCTAGATGGGTATCCGTCATTTGTAACCTTAATGGCATCTTGATTTCAGTTACGTAGGAGAATATAGATTTGTAGCAGTAAAGTGGTTGAAAGCAAGAAAGCATTTTTTGGAGCATGTGGCTGAAGGTGTGGTCATTCTGCATTTTTCCATATTTCTTCACATCAGTTGATGCTTTAAATGTCATCTTTAAAATGTCATCTATTGAGACCTCAGTCATTTCCATCTGTAGTTCTTTAGGTGCTTTGGTAAAGAAAGCTTGCTGAGGTCAAAATGCAAATTTGATTGTGATGTCACGAGTCTCAAAGTCAGTAAAGCTTTCATTGAATTCTGCAATTAATGGGTCCATAACAGCTGTGTATTCTTCAGATGGTTTGCGTAGATAATCCTGCTCATAAATGACCTTTGCTAACTGGGGAAAATATTTCCAAAATTTACTTTTGAAGAAAAAGTGTTTTTTAAAAAAACTTTTTTTTTTGAAATGCTTGAATTTTTTTCCCCCCACATATCACGCATAGACTTAGCTTTATCTTTCAAAGAAGTATTTGAGGTTCGGCATCTGTAGCTCAGCGGCCAGGGCACTGGCCACATAATGTGCTGGGGCCCAGGTCTGCCAAACAACAACAAAAAATAGCCTGTGTTGTGGCAGGCTCCTGTAGTCCCAGCTGCTTTGGGAGGCTGAGGCAAGAAAATCGCCCAAGTTTCAGGTTGCTGTGAGGTCTGAGGTCACAGCACTCTACTGAGGGCAACATAGACTTTATCTCAAAACAAAAAACAAAATAAAAGAAATAGTTGAGTCATTTCGATTTAATATGATATCACACAGAAATGCTGCTTTTCTATAGAAATCTTCCAGTAATTGACACTGCTATTCTGATCTTCATAAAATTTAACTATCTGTTCTCTCAGAGAAAATTTTGGCTAACACCTGTCCCTGGGATAGCCCGTGCACTTTAGAATGATACAGCGAATCCACACCGAATACCTCTTTGTTCAACTTCAGCATATTACGAAGCTGAGGCTGTCATGTTGCACTTGTATGCTTGCACAGATATAATTAACAATACTTGTTGCAAAGTGTCACTTATTAACACAGCGATTTTGATGTTGCAAGATATAATGAAAAGAAATGAGAGCATCTGGATCTGTTAATTCTTTTTATTAAAAAATTCAGATTAGCTCTGGATTTCTTTTTAGGAAGCAATGTGCACAATGCCAAGGTACATGTCAAAACTATGAAGAGTAGAGTATAAATGTCTTAACACATAAGTGGGGTGAAGGTTATGTTAACCAGTTTGATGTAAGCATTCCAAATTGTATATCAAATCAGCACATTGTACCCCATAAATGCATTAATGTATACAGTTATGATTTAATAAAAAAATTAAGATTAATATGAGGGCACAAATGAGTAGGTTACATTGTGTTAGGTAAAGTTCAAATCGTAGTTGAGTGCATCACCCAGGGGTTTGCTGTCCACCCTTACATTGTGCACAGAAGGTACGAGCTTACTAATCCCCCTTCCCTCCTCCCTTCCTTTTCCCTTTCCTCCCCTCCCTCCACTTGAATTTAATTTTTTCTCCCATGTGGGAGTGTAGTTGTTTATCTATTGGTTTCATATTGTTAATACTTTTTTTATTTTTGTTCAGTAAACCCTTCATGTTTTCCTATCATGAAACATATGCTAAGTTTCCAAATTCAGTCCAATTTCATGACATTTATCTTGAAAATTGTTGAAGATACCTATTTCCCCTGTTCTGTTGTTCGCTGAAGTACCCAAAGCAAATAACTCTTCAAGGCAAAGAAAATCCTTTGTTATGTCCTAAACGAAGTATAAAAACCTGCACCGAATCAGTAGAATCAATTGATCATCGGGTGATGCACTCAACTACAATTTGAACTTTACCTAACAAACACAATGTAACCTACTCATTTGTACCCTCATATTAATCTTAATTTTTTTTATTAAATCATAACTGTATACATTAATGCATTTATGGGGTACAATGTGCTGATTTGATATACAATTTGGAATGCTTACATCAAACTGGTTAACATAACCTTCACCTCACTTATTTGTTGTGTTAATTGATCTGAAGTGATGGAATAATATATATTTTCCTTTTGAAGTATTTGTGATGCACAAAGTTGTTCTGTAAGTTGAAGGCTAACTCATGCTGCTGATCAGCTGTGGTTCTCTTTGAGAGACACAGTTGTTTGTACTTTGAAACATTATGTTATTGAGGTCTGAGCATCCCACAACTTTCACAGTTTCTGCATCTCTGAGTGGCTGCTCTTTTTTCCTGAGTATGTAAGCTGCATTATAAGTTGGCTCCATGGCAGTATTTTCAGGTCTTATTGCTGCTTAGAATTGTCTTTGCTTTTGCTTTTCATCTCTTTATTTCACAATATAACCTTTCTACGTCGAATTTATTTATTTTGTCAGCATTTTTTTTCTTTGTTTTGTTTTATTTTTTGTTGAGACAGAGTCTCACTTTGTCACCCTTCGTAGAGTGCTGTGGCATCATAGCTCAGAGCAACCTCAGACTCTTGGGCTCAGGTGATTCTCTTGCCTCAGCTTCCTGAGTAGCTGGGACTACAGGCACCCGCCACAACACCTGGCTATTTTTTTTTTTTTTGAAAGAGATGATTTTGGTGGTGGGAGTTATGGAGGGGATTCTTTCTTGCTTAAGCTGGTCTGAACTCCTAAGTCAGTGGTTCTCAACCTGCGGGTCATGACTGAACTGTACTAAAGGGCTGCAGCATTAGCAACCACTGTCCTAAGTTCAAGCAATCCACCTGCTTTGGCCTCCCAGAGTGCTAGAATTATAGGTGTGAGTCACCATGCCCAGTTCATCCTCTAATTTAAAATATATGTGGTCCTTATGAGTGTTAATAATGCTGGTGACCATTGAATTTCTTAATTGTTGATACTGCAGTATCACAAAGCAAGCAAATCATCTTACCTTTAGCAGAAACAAGATAATATTGCAATTCCCAATCCTCATTTAAAAATCTGTTTTCTTCTTCAGTGTTCCCTTGGTCTTCTTTGACATGATAGGCTCTTAGACAGAATTAAAACATTCTTTTGAGATGTGCAGTGCTTCACAAATTCCACTTCAAACAGCAACACAGTGCACCATTTTGAAGAGCTGGTAACAGTCTGGTGTACTTGATTCCCATAAACTCTCATCAACCAGGCAACCAGCCTGTGAGTAGGAGTACTAGTCAGGCCAGGGAAGTTAGAATTAAATCATGAGCGTAGCAGCCATCAATTTAGCACTATGGTTTACTAATGTTCTAATTGTGCTGGTCAATCTGGGAAGATTATTTGATTAAAACTTACTTTGTGCTTTGGTATTTTAAAAGTGTTTATTTAAAAAATAAAATATAGGCTCAGTGCCTGTAGCTCAAGTGGCTAAGGCTCCAGCCACATACGCCTAAGATGGCAGGTTCGAATCCAGCCCAGGCCTGCCAAAGCAACAATGATGGCTGCAACCAAAAAATACCCAGGCGTTGTGGCAGGCGCCTGTGATCCCAGCTACCTGGGAGGCTGAGGCAGGAGACTCGCTTGAGCCCAGGAGTTGGAGGTTGCTGTGAGCTGTATGCCATGATACTCTACCCAGGGGGATAGCTTGAGGCTCTGTCTCATAAAAAATAAAATAAATAAAATAAAATATAAAAGATGAACAAAAATACATTAATAAAAGAATTTGTTGTGTTAAATTTGGATTTAATCAAAAGGCCACACTTAAAGACCTGGAAGACCTTTAGGCTGCAGGCTCTCTATCTCTGTGCTAAAGTATTGATTTTTTTTTTAAACTGGACTTTTAAGATTAGCAATAAAATTTTGCTCCATTGTGATGATCTGTCATACTCTAACTTAATATCTGAAGAGAAAATTATTAGTTTTAAAGTTTAATTTGCATATATTTCAGTAATGCATTTTATATTAGCTAATTTGTATCATTTAAGGCAAATAACATGCTTATTAAAAATAACATCCTACTCTACTTAGGAGGCTGAGGTGATAGTATCACCTGAGGCCAGAAGTTTGGGACTAGCCCAGGCAACATAAGAAGACCCTGCCTCTACAAAATTTTTGTTTAAAAAATTAGATCACCTTTAGTCCCAGCTACCAGGGAGGCTAAGGTAGAGGATCACTTGAGCCCAGGAGTTTGAGGCTACAATGATTTATGATCCCAGGAGTTTGAGGCTACAATGAATTATGATCATGTCATGACCCATGTCGTGACTCTTAAAAAAAAAAAAAAACTACCATAATCTTTTTTGATGAGGGGTTTTTTTATTTTAATTCAATAGTTTATTTACATTTTGTTTTGTGATGTCGTTGGACAACTGATGGATGTTTTTACATTTTTTTCTTCTATATAAAATATACCTTTGAGTAAAACTTTGGTGTGAGAGTGTGTGTGAATGCCCAGGTACACGCATGCCTGTGCATGTGCGCACATGCATTTAAGGACAGCATTTTGCCCTCACATTTTGAATAATTAATTGCTTATCTATTTTCTGGGCAGGTGAGCCAGGATGGGAAGTCACTCCTTGACAAGCTGCAGCGGCCCTTGACTCCAGGCAGCTCTGATTCCCTGACAGCCTCTGCCAACTACTCCAAGGCCGTCCACCACGTCCTGGACGTCATCCACGAGGTGCTGCACCACCAGCGGCAGCTTGAGAACATCTGGCAGCACCGCAAGGTCCGGCTGCACCAGCGGCTGCAGCTGTGCGTCTTCCAGCAGGACGTGCAGCAGGTGGGTTTTGGTCACCCTTGTTCCCGGGGAGCAGCTCATAATGGGCAGAGTTCAGGCATCGTCAGCCTCCTATTGGGAAGGTCTGTGTGTTGGGAACTAGTAGAAGGTAAGGGTAGGAGCTTCTTTCCTGACCATGAGTAGAAGCTGGGCTTGGGGATGTGTGCTCAGGCTGCCTTGGCCCCTGGCTCTCGCAGGCTGAGTGGGGGTCACACTGGGGAGTCTGTGAGTTTTCTTCTCGAAACAGGTTATTCTCAGTTGAATTTATTAGTTAGAATAATGCTGGTGGTGCTCACTGTGGTGTGAAGTGACAGACTGTTACAGACAGGTCAGCTTTCTGACTGCTGACGGCCGAGGTGGCCAGGCTTCTCCCTGCTCTGTAGACAGCACCATCTGTGGGGCGCAGCAAGTGCTTTGTGAGTGGCCACCTCGTTAATGAGATGTGGACTCCTGTGACTGTTCATTTCTAAGCAGTTGACATCTCTTTTGTTTTAGTTGTCATTAAAATATGAGAGTAAGTTCTGCTGTTGTCTGGTTACTCCCTTACTGTGTGGTGAGTATTTTAAGGATCAAAGCTGAGGGCACATGTAAAATATGATACAGCTTTAGGGAGAAATAAGGTAGTAGTCATATCCTTGCTCCCACATAGAGGAAAAGATGAGGGAGGGAATGAGACATCTCCTCTGGGGATGAGGAATTCTGGGGTTTGCAGGGGAGCCCCTGGCCTAGAGAAGGCTGGCCTAGAGCCAGGCCGTGTCTCCTGCACAGACCCTCTGGCCTCCCTGGGCAGGAAGAGCCTGCAGCGTTGTGGAGACACTAGGATGTCAGGTTTGCACCTCCCCCGTGTCCTCTGAAGGTGAGTGGGTTTTAGGCTGAATGGGCTGAGATTTTGGAAAGTGGTCCTGTGTCATTGACTACCATTCTTCACTTTACATGAGCCTGCTGAGTTGAGAGTACTTCTTATAAGCCTGTAATTTTTAATTTTCATATGCTCTGTTCTGATTCTGTTTTTTGAGTTCTCTGAAGGTGACAAAGAAATGATCGTTTTGGTATTCAGTGCTGCTTAACAATTCTTTTTCAGTCCATGAAGGTAATTGCCAGGCAAAGAGTGTAGTGTAGGAGAGAACAGGGTGGAGCCAGGGGCCAGGAGCTGTTGAGAGAATGAGTGTTACCTTTTTGTAATTGTCTGAAAACTTTCACAAATTATGACGTGTTAATAGTCTAAATGTAATTATTAAAGGATTCCTGTCCCCCTGTGTCCATCTGATCAAGTGTCATTATATATCTGTACACTGAGGCTCTTTCTGAGAGGGGACCAATTTTCTTGCCCAAGAAAGAAGCAGCAGGGCCTCCTGGTGCTCCCCCATTTTTTGTAGCTCTTAAGGTGCCCCTGTGGCATAAGAATAAGCTACTAGCCACTGAGACTGCTGGTTAGGGGAAGGAAGCCTTTGGGAATGGGCTCAGGGGTCTGGCCATGTAATTTAACACCCCCTACTTACTGCCCTTGAAGTTGAAAACAGTAAATATGTAGAAAGGCAATTATGATAATTATAAGGCCAGTTCTTTAGCTTTTTTTCACCCCTCAAGTACAAGACACAGGGTTAGATGTCAGCAGGAGAAAGTGTTTTGTGACACACGTAATGCAGATACTGTCCTATTAGCATTCCATAGACAATAGATATTGCCCATTAAGGGAAGCATTTTGTTGATTAATTATCTGGAATGGTTTGGATTTATTATGCAAATAGGAAATTGCTATATAAGCTTGACTCTTGAGGCAAAGAGCAAACTGATAAGATTAATCAAAGCAAATACTTCTTTTTTTTTTTGAGACAGAGCCTCAAGCTATCCCCCTGGGTAGAGTGCCGTGGCATTACAGCTCACAGCAACCTCCAACTCCTGGGCTCAAGCGA
>NW_003852428.1:11626290-11630885 GCF_000181295.1 Otolemur garnettii | reverse complement strand
GCTATTTTTTTTTTTGGTTGCAGCCGTCATTGTTGTTTGGCGGCTCCGGGCTAGGGATTCGAACCTGCCACCTTAGGTGTACGTGGCTGGTGCCTTAGCCGGTTGAGCTATAGGCATCCCATTCGACAATGGGATGTCAAAACCAAAAACAGATTTCTGAAACTTAAGAAATTAATAGCACATAGGGAAGTTTTTGCCATATCAAGCATAGAGTAAGCTTGGTGAGCTGAGTATAAATGAAAAAAAAATCATATTTTAGAAAAGTGTTATGAGCAGAAGATAAATTTCTAAAGACAATAAACCAATTAGAGAACCAAAAGTGTTTCTTTGGTTGTTTTGGGCAATGAAAAGGCGTCTGTAAATATTGTTGAGAAAAAACAGCAGCTTACTGAACAATAGGTATGGAACGATTATGGTTTTATGAGACGTCCCCCCAAAGAGGGTCTAATGCAGTGGTTCTCAACCTTCCTAATGCTGCAGCACTTTAATACAGTTCCTGTGGGTCAAGACCCACAGGTTGAGAACAGCTGGTCTCATGGAAGAAAGACACTGATGTTTTAGCAGTGGACCCTGAGATGGGAGTGGAGGGCGTGGGGGAGAATGGCCTGAAGGTGATTTGTAAAACATGGCTAGTTTTGGTTTAGTTTTTGTCCTCATAAGAAGCAGATGCCATTTCAGGATTCCTGTGTGGAAGGTGTTGGGGATGGCAGTCTGCGGCATGACCTGGGGGGGTGGGGGGGAGCTGCTTTTCCTCAGTGTTACCAGCTGTCCACATCCAGCCTGCTGAGGACTCCCCAGGACACATGCTGGCTGCTGCCAGATGCCAGCCTTGCATTAACCTGCAGTAAGATGAAAACTCTCTGCTGCATTTCCTGGTGATCAGGCAATGTCCCTCTTTCCACTGCTTTGCACTAACTGTAGCAGGACCCTCAGTGAAGGTCTGGCTGCGTTACTGAGTTGTGTTTTTAGTGTGGATCATGCTTTAGTTTTCCATGAGAAGATAATCCATTTTTTCCGTACTAATTCCAGTGGAGTGGTGGTCATGGCAACTGCCCAAAGCAGGTGTTAGCAGACTCATTTTTCTGCCTCACCTGGTCACTTGGCCTGGCTCCTCCTCAGATTGCTGGGGTTTAGTTTACTCCAGCACGTCAGGGGTGGTGAATGACCCCCAAATCCACTTTCCTCAGGCAAACCGACTCCCCTCAAAAGAGCAGGGAGACCTACTGTGAGGGCCTCCTGTTCTCCCTCCGCCCTCATGTGAGCATCACCCACCCCACTTGACACAACTCCATGTAGGCTCATGTCGGGCTGTTAACTAATATTCTTAAAAATGATCAAGCAAATCTAGGCTGCTCTAGATTCTTCTTGTCCACACTTGCTTCTTTTTCTTCATAATACCTATCTCAGTTGACTTGGTGTGCTGCTCACAGAGGTACAGAGAACAGTAATGTTGCACAACTCCAAGGTCCTTTCCTCAAGGAGTTTAGCAGATCACTGACAGGCTAATAAATTAGACTATAACATGCTCAGATGTAGTATCAGTGCCTTTGGTTATTGCCAGGTATAATTTGCTGAGGCATAAATTTGAATCATGCCTGTCAGGTACTTTCTGAATGTAGGGGTGAGTGAGACTCATCATCTCATCCATCTGACTACTTGGCATGTGTATTTTGAGGGGCATATCTATGCTTTGGTGATTTGTGCAAATTCGGTCTTGAGATTATTCTCAAAGGTCAAGTGTCTAATGTACCAGGAGAGAGGAGCAGCCTGTGACAGAGGTGCAAGTGGCAGCTGTCATGCTGGGAGTGCCAGGAATGTCTTTGTGGAAGGGGCAGAGCTTGAGCTGCTCTGGGAAGGGTGAGGAGTGGAAGGTCAGCAGTGAGGATTGCAGTGGGAGCAGGACAGGAGAGGGCAGAGCCTGTTCCGGGACAGACAGGTGCACAGTAGGATGGAAGGGAGTGGTGTGGAGGAAGGAGGTGGGGCTGGGGCCACATGCAGAACTGGGGGCTCCCGTGATGAAGTCTCGGGGCTTGTTTCTGTAAGCTTTGGGCCACCACTAAAGGGACATAGGCTCATCTACGTTGAGTGGCATTGTGTAGTGCCAGGGCAGCGTGTGGCACTGGTGCCTGGGCGGAAGCTCCCTGATGTGCACTTGTCTCCCCTCTCTTTGTGCTCATGGCCAGCTTCTTGAGTTAATGCTTCCCTCATTCCCTCCCCTCCAGTTCAAGCCCTAAAGCACCAACCGTGCATCTGGAGTGGAAGCAGTGGGGGTGGGTGGCAGGAAGAACTGGAGGACTGATCCTAAAGACCAGGAGCCTGGCTAGGTTCCCCGTGGGCGCCTGTGCGACTGAGCCGTAAAGTACAGTGTTGAGTTCCTGACTCCCTGTCCTCTGCACAGTAAGCGGGAGGGAGCACTCTTCCCACTCATCAGAGTCATGACCCAGACCTGGCGATTTAACTTTCCTTCTGTTTACATTCCCACACTGGCAGTTTTGATCCTGCCTCTTGGTAAGAATGCCTGTGGGAATCACCATCTTTGTTTCTTAAGACTTCCTGGTTAGAGTTAGGGAGTGCCAGCCAGGCCCAGGCTTGGCTAGGGATTAGGAACTGCTGGGCTCAGGCAGAGGCCAACTGTTGATCTTCCTGGGAGGTTTGGAACCAGCGCTAATTATCTTCCCTAGCAGAGAACACAGATGGGACTGGAGTCCAAAGGAGCTGCAGGTGAAACAGGGGGAGGACAGACAGGGAAGAGGATGGATATGATACAAGAATGGCAATGTTAGAGCTGGCACCATGAGCCAGTGCGACAGGAAGCAGAGAGCCCTTAGGACAAGGGTCAGTCGACGTGAGTGAGGAGACATGAGTGAGGAGCTGTGGGCAGCAAGCCATGGGGTCAGGGGTCAAGGTCCCCAGGTGTGGGAGAGCCGAGGCAGACCCCAATGAGCATGGGCTCCAGGGGACGAATGTCAGCCACATGCCAGAGTCCCCTGGGTGGAAGCGCCAGGAGATGAGCTGAACGGGGATGCACACATGCCTGCGTGTGTAATGTGTGTGTGTATTTAGAAATATTTGTAGAGTTCAAAGACAAGGTTTAAGTTATACATAATAACTTTAGTTTCTCAGATAACATATAGGCATAACATATCTTTGAGGGGATAGCTTTGGACCATTGTATGTTCATTTCCAAACTAAGAATGGAAAAATAATTTCTAGAAGTTTAGAAAAGTCACTCAAAGGATTAATCAGTGGTGATAGTGATGCTTTAGCTTGGGGTCTTATAAGAATATCCTTGATGATAAATGATAAATATATGGATAAGACCCTCCCACATTAAGCCTCTTTGTTTTTGTTAAGAGATTTCATGTGTTTACGTGATCAAAACTAGGGTAATACCAGGAGAACTGGTGATGTGCGTTTGTTTCAGTAGCAAGACAGGTGGATGGACAGATGAATGATGTAAAAGTTACCAGGCCGGCCCTCCACCCTTGCGGTGAGCCCTTGTTCAGGGATTCTCTTACGCTGCCTTCCAGCTGAGAATCTGCGCCGAGCTGCCTGTGCTCTTGGGTTAGTTAAGTGAACATGTCTCTTGTGTGTAGGCCTGAGGTATTTTTTTTAAAGTAACTTCTTTCTTCTACGTGAGCATTAGGCTAAGTCAGCTTTGTCATGTTCTAGAAACCATTTTTTAAAAAAGCTCTTTATATATTAAGAATAATTATATGTACTTTTAGAGGAATCTTAATTCTGATTTTGAAATACAGTGAATGAATCAATGGTGAGCTTTGAGTGCCTGGGGAGAGCAATAAAGAACTGTCAGACCTCTGTGAATGCTGAGCCTGAAAGGTTCCCGCTGCTTCCCTTGGTCCCCAAAGCCCACAGACATGTGCCAAATTCTGTGTCAGTCTCATGTCACTTTTAAAAGTTATGTCACGCACATCACAGAATTTGGAGTCAGAGAACCTCATTTTTCTGGTTAATAAAACCCAAGTGTCAGGAAGGTCTAGTGACTTAGCTGGAGCTCCAGGGAGCCTCGGGGTGTTTTCACTGGGCCCCAGCTCTGGATCTGAGGAGGGTGTTTAACTTCTGAGTAATCAAAGAGTAACATCAACCTGTTGCTGAAGGAAGAACCTCTCAACCTGCTGTTCAGCCTGGAAGGGGTTTCCCAGAAGCAGCACTTGCCCCTGACTGTGAAGGGAAGTAGCTCCTTTTGATGTTTTGGAGTTCATTCCCTCAGGCTCAGTGGAAAGGGAAGTGGGAGGGAGAGGGCCTACTGTCAGCCCCTGCCCTCTGCAGTCTTGCCTGCCTCTCTGTGCCGAGATCTGGTGGGGGTGTGTGAATGGTGTGGTTTCAGAGTTTTCCTGAGCTTGGCCTCCGCTAGAAAGAGAAGAGAAGGACGTGACCAAGACCCTGGTGTCGGGAGTAAACAGTGTTTGGAGCACTGTGGGGGGGAGGGGGCGAGGTAGGGAGGAGTATTAGCCAGCCTGAGATAGGATAAGTACATGGATTCCAGTACCTACTGTGTAGGTAAATTTGATTAATAGCATAATATGGAATACCCTCAAGGCAATGACAAACGTCAGCCTTAAAAAAAAAAAAAA
>NW_003852428.1:11619310-11626023 GCF_000181295.1 Otolemur garnettii | reverse complement strand
ACTCTAGCCTCCATGATAGAGAGACCTTGTCTCAAAAAGAAAATAAAATCTAAAAGCGAAAGTCCTCCCTTTTGTTCACCTACTTATGTTTAGCAAATTTGAAATGTTGTTTAATCAGTAATCATTTGTTATATTTATTTCCTTCTTGGTTTGCCCATTTAACACATTAACTGCCATGTAAGTTGTATTTAACTTACTCTGGTTTGGGGCCTGGAGCCTTGTGAAGCATGGATAACTCACAGGTCTCTTCAATTACCTTGACCTAATGAAACACCGTTGACTCCAAGGCAAAAAAAATTTTTACTAGTGTGGCAGTCAGTGTGTGAAACAAGCCTACAGTGATTGAATGAGGAAGTAAAATAAATGAAAACAGATTATTACTTTATTAATTGGTTTTACAGAGAACTTAGAGTGAGCGTGCAGGAAATTCATATCTTTCAATTAGAAAAAAAATCTAATTTTTAATAAAAAAGGATAAATTCAGCATATTTTGGAATTACCATTTTAAAAACTTTTAAAATATATTTTAAAAACTGAATATGGACCCAGAAGGGCTTAATATTTTCCTTTTTGTGTGCATAAAATGTGAGTTAGAAGGGGCTCTTACTAATGAGACAGAAAACACTATTCGCGCTGTACTGTCTCTTTAAAGCAGTCTCCAGAGGAGACAGATGTTTGTATGTTTTCACTGAATGTGCTTTGGATCCGGAGTACCAGTAGGGTTAATCTAGCTTAGTGTGTTCTTGGTTGTGTTAAGTCAGATGTTTCATGTAGTTCTTAACAAGCAGGAAGTCTAAGATGGAACTCAAATTTTAGAAATATTTCAAAGGGCTTTAGACAGTATTTACAAACTGCAATGTAATGTAGTGATTTTGATGTTGAGATGACCGGTGTTTGAATCTTTCAGGCAAATTACTTATGTTCTCTGAGCCTCAATTTCTGCTTAACAGGGACAATAAAAATCTACTCTCTTTTATTTGCAGGCCTGAGTTTTCCTTTGGAACTCAGAATTTTTCTAAGCTTAGAAAGGATGGCACAATTTACAGTACATAACACTCCTAGTAGAGCAGTGGTTCTCAATCTTCCTAATGCCACAGCCCTTTAATACAGTTCCTGTGAGTCACAACCCACGGGTTGAAAACCGCAGTAGTAGAGTCCGGGCAGCCCCCCATAATCAAATGAATGGCAATTTCTGTAGCCACCTGTATACAAACTCACAGTAAAGGGGTCAATAAAGAGTATAAATACCCTTGGCGAGTTTTTATTGCCAAATGAATTTTGGAACCAAATTTTGAGGAAGTATTTGGAATTTCAGAGCTGTTTGTAGATTAGGTATTATAGGCCTGTGTTGCCCTCCCAAGCATAGCTCACAGTAATCTCCCTGATGAATGATGCTGGTAGCAAACACTGCAGTACGTATTTGAAATAAACACCTCTGCATTTTAAAGGGAAGTGTCCTTTATATTGGGTTCAAAGTGCATGCTGTTGTCAAGTGGGGTTTGGGAGAATTGGTCTCCTCTCTGATAAGGATGTAGTAGTTGTTCTCAAGTTCTTAAATAGTAATTACTTAGAAATATGAACATGCAAAACCTAGTGAATATTAGCTAGTAGGGACTTATGTAGAAAATTATTCTGCAGTTTGGTTGTGCAGGATGGCACAGCTCTGCTGCAGGGGCAGTGGGGGAAATGCTGTGGCCAGTCCCTGAGGCGATGAGTTGAGAAGTGTTGGCTGATTGGCCTTATCCCAGCTTTGCTGTCCGTTGTGACAGGGTCCTATCCTCAGGGGCTATTCATCAGACAGAGATAGCCTGAACCCTTCTGAAACTCACGTGCATGTTAGTTGTGCCAACTCTAGGAAGAGTCAGTAGAGATGAGAAGCGAGAGGATGTGTCCCAAGCCAGGCATCCTGGGAACCAGTGCACAGAGTGGCTTTTCCACAGCATAGCTGAGGGCCCTGGGTCCTGTGTCGTCATCTGTCACACCCAGCAGTGGTCACTGTGAGGACGGATGGCTTAAGTGCACACCCACGGCCTTAGGTCAGTGCCTCCTTCAGAAGCAGGTGCTCAGGTGGTGAGGTGATTACCACTTCATGAATGATCATAATCATAACTTGCCATCATTATGTTCAGTTTCATAATTAAGGCCTTGGTTTCCTTTTCCTTACAAATAGAGGGGTAAGATAAAACAATCTGTACAACTTCCTGCACATCTGACATTTGACTTACGTGGTGATTTGTGTGTGGGCGTTGCACTTTGGAGTGACCTTGCCCTTGGGCTGTCATTGTGTCCATTAGAGGGCACTAATGCACAGAGGAGTGAGCCCCTGCATCCTGCATCCTCTAAACAGAGAGGAAGGTGGTCATGTCCTATGGAGCTTTGCTCTCCATCCACCCCCCCACCCCACCCCCCGAACCCCCGGCCAAGAAGCTGTGAAAAGGGATCAGCTTTTCCCTTTTTCACTGAATCTGGAAGGAAGACTGCACACCTGTGCCAGCCTCGTTGTCTCTGACATTGAGGTCACAGGGCAAACAGATGATAGCCACTGGCCAACACTGAGGACTGGGAGGCAGCTGGCTGGACTAGGGGGATAAAGCCCCTGATTCACTAATCTTTTCATGTTTTAAATTGAACAGTTCCACTGGCATGTCTTTAAAATGTTACTCAGACAAGTGTACTGGTTCAGAATCACTTGGTAAATAGGGAAGTTTATGCATACCTGTCAAACAATCAGAAGCTTCATGGAGACATTTGGTTTGGATTATTAACTGGGTTTTATAACTTTCTGCAATTATTTTTTTAATAAAGTGCTTGGAATTTGTACATTCTGCTTTGAATTACTTTTATGTTTGTTGGAAATTTAATTTTACCCAGTATTTACATTTCTGTCAGAAGGAACTACTTATAAAAGAAAAATCCTCTTCATAACCCTGAGTGGTATGTTCATACTAGCTTTTATTTCCAATTTATACTTCCTGAAATATTTCTCTTATACTTAAAAAACAAATTTCTATTTTTAAAATACTGTGGTTGCCTCTTTCAGCCTGTTCTACCAAATAATGTTCATCTTGCTTTTTTTTCAGTACCCTGTGGAGTTACCAGTAATCATGAGGTTTGCTGCTTCCTGGTGGCTTAATTTTCCTTTTGGTAGTTGAGTATACAGAATATTCTGTGTAGTTATTTTTTAAAAAAGTCTCTGCAGCCCTTCACATAGATCTTAAGACAGGCAGACTGCAGCATGGGTGTTAATGACATATCTTCAGAGTCCTTTCCAGCTGAAACTGTTTGATATTTATCTCCTGGCATTGGACTGGTTCCCAGACGCACATTCCACGAAGTGTATCCATTCTTAGAGATTGAGAAGTCTTCAAGTTCTCATTGAGACGTTTCTTTAGGAATGGAACAGGACCTGTGTTTTATAATATATACTAAGAGATTGTCATAGAAGCAACTCAGTAGCTTTATATCTGCCTTGAAGTCTGGTGGTAAATGTATTACTACCTTAAAGGGGTCTTTCTGTCTCTTTCATGTCAAGAAAGAAAATGAATGTACTCAGTATACTAACAAAAGAGCAATGGAGTATTTATAGGCTGTGCCATCAAGGAGCTTAAGATGAGGTAGAGGCCTGCCATGGGCTCTGGTTTTTGTGCAGGGACAGCACATGTGCAGTATTTCTGCCACACTCATACTTAGGTGCTCAGCCTAGATACAGTCTAATACTCACCACGCCCCCTAATGGTCACTGGCAAGCAGGTGAGGAAATGGGAGCTCAGATGGGACAGGGAACTTGCCCCGGGCAGCAGCTAGATTCTGTGTCTGCTCTTGGGGGCTGGAAGTGAAGGGGTGGGAATGAGGGAGCTTTCAGAGGAGAATCAGAAGAACCGGGGGACTGGCTAGGCTGAGTTGACTAAAGACAGTGGATTCAGTAAGAATGGCTCTGAGAGTGTGACCCCAGGGGATAACAGTGTGGTGGTGTTGACATCAAAGGGTCAGGAATAAACTATGGTCATAAGGTGGTGTGTACCTTGTCCTGCCCACCCACTGCCAAACCTGGCTCTCTCCCTGCCCGACATGTCTTGCTCTTCTGATCTCAGCTTCTGCCAACTCTATAAGGGTCTTTACAGAGGACTGCAGGAGGTTTATCAAGGTTCCAAAGACATTTTTATTTACATGTAATTCTAACTTTGCTAGACCCTGTGCAGGACAGACCCTCAGTCAGGACTTCCTCAGGTTTAAAGGTCACCGATTGGAGCATTGGAGAACAAGTCAGGCACTGGCTCTTACCAGCTGCCTCTCTTTTTTTCTAGTTTCCTGTCAGCACAGCTGATCTCTCTATGGTACAGTCAGTAAAGGGCAAGAGATCCTTTTTTGTAGCAAGAAACCACAACCTAGGGCCATTTTGTTTTGCTGTTACCAGAGCCTGTGGCTGGTTTGCTTCCACATTGCCCTCCAGACTGCTGTCTTTGCTGTGGGTGCCTCTGCTTGTTTTTTAATCCAAGATCATTTTGATCTACGTCCTTAGGTCTCTGCTATGAATATGTTCCCCCAGATTCATATGCTGAATCATAATCCACGAGGTGGGGCTTTGAGGGAGGTGTTTCGGTCAGAAGGGAGCTGCCACTGTGGATGGGATTAGTGCCCTTGTAGGAGACGCGCAGGGGAGCTTGTTAGCCCCTTCTGCCTTGTGAGGATACACCAGAGGTGCCATCAGTGAGCGACGAGTCCTCACCAGACACTGAGTCTGTTAGTGCCTTACCTTGGCCATTCCGGTCTCTAGAGCTGTGAGCAATAAACTCTTGTTTACAAATGGCCCAGTCCTGAATGGACGAGTACCACAGTTACAACATGCAGAGTGTGAATGAGGCTTCACTACTTTAGCAGCACATGAACAAACATACCTACAGATGTTAGTTTTTAGCTAAAGCTATCACTTAGGTTTTTACTGTTTACCCCCTCTTCATCAGAGAGAGGCACAGTGGACGTTTGATTAGTGTCAATCAGTCTTCCCTCCGCATCTGTAGGTGTTTGTTCTAGGACCTCTCCTGCAAACCACAACCTGCACCTACAAGTCCCAGAGTTGGCCCTGCAGAACCCAAGGATGAGAAAAGTGGGCCCTGTGCACATGGGGCATCCTGGGAACACCGTCTTCCATCGTGTTTGGTTGCAGGTGTGGAACCCACCAGTATGGAAGGCCAACTGTATACGTTGAAAGAACAGTCATGTATGAGTGGACCCACACAGTTCAAACCTATGGTATTTAAAGGTCCACTGTATTTGATTAGAAATTGTCAGTATTTTTTTATTTCTCAAGAATATGAGCCAGTAAACTATCCGTCCCAACTATGAACTTGAAGATGTCACATTGCATTGCTTTGCTTTTACTCTTTTTCTTTGCATGGTGGATTTCAACTAGTGAGAATTTTTAAGTAAAAAGTCATGGAATGCTTAGCTTTGCAGCATCATTGTTTATAAAATAAATTATCCTTAAAGATCAAGACTGAGGCATATGTTACATTTTGTTAGGTTTTACTTATATGTTTTGAGTCTTCTAAAGAAGAGGTAGAAAAAATTAACTATGTAGTTAAACTACCTGAGTTGTGTAGCCTTAAGTCTTACAAACACGTTAAGTTGAACGGGTCCTCTGTGGCTCGATTGTCACTATCTTATGCGAAACCCAGGCAGTGTGATGGCTCAGTCATGCGTAAAATGAGGTGAGAGTTAATTTAGTCATTATTGCATGTGTCGTTTATACATAAAAAGATTTACACTTTTAACATAAGAGCTGATTAAACTCCTGGTGGGAAAGCTGATGTAATTATCAGCTTGTAATTATCAGGTGTGTTAAATTACTATCACTTCTATCTTCCAGATTGTTTTTTTGTCATTTGCTCTTAGTTTCTTAGAGATTTGACAACAGCACAAGTCTTCCTTGAGTTGCCCTAAACTTTGAACAAGGCAGAACATAGTTCTTAACGGCATGTGTGCCTGCATTCCCTTGTAGGTGCTGGACTGGATTGAGAACCATGGAGAAGCTTTCCTGAGCAAACACACAGGCGTGGGGAAGTCTCTTCATCGGGCCAGAGCTTTGCAGAAACGTCATGAGGATTTTGAAGAAGTGGCCCAGGTAATGGCATCTGCCACTTTTATGCTATAAATATCCCCGTGGCTGGCTTTGAGTGATGATTTTTAACTACATTTGAGGTAAGTCAGTGTTAGCTGGATATGGAGGAGGTGATGCAGGTGAGGTCAGCACTCAGATTTCAGAGTGAAGTTGTCACTGTCTAGACAGAAACATGGTTTGTCTGCAGTACTTTTGTAAACTGTGATGCTCCTGAAACAAAATATGTCTTGGACATTTTTGTCATATTTATCATACCAATTTATTGACTGATTTGTGAAATTTTAGTTCATAGCTGACAATAACAGTCCTTTTTTCATTTCTGTAATGACTGCCCAGCACTGTTTGTCCCATTTCCAGTTCTTTTAAACATGTACGCTTAGGAAACAGAGGACAGGACTGAAGCGCGTTCAGAGGGAGGGTCTGTAGACTTCAAGCCTTGGTGATGATGCTCACAGCTCTTTGACTTGGGACAAGTCCCTTCCTCTGTAAACTTTCTAAAAATTAGGCCCAGTGGTGTCTCCTGGAGAGGAAGCAGGGTAAAGGCATCTGTGGCAGTGTCCTATAAAACTCACAGTGCAGGCTCGGTGCCTGTGGC
>NW_003852428.1:11570099-11619061 GCF_000181295.1 Otolemur garnettii | reverse complement strand
AAAAAAAAAAAAAAAAAAAGCTCACAGTGCAGTTCCTACTCACAGACCATTGTGGTTGAGAAACGTGCCTTTTGATTTATTGTTTTTTTTATTTTTATTTTTTAAAGGAGAACGAAGAAAGGAGAGATTACAACAATGTGATGTGTGCGCATGAACACACACACACACACACGAGGTCAGACAATTAAGTTTGCAAACTCATCCTAGAAAAAGTTTTGCATACCTCATTGTTGAATATCACTGCAGTCACCGTCAAAGAACGCCCCTTAGGTAGCTATGCACTGATGCCAGTGCCTAGTCCACTCTTAAAAGCACTTTTTCTAGGGTGAGTTCGTGAACTTAGTTGTCCAACCTCAGACGACAACAGTTCTGATGGTCATTCCAGGAGAAGAGTTCCAAAATTGCTTTGAAGGGTGGACTAGACACTGGTGTTGGTGCATAGCTTCCCAAGGGAAGCACTTTGAAGGTGACTATAGTGACATTCAGCAATGAGGTATGTAGCACTTTTTCTAGAATGATTTTGTGAACTTAATTGTCTGATGTCAAACACACACACACACATATATACATATATACAGGGTGGCCCCCAAATCACCATACATAGGAAAAATGGGAAATTGTAGCTAAATGTACCTTTACTTGCAAAGTATTCATTATAAAATTTTACAAAATATTTATGAAATGTTCTGTACATGGTGGCCATCTCTGCATGTGAGTGTGTGTGTATAAGTAGGAAAAATTTGTTTTAAAAAAGTTGTCTGAGAAGGATATATTCATACTCAAAATACTGTGGTAAAACTGAGGAACATCAGAGAGTCTCTAAAATGTGAGAGAAATAAGACGATGACACCCGTGAGCAGCATTATTAGAAAGACGGCGGACTTCGGGTCAGCGTCCATAGATTCCAGGGGACGATGGGATGGAGTCCTGAGGGAGGGTAACTCTGAACTGGAATTCTATGCCTAAATTCAGTGGCAAGGACAAAAAATGTAGACCAAGATTGGGAGAGTTTACTACTTACATACTTAACCAAAAAAACTATTTACTTCAGTAAGAATGATAACGGTACCCACTGTAATTTAAGCCCTCCAAGATTTTGTTTTGTTCACTTCTCTGTCACCAGTACCTAGACAAATACCTGGCATGTTTAGCTATTTAGCAAATATTTTTTTTTGATTAATTAATGAGGTGAATAAAAAGCATGAGAAGAATGGGCTGGGATGAATTATGAGCAGAGAAATTGGGGAATGTATTTGTGGATCAAAGGATTGACCATTTAAACAAAGGACAGTTGAATTTGGGAGGGAGTCAAAAACAAAAACTGAAGTACCAGCTCACGTGCACATTAACACAGAAGATGGAGAGGTGTTCCGGAAGATGGCAGGAGGAACGCTGTCTGTCTGAGATTTGTTGATTCAGGTGTAGGGGTAGAAAATGTCACTTCCAAATCATTTCCAAGGGAAAAGAAATACAGGAAACCAAGCAAATAAAAACTCAGGAAGAAGCCCAAAAAAAAAAAAAAAAATCAGAACCGCAAAGATCATGGTAGAAATTGCAAAATAAGCTATAGCAATTTATTAAAAATACTAGTAACTATAGGAAATGCAAAATAGATTATACTTGTTAAAAGACAAACATTTTCAGATTGAATATCTTTAAAAAATTATGCTATTTAGTATTTTCAGAGGGAACACCTGAACCTAAAAATACCCCAGAAGCTTCAAAGTATATAAGGTATTAGAAAAAGACATAGCAGGAAAATATTAACCAAAAGTAAGTTGTTGTAGGAGTATTACTATTAAACAGTATAGCCCTGAAAGCATAAAAACATTTATTAGAGAATCTTCAATTATAAAAGGAAGAATATTAATACATGTATACATCTAACAATATAGTCTCAAAATCTGTAAAACAAAATAAACAGGACTAAGGACTAACTAAAACATGGCCATGTGAGTTAGTATGTGTTACATGACAGATACGGGTTCAGATTTACACTTGTTTTGTCAGGAACTAAAATATGAGGTAGAATTATGGGCTAACAGACTACTTAAGTCTTGTTCTGTGAAAATGCTGTTTGAAAACATCACCTTCTTTACATGTCTTTTCTTTCTTTGTTTTTGTTTGTTTTGAGACAAAATCTTGCTCTATACCCCAGGTCGAGTGCCGTAGCACCATCATAGCTCATGGCAACCTCAAAGTCCTGGGCTTAAGTGATCCTCCTGCCTCAGCTCCCCTGGGGACTATAGGCACCTGCCACAGTGTCCAGCTGATCTTTCCATTTTAGTAGAGAAGGTGTGTCTCTAGTTCAGTGGTTCTCAACCTTCCTAATGCCATGGCACTTTAATACAGTTCCTGTGGGTCGCGACCCACAGGTTGAGAACCTCTGCTCAAACTCCTGCTCTCAAACAGAGTTGAACCTGCTCTCAAACTCCTAAGCTCAAGCATCCTCCTGCCTTGGCCTCCCAGAGTGCTATGATTACAGGCCTGAGCCGTGGTGCCTGGCCAAAGACTTCATATAATATGTAAAGTAAAAATGACAATCCCAACTTTTTTCTTTACTGATCTCGAGAAACCAGAGACCAGTGCCTGTGGCTCTGCAGCCTTACCACACTCTCTCGTGTCTTTGAAGCATTTCTCTCATCCGCGTTAAATGTGCTCTCACCTGCTAGAAGATGTTTTGGCTTCGTGTAGCAGAAGAAATGTGGAATATGTGCTCTTACTTCATCTTAGTTTTTCTACACAATAAGCTACTGCCATGATTACTGTGGCTTGAGGTTGTGTGTAAAATGTGGGTCGTATGAACAAAGACCACAGGCACCAAGGGATGTGAGGGGCAGAACTGTGAACAGCAGGCCGTGGTTACAGACCAGCCGCCCTCCTCCCTTCCACAGGCTTCTGGAATACTCTCTAATACAAGGATGACAGGCTCCTGAAGTTTCTCTTGTGTGTCTGCCGCCCTTTGTGACCCTTCTCCTTCACATTCCTCTGGTTCCTTTTATTCTAAAATGAAGAAGTGTATTCTCGGGCTAATGTTGCTCTGCCTTCTGAGGGTGAGCTCATTTCCTCACCTCTAAGACAGTCATCAAAGCTGTCACACAAGCTCTTGGGATGGCAAGAATGGGCAAGCTATTTCTGGGGAAACAGATCTGCCCAAAGCTTCCTAGGGCAAGCAGAGGGTTGGAGTAGCAGCCTGCTGCAGGGGGCTGCCGCAAGGGGCTGCCTTTCACCCTGGTCGGAGTTCTGGCAGTTGCCAGCCAGAGTGCTCCTACTTCTCCCATCTGAGCTTCTGTCCTTTCTCATCATCTCTTGCAGATTGTCCCAGGACTCCTGGCCAATCCCTGTCCCCTCCCTCCAGGAAAAGGGCTACTGGCTCTTTCCTCTAACATGAAAATGTGTAAGCCCAAGTCTGGACTTTGAAAAGAGACCTTTAAGTATGATTACTTCTGCTCACTTTGTGACTATCTGCTTTACGTCCATCTGATTTTTCAGTGATCACCCACCACATGCCTGGTGTTCTGCCAGGTGTGGGGTGGCTGGGTATAGGTAGCCAGAGACCCAGACCCCTCAGTGGGCACTGCAAGGAGGTCTTCTGTGGTAGCCAAAAGTTCATGTGCAATTTTGAATTGCACATGAACTTTATGGACACCCTATATATTACCAAAGGTAAGACAAATGTTAGGATTTAAAGAGAAGAAATTTTCTTTTTACAGTTTAAGGTTGTGTTGAATTTTCCTTTATAAAATTAATTCTATAATTGGTTATAATTTAGAAATCTTAAGTTAACACTTTATTTAATAAAGATTTTCTTATAGTCAACTTTAAAGTAATGAGTTGTGGCATGATGGAGTAACATAACAGAGATTCAAAAAGGAAGTGGTAAAGGCTTATGGTTAAATTCATTAAAATGCACTAAATATAGATTTATTATATAGAATAGTTCTAGTGTTCTGAGAAGGAGGAACCCAGAAGTTTGAAGCTCGTATTTACTTGCTGGAAGTGAGTCATACAGCCCAGTGTAGCTTCTGCAGGCATGAGACCTGGGTGCAGCAGCTGGGGATCAGGATTTGCTTCAGACTGCTGCCTCCACCTCAGGAAGCTCGGATCCTTTTTGCATGCAGTTTTTCAAGGCCAAGAACCTCCTTGTGACTCATCTGAAGATCCATTCCTTTATTTTGTACAGCGATTGTGAGTAGAGCTCTCCTACTGTCTGAATCCATGCTAAGTGATTCATAGTGCGGTGTGCCCGGACATCGTGCTTCTTCACACACTGGTGTTGTGAAAAGAGAAATTAAAAAGACTTTCCTGTGGAGCTTCCTGCAAATAACTGTTGGAAGGGAAGATGCTCTTTAACAGTAATCTCTTATCTTCTAAATAGTTATCCAAGTTAATGTTCCTTTTTAGATTTTAAAAAGCTGTGATTACAGCAGCCAGTAAAGCCCAGGACACGCTGGTTCAGGAAGAAGCTGGTTTTGAGAGCACAGACTTTGTCTTTACTATCATTAGCAAAGCTCTGGCATGGCATCCTTCCCAAGTCTCTGTACTGTGAGTGCTTAAACCACTTTTACTCTTTCTTCCTATCCTTGGGCTTCAGATTACCTTCCAGAAACAGAACCTGTCATGAAGTTGTTCTCCAGGAAGCCATTTCTGTCAACAGGTTTTCCTGTGAGCCGTGTAATCATCTTGTCTTCCTAGATAAAAGAGTGTGTCATTTAGGAAAGCAGGAATCCTTAAGTTCATTCTAGATTTTCAGAAGAGGAGCAGGCCAGATAACTCCCTGGCCACTGCTGAACCACTCATCTTTTGGGGGAAGTATACGCCCTGTGGAACATGGGGTCCACTTCTGTAGCACTCTCTGAACTTGTGATTTGCTGCACTGTTGGAGTCTTGCTTAAATACACTAGGCTGCCATTTTGCAGTAAGTTTGGTTCTTAATGTCAGGTGTGTTGTTTTTTAGTCTTTTAAAATAGATGAGTAGTGAGGAATTCAGGGCAAATTATTTGCTGTCAAGAATTTCCTTTAGGTCAGTGTGTTTGTATTTACAAGTTACCAAATCTTCTCACCTGCTTTTTTTCCTTACTGAAAACATTTCTAAAGTTTACTGAAATAACTCCACTGCTTTATAATTGTATGACCGTAGGCAAGTTACTCAGTCTCTCTGAGCCTCAGTTCCTTTAGCTATAAAATAAAACCTGATACCTACCTTTGCCAAGTAATTAAAAAATGCCTTACACTCAGCAGGTGATCATAGTGCCAGGTCCCCTCCCAGCCCATATAATTTAGCTCATTCAGATCATCCAGGTGTTTTGGCAAGTACTAGCATTGTACTGTAAGCTATGCAGCAACATTTGAAATAGCACCAAAGGACACTGTAGGGTATATTTACCCCTGACCTACCTTACCTCGCCCAAACTCCCACCCACCCCACGAAAAAATTGCGTCTCTGGTTAAATGCTAACAGATAGAGATAGTAGTCAGTATTTTGCTATGCCTGGGTAAATGCCATGTAGAACTTCCTGGGTCTTCCGTTTGTGGTTTTATCATTCACCTCTCTGCCTTGTGCCACCTGCTGGGGGTTGGGGGGACTGCGAACTGCCCTCCACTGTGCTTTCCCTTGCTAGGGGGAAAGATGGATCTCTGGGAATCTGTGTGCCTCTTAAGTGACAAATCTAAATTATCTGAGACATCTGATTTGCACTATAGAAGTACTCACCCATCATTCTTTTTTATTACATTTCGATACTAATAAAACACCTTGGAAGTTTTCTATATGCAGTCTTTAAATTTCTATATGTTGTCTTTAATCCAGACAAATGGAATAGAAGTATTTAGGCCTTAAAATGTTTGTTTTTCTCCTTTCTTACTTATTGTAGCTCAAGAAACCCTTTTTCCCCACTGGCTTCTAAATACAGCCTCTGACCATCCTTGGTAAGAAGCAGGCTCTGCAACCGAGGAGTATAAGGAAGGGGTGGGTGGCTCTTATTTCCCTGTCCTTCTAATTATGCAATTTGTATTTACTTCTCAAGAAAAAGAGGAAACTGGTCAGGCCCCCGCCCTGGCCTGGTCCTTCATCTTGACTGCAGGAACGATCCCCACCCAACAGATTAAGAAATGCTCCAGAGGGAGAACCTTCAGAGTATAGGACAACAGGTGGAGGAGAGAAGTCCAGGCTCTTCAGCCTCTGAAACTTGCTTCTTCTCTGACACCCTCCCCACTCTGAGTCCAGCAAGTGAATTTCCCCTAGTAGGAAGAAGCCTGGCCCAGGCACTAGTGGTTTTGACAGCCTCAGTTCTACTGGCTGGGACAAGTTAGTTCACCTCTTTGTGCCTCAGTTTTCTCATCTGTAAAGTGGGAATAAAATAGTGTCCATGCCACAGGGCCATTGTGAGGCACAGAGTGCTTAGAAATTAGTATTTTTGATCAGGTAGTTTGTGTTAGCACAGGGAGTCCCTGTGCCAAGGACCCAGGAAGGTCCTGGTCCTGGTAAGGCCTGCCCAGGGGTTGCAGAGATAAGAGTGTTGACCCCACCAGCCATCCAACTTTTTGTGCTTCATTCTCTTCGAGTGTGGGATGAGAAGTGTTTACTATCCTTCTTTGTTTGAAAATGCACTTGCTTGTTTGGGACTTAAAAAAAAAGGCTTTGCTAGCAAAGAAGTGGAAAAGCTTTCAGAATGGTCACGTTAGCTGTAGAGACACACTGTCATCTGAAAGTCTGCTTGTCAGAGATGAGAGGTAAATGATTTCAAAGCTGTGTGATGACCAGTAAGAAGACAGGACCTAACTCTTCAGAGACATGTGTCTGCAGCTCTGTGTTCTGCAGCACGGCCAGTATCATTTGGCTGAGGTCCCAGTACTCAGACAGCTCTAAGGGGACACTTAGCTGGGGGTAGCAAGGTGGTGTCATCCCTAGAGAGCCATGTGCATGCACAGCCTCTGACGGTCAGAGGGTCTTGGTAGGCAGGACCTCCCCAGTAGAGCCCTTAGTGCCAAGGGCTGACTGTCACAAGGAGAGTATGCAGTGTTGGGTGGCCTGAGTGCCACCCTAAGGAGGGAAGGGCCTGGGTGAGTTAGCCTCACACACACATTTTTCCCCAAATTATTTACCTTAATGTGTATTTCCTTCTGAGAAACTACATTCTCCTACGTAGCCAAAATGCCACCATCCTAATCAGGAAACCGATGTTGACACCCCTTCTAACTCTTACACCACATACTGTCCTTATAAAAATGTCCCATGACATTTAACTGTCATGCTTCTTAGTGTCTTTGAGTCTGGAGCAGTTCTTTGGTCTTTCCTGGACTTCTGTGACCTGACGTTGGGACTATCTCAGGCCTGTGTTTTGGAGGCTGCACCTTACTTTGGGATTGCCTGGTGTTTCCTCATGACCAGATTCAGGCGATGTGTCTTGGGCAGGAGTGTCACCGTATGAGGCCCTGTACTCTTCATGATATCCTCTCAGGTAGTGTAGGGTCTTAACTTGTCCCCGTGTAATGTTTACTTTGGCCTCTGGGCTGGGATGGTGTCTGCCAGCCTTCTCCACTGTAAAATCAGTCTCTCCTCCACAGGAATTAATAAGCATTTATGGGAATTCTGATTCCTGCTTCCCTACCCAGTGTTATTTGTTTACTGCTGTCTGTGTGGACTTGAGTTTTTGTTGTGTTTGGCAGATGGCACTCAGTCACTGATGGAGTCGGTCACTTTGATGCTCAGATTGTCCCTGAGTTGGCCGACAGGGGTCAGGCCAGAGTCTGCGCCCTACCTGGATGCATCACCTCTGAGTACTTCCTTACTTTTGGATGCAAAAGATGTTTCAGGCTCATAACTTTATCCCTGCAGTCAGCCTTTTCTCCAAGGAACCCTGTTTCCTTTTAGAGGAAAATGGTGTTGGTTTATTGTTATTGGGCTGCTGCTGCTCCCAGGTCCTCCTCCGGACAGGGTAGGGTTGGGGTGGGAGAGAGCACTCACATATACGTTCACATCCGTCTGTGGACCACTGTGTATTTACACCTAAACCTCCATTTCCTGCTCCATGTCAAGAGTTAACTCATGTTTTCTCCTTTTCTATATTTATATTAGATTGTTAAGTGCTAATGATGAAATGTCTGATTTTTTTTTAAGTACTAAGTTTGACAGTTGACATCTCTGACATTTCACTTTGACACTTCTTGCTTTATTTTTATTGTGAAGGTGCATCCTCATTCTTTCACGTTTTTACCCTCCAGATTTTCTTTAGAACAATTTTTGTGAAACCATAGATTAGTCAAAAATCTGTATTATTTTCACGTATGAATTCTGTCCTGGAACAAAATGCAGTAAAGACAGCTCAAAACATCAAGGAAGTGTTTGGGAAGGATGCAGCTGACTAAAGACAAAGTGTAGGTCAGGGGTCCTCAAACTTTTTAAACAGGGGGGCCAGTTCTCTGTCCCTCAGACCGTTGGAGGGCCAGACTGCGGGCCCTGGGACGAGTCGGCTGCTACACAGGACAAGCAGAGCTGGCAAAAACACCCTGCAGGCCGGATAAATGTCCTAGGCGTGCTGCATGTGGCCCATGGGCCATAGTTTGAGGATGCCTGGTGTAGGTGGTGTGAGAAGTTCTGTTCTGGTGATTTTAATCTTGAAAATGAGCCAAGTGGGCAGCCTGAGACCAAGGTGGATACGGATGAGCTGAAAGCTACAGTGGAAGGGAACCCATCTCAACCTGCATATGAATTAGCAAAGTTTGATCTTGCTATTCCAGCAACGTAAGACCATTTGAAACAAGTCAGCAAGGTAAAGAAGCTGGAGAGATGGGGGGTTCTGCAGAATCAGAAGAGAAATTGTCTCTAAGCTTGCCTTTCTTTGCTGTCACAACATAAAGGGGAACCACTTCTACACCATATGATTTAGGTGTGGTGAAAAGTGGATTCTTTATGACAATCTCAAGTGTTCAGCACAATGGTCGGGTAAAGATGAAGTGCTGAAACACAGTCCAAAACCGAACATTTATCAAAAAAAGCTTCTGGTGTCTGTTTGGTTGTCTAGCACTGGCATTATCCACTAGCAGAGTGTCTAACCATTCCCCCTGTGCTGCACATTGGAAGACGATGAGTTGTGTTGGGCTACACATTAAACACACAAACACTAACGCAGACTGATTGGCAAAAAAAAAAAAAAAAAGGTCCATGCATGCATACTTTTCATGATATCCAATACTACAGATAAGCCAAAAAAAAGTCTTCCCCAAACCAGCACGAAGGCTGCAGGTTAGATACCCCTGCTGACAGCTTCATGAAACTTGCTGAGTTGATTACAGCAGATTCTACTGCAACCAGTTTGAGAAAATGATGGGGATGCTTGTGATTCAGGAGCCAGGATTGGTTAATAAGCACAGGCCAATCCTCTTGCAAGACATGCTCGACCACATGTCGCATAAACAGCACTGCTCAAACTACAGAAGCTGGACTTGGAATCTCCCCATCATCCATCATCTTCAGCAGACCTCGCACCAACCACCTCTTCTTCCAGGCTTTGGGCCACGTCTTGCAAGAAAAATACTCAGTTCTCCATAAGCTGTGGAAAATACCTTTCACGATTTTATCAACAGCCTTCTTCACTGCTGGTGTACATAAGTTGCCATTAAGATGGCAAAGCTGTATCAATAGTTGAGGTGTTTACTTTGATTAATTGTACTGCTTCTTGAGATAAACTTAATTTTGACTCAAAATCGTACATTTCATATCTAATAACTGCCTTCACTGAGATAAGGAAACTTGCCTCCCATTGTCCCCAACGTACTGACTTAGTCATTAAACCCCCTATAACCAGTCTCCCAAAGTGGAAGCCACGCGTTTCACCCTGCTGGCCCCTCACCTCTAGGCCACCTCTCACCCTCACTGAAGAGATGCCTGCTCTACTCAGTGTCAAGACTAACTTGTTTGTTTCGCAAGAGAACCAAAAGCTGACTTCCTGGGCCTTCTTGGAAGGCCTGGCTTCTCTGTTTTTCCTGCACTAATATCCTCCAGCCTTTCTCAGCGAGCCCCTCTCTAGCACTCTCCTGTAATGGCGCCGGGCTTTAGCATACCTGTATATTTGAGGAACCCAATTACTGTTGCCGATTTATTGAGGATTAGTATAATTTTCAGTGTTTCAACCACATATTTATACTTAGCTTTCAGCTCTTTAAATTCTGGGTCATTTCATTATAGTTATTTCCTTTTTCTCAAAAAATGTGCAGGCTTAAGTAGAAAAAAGAGGAGCATAAAATTCCCAGGAAGCAGGGCTGTGTAAGGGACAGCAGCGTAATGTTCATTTGGCAGTAAACCTTTGACTTGCACTGGGGGAGTTATCACAAAGCAAATCATCATACTGAAAGACACAGAACTGGAACTCTCCACTCTGTCACAAAACTGGGAGGAAAAGTGAAGCAGGCATTTGTGGCTTGGGCTGTCTCCTGGCTCCTCCTCAGCAGAAGTCTCAGAGCCCTTTGTGAGTCAGACATCCAGTAGCAGCCTGCAGGGACCCTGCCACCACTTCAGATGCAAGGGCTGTGCTGTGAGGTTCAAAGTTTAACAATTTCAAACAGTATTGGGGAAAGCTGGTGTCTAGAATCATCTCTCCCCCATCATATTTTTTCCGTTCAGTTGCTGTGATGCTTAGAAATATCGCACATTGCCTCTGCGTTGCTGAATGTCTTTGCTCCCAGCCTGGCTGGTTTGCTTTTTATTCACCTTGTGTTTCTCTGGGCGTTTCCTTGTGCAGAACACATACACCAATGCTGATAAGTTACTAGAAGCAGCAGAGCAGCTGGCTCAGACTGGGGAATGTGACCCAGAAGAGATCTATCAGGCCGCCCATCAGCTGGAAGACCGGATACAAGATTTCGTTCGGCGTGTGGAACAGCGGAAGATCCTCCTGGACATGTCCGTGTCCTTTCACACCCACGTGAAAGAGGTAAGGCCTCAGGAATGCAAGCTTGGTCTGAGGGGTCTTTGAACTCTTTGGAAGGAATTTGGTCATAAGGGGGGAAAGTGGACACGAGGTGACAAGTTATGAGATGTAGCCCTCTAAAGCCAGCTCTGTCTGTGTGGGTGGGGAAGAGCTGGTCTTCCTCATCTGGGTTGGCACAAACCCACAAGGGTCAGGGTGGCAGGGGAGGGTGTGGATCTGGAGGAGAGCAGGGAAAACAGGAAGCTGAATGAGGTCCTTCAACTTCAGGAGGCAAGGTGTGTCCTTTTCACATAAATAGAGGAGCTGCACGCGGTTGGTCAGGAAACCTGCTGGGTTTCCTCTCTCTGTGTTCACCTGTCTCGAAGCCGAAGTCATAGTTGACTTCTGATATTATAAGGCTACTCTTGAATACTAATAAAAATGAATAGTACATAATACTGAGTTTAAGTGTACCAAAGCCAACATGGTGGGAATAATATTAAAGCTAATATCATAGGTATGCTCTTGTTAACAAATTTATATCATGATAACAGATAATGTACTTGTTGTATGAGAAATAGGAGGTGCTAATTACCCCTTGGATGTGTACAGTGTGTTATTCATAGTAGAAATCATGTACTGGTATGTTGTAGAAACTGTTAGGTACCTAGTGAGGAAAAGATTTATAATGAAGTTTTCAGAGTGACTGCAAATTGAGTAAGTATTTCACTTTATTGCAGCTTATTTCTGTCTAATGAAAAAAAACCACCTGCTTCACAAAGGACCAGAATATATTATGATACAGCCCTTTATTTGATACAAGGGCCCTCCCGAATCATTTGGGATGCTGTTTGTGGAAGCTTGTAATATGATGGGAAGAAGGATCTGGGAAGAGTAGGACAACTGGGAGAAAATGGGAAAGAATGAGGCCTGGGTTGCCTTGTTTAAAGACGTTGGGGATCTGGGACCAGTAAGTCTGTTCAAAGGAAAGGAACTTCACCACCCTTGGGCAGTTAACCCTCAGTCAAGTCCTTTGTAACTTGAATGTTTGAACTACAGGAAAACTACACTCCCTTCCCTCCGAAATTCTGAGAGTGCAGGGAGAGTATTTGACAAGCTGCTCGGACCCTACTAGCTTGTGCTCAGCTCTGCCTCAGGCAGCCACACATGGTCGGTTCCACAATGCGGCTGGTTCTTCCTGGGCCTGAGATTGTCGAATAGACAACTGGCATAACCAGCTTCTTTGCCTGCTGTTGATAATGCAATAACTGAAAAGACTTGAAAACATTTCTAAAGAGGTGATTCTGTCCAAGGAGACGTGCTACGTAGACATTTTTCCATGGGAGTTTCTAGATAATTGATGCCTAAAGCACTAGGCTGGGAGGTCCTCACTCATCCCCAGCTGAGCTATGATCACGCCTCACCTATCTGCAGCACTACTACCAGTTTGGTTTTCTGAAATCTAAATTTTACTAGGTTGAGCCCCTGCTTTTAAGCATCACTGATTCTTCTATCCTGGGAGCCCCTGAAACGCCCCTGCATCCTCCCAATCTGGACCACGCTTTCCTTCTCATCTTGTGCTGTATCCTCCTCTTCCAGGGTCTCTCCCCCTCAGCAGTGTCTCCAGATTCCCAAGGTTCCCTCTGACACCTGTGAGCCTGGGATGTGCCACTTCCTCTTCCCCAGTCAGAATTAGCTGCTCTTCCCAGCACCTTGTAGAGCTCTCTCCATGCACCTGTTACAGCACTGGTCCTGTTGCCTTATAGTTGTATGCTGCTCTCTCTTTCCTGATGGTATTAGTATGTTAGGTCCTCCTATGTCTTTTTACGCCCTTGCACAGAGAGAGGAAGCAGGATAAAGGTAATTCATGTATAAGAACAGATCGTGCCTCAGCTCATTAACCGTGCATGACATGGATGGATAACAGGCCAGAGGCACAGAGCAGCCTGGACGCCCCCTGAGTTCCTCTTCAATCCACAGGGGACACTACTGCGCTGAATGCCATGGATGCCGGGGGAGAGGCAGGAAGGGTGGCACGCGGCTGGGCGTCAGCCCACGGACCAAACAAGGGAAAGGTGAGGGCAGGCAGCCTTGTGCCGGTAGCACATTCCAGAGCCAGGTGTGCCGCAATATTCTTTGGCAGCTTTGTAGTCTGAGGTCAGGGTTAAACTTCTTTTGCTGACAACTCTTTCCATGAAACAGTATTTATGATTTAGATCACCTTTTCTGTTAAGCGATGATTTTCGTAAAGGAGACACTAAAGGAAGGCATTTTGCAAATGCTGTTCCCCAGAGACTCTGCTTGGGGTTCATTGTTTTCATAACATGAGCAGCTTTTTTAAGGAAAAGTCTTAAAAGCATTCCACTTAGTAGATCGTGGAGTCTGTATTGTCACTAGGCTTAGAAGATATTTAAAAATGAACATCCAGAGGGTACCAAAAAAAAAAATGTGGACACATTTTAAGAAAGGAAAAAACTGTTTTAAAATTGTAATGCTCAATATGTGCTGATAAGAAAAGATAAATGCAAGTCACATTAAGCGCCTCTTGTAATAGCAGAAATCAACTGTGACTTGAGTATGACAAGTTTAATACAGTTTTTTCTTTGCTTACAATGTGTAAACTTTGTTTTGGCACTCTCCATACTTTTGTTTTCACTGACTTATACTATAGGAACTTGTGGTATGTATGAATTTATAGATTAAGGAGACCTTAAATTGATTTTAAGCGTAAGTGGTTCACTTGTACAATTGGAGAATTTTCAGTGCATTCATTTTATCTGAAAGGTTATCACAGACCAGGCTCTGTGGGTCACACTTGTAATGCCAGTGCTTTGGGTGGATGAGGCAGAGTGTCACTTGAGGCCAGGAGTTCAAGACCAGCCTGAACAACATAGCAAGACACCATCTCTACAAAAATTAGAAAACTTAGCCAGGAAGGGTGGTGGTGTGCACCTGTAGTCCCAGCTATTCAGGAGGCTGAGGCAGGAGGATCATTTGTACCCAGGAATTTGATGTTGCTGTAAGCTGTGATTGTGCCACTGCACTTCAGTCTGGGCAGGAGAAAAAGAGCTGTCTCCAAAACATAAAATAAATAAATGGAAAGAAAAGGAAAGTTGTCACTGTAGTGAAGAAACTAGCATAGTATATTTCTCCTAGTTTGCTTTCTCTTAAATGTACGTACCTCTAGTGACCCAGGACCAAGGAAGGATTTGAAGCCAGTTGGGGTGCAGAGTAGAATACACACATGTATCTGTGTGAGTCCGAGAGTGGGCGCAGGTGTTCAGGGAAGCTGCCACAGGCTTGGAGTTCTGCCTGCCTCCCCCTCCATCTGCATGGACTTCATTTTTAACCCCAGCCACTTTCTCAGGAGATTTATCTTTTCCTGACTAGCCCCAGAATTCTCTGTGCTGGACAAAAGCCCTAAAATTCCCAGGAATACTTAGTAGGTTTTGTGCAGGAAAGAACATCTTTTTCAGCTATATTTTGAAACCAGTTATTGAATGAAAACTCAGGTAAACTTAAGAATCCGTTTAATTGCTCAGCACCTGTGGCTCAAGCGGCTAAGGCGCCAGCCATACACCTAAGGTGGCAGGTTCGAATTCAGCCCGGGTCCGCCAAAACAACAATGACAGCTGCAACCAAAAAATAGCTGGGCGTTGTGGCAGGCGCCTGTGGTCCCAGCTACTTGGGAGGCTGAGGCAGGAGACTCGCTTGAGCTCAGGAGTTGGAGGTTGCTGTGAGCTGCGATGCCACGGCACACTACCCAGGGGGATATCTTGAGGCTCTGTCTTAAAAAAAAAAAAAAAAAAGAATCAATTTAATTAGTTCAAAACAAAATTGTGAGACAGATGCCCAGGGGAGAATATCATGCTAATTTTCAGATGTTTCTATGAAGTCAGTGAATGCGTTACAATATCAGATGAATGAAAAATTGCTAAAAGATATATATCATCTGAGGCAGTTCTTCTCAAGCATGAAATACTACTTGAAATTACATAGCAGAAGATAGAACAAGTAGTCTATGTTTTTCATTTAGGCAAACTCATTAGGCCTTTTAAAAGTTACCTATCAAGGGCTCTCCCAACAAAGAAGTTACCTCCCTCCCTGCTGGGTTTTCCGCAGTGGTTCTGTTTCTCAGTCCAGAGTGCACTTGTCACACTCTCCTTTGGCAATACATTTCTGGCTCTCTGATGAGCAAGTAATACAAAGGTAATGTCATAACAACTCATTTTTAAAAGGCACCCAGTCAAAGTGATACGTGCTCAGCCTTAGCTCAAGAATCTCTAAGAATCCCACCCAGCAGGGGATGGTGGTTAGAAGTCTGGTCGCAGACTGACACTTAGAAGCTGCAGACGGAGATCTCGGACTCTATTGCCCCGGGGAGCAGAACAGAGGACACTGTTGTTCCTGGGAGGAGAGAGAGGGAAATGTTTCAACATAGAGGACAAATCTTTTCTTCCTCCAGATGCAGCAGGTGGTAGGTAGATTTCAGCCTCAGTTTCCTCCTCAAACCAGATTTGGAAGGATTCTGAGACCCTGTTCTCTCTGAAAAGAATCATGAGATGCTTATCTGCCATTTCAAAAGGTGGAAGACAAGTGCTTTGGTCTGCTCTCTATAAACTATCTGAAAGTAATATTGATGGCCTAACACACATTTGGCTTTTATTTAAATTTGTGAAGATTTTTGTCCTCTTCCAACTTGCTCTCCATCTCTCTGGCCCCTTGGGAGTGAATTCCCTTCGGACATACTGGTAGCATTGATTCTCATCTGTTCTGTGTCTGATTCTCCCACTGTTTGTTTTTCTGAATGCATTTCCACTGCTCATTCACTCACTCCTCCCAAAGCGTGTCCCCAGCCCACTGTGATGTGCAGTAAGTGATACCAAAGTGAGTGAAACAGTGCATTCCTACTGTCATGTCTGTCACGCATCTCAGACATTTGTTTGTTTCTCTCAAGAGACTTAAAGTTCCTTGAGGCACAGGACAATGTCCCAGGTCCTCTTTGTGTTCCAACCAGTTACCCTCCTTCCCAGAGTTGGCAGATAGATACTCAGTACACGTTTTTGAGATAATGTCTATTTCTAGTACATCATTTATCTGATTTAATGATAGATTTAGTGATTGAATGATAACTTCTGTTTTCAACTATAGCAAAAGCATAACTATTCCCATCCATTCGTAGTCCTTCAACTTCACTCTCAAAATTAGGTCCTGAGTTAACTGATAATTACACTTGAAATGTGTGGGTTATTTGAGGCAACCAGGTGGTGGCATTGCAGTCTCCGCCAGAGTTTGTTTCTGGAATTGATTCAGTGGTTCTACATTGATTTTTGTTCTTGAAGCCTTGGTTTCCCAGGAAAGATCATTCCCATTTGAATCAGGCTGTGATTCTTGCTGGGTTAAGTAAAGAAGCCTCTTGGTTCTGCTTCTGCAAACTTACACACTGAACTAGGACAAGTTTTTCTTTTGAGTAATGCCTGGGAAAAGAGGAACCTTTCATTTTATTCAGAAGTCAAAAATAAAGGCCTCCCAACCACCTGGAGATTTTTTTGTTCCAGCATACCAGTCAGGCTTCATTCTTATGCCTCAGGGTTGAGCATGAAGACTTCTTTATGCCTGGGCCAGTGCTTCTGAAGGGGAGAATAGGGAGAGGGCCTTGCCCTGGAGTTGGGGAGGGGTCCAGAGAAGTGGGAGAGCGGGGCTTCTTGGTGTGCGGAGCCACCTCTCCTCTGGTCCTCACCATTTGTTCCAGAAGGACATTGAACTCCTGCCCAGTGCTTTCTCAAGCAACCACTGCTTAAAGGGCCCAGATTTTTTTTTTCTCTTACTTCCCTTGTGGAGCTGAAGATTCTCTTGGGCTTCTGGCGGTTAAACTAAAACTGGACAACTCACTACAGGTTCACAATCCTCCTTGCGTAGACAGACAGCTGTTCTCCAGGGAGTGTCAGCTTGTCACTAAGCAGCCCCAGTTGCCGCCTCTGGGGCTTCCTGGGGAGGCCTGTCTTTGTGCTCTGCATGGAAATGATTCTCCACAGGCCATAGGGCACAGTAGTTGTTTTCTGAATTAGCCCCACCTCCCTTGAGCATTTGATTTCTCCAATTCTAATTCCTTCACCTCTGCTGTGCAGAATTCTCTAAAATTTGGTTCCAAACTTTCAAACCTTTTCTTTGGCTTTCCCAGAAGTAATTTTCCTGATGAATCACCTTTCTGCCTTCTCTAAGGCTTGCTTTTAAAAGTTTCTTTCATTCTTTACATCCTTTGTATATGTACAAATGTTCTGAGTTATGGTAGGGTTATGTCCCAGTAAATCCTGTGTTAAGTTGAAAGATGTTTAATAATTGACAAACCCATTGCAAAGTCAAAATTCATAAGTTGAATCCTCGTAGGTCTGGATGCTCCCCTACTTACGATGGAGTTTCATCCCAGTAAGCCCATCGTAAAGTTTAAAAAAATAAGCTGATCTGGAACCATCTTTACCTTCAAGTACATACGTCATATCTGTAAACATACTTCCCAGCTTTTTTTTCTTTTCACTTTTTATTTTGAAATGTAGATTCTTAAATTAGCAAAAAAGAAAAATGGCCAAGGAGGTCCCGGCACCTTCACAAAGTCTGCTGAGGGGTAACATCTTGCATAATCCTAGGAAGCTGTCAAACCAGGAAACAGACTCTGCTGAAGCCCTCAGAGCTCATTCAGATCTCACTGGTTTACACGCGCTCCCGTGTGGGGGTGTGTGTGTGTTTGCATGCTTGCACATGCTTGTGTGTATTTGGTTCTGTGCACTTTCATCATGTACAGATTTGTGTAACCACCACCACTTTCAAGGTGTAGAATCATGATGATTGTTCCATAACCAAAGGGCCCCCTCATGCTGCTTCTAAGAGCCCTTTCCAGCCCCACCCAATCTCTGGTCCCTGAGAACCACTAATCTCTTTCCCTGTCTCTATTTGTTATTTCATAACAAAGTTATGAAAGTAGAACCATACAGTATGTAACTGGGTTTAGCCTTTTTCTCTTTTTTTAGCATGATGCCCTGAGATCCGTCCACTTTCTTGCACATGTCAGTAGCTCTTTCGTCGTCTGTGCTGAGTGGTGTTTCACAGTGTGGGCAAATTAGGTTTGTTTAACTATTTATCCATTGATAGGCATTTGAGTTACTTTCAAGTTTTGGCTGTTACAAAAAGAGAATCTATGAACAATCATATCTGGGTTTTTATGTAAACATAGTTTTTATTTCCCTGGGATCAATGCCCAAGAGCACAATTGCTAGATCTTTTGGTAAGTGCTTGTTTAGTTATTTGTTTGTTTGTTTGTTTGAGACAGAGCCTCAAGCTGTTCCCCTGGGTAGAGTGCTGTGGCATCACAGCTCACAACAACCTCCAATTCCTGTGCTCAAGTGAGTCTCCTGCCTCCACCTCCCAAGTAGCTGGGACCACAGGCACCCACCACAATGCCCGGCTATTTTTTGGTTGCAGCCGTCGTTGTTTGGCAGGCCCGGGCTGGATTTGAACCTGCCACCTTAGGTGTATGCAGCTGGCGCCTTAGCCACTTGAGCCACAGGCGCCAAGCCGTGCGTGTTTAGTTTTAAAAGGAACAACCAAACTGCTTTCCAGAATGTGTGTACTATGGTACACTATTACCAGGAATGTACAAGCAGTCTTTAGATTCTTTTTTCTTTTTCTTTTTTTTTTTTTTGAGTCAGAGTCTCATTCTATCGCCCTGGGTAGAACACATTGGCCTCATAACTCACAGCAACCTCAAACTCTTGGGTTCAAGCAGTCCTCCTGCCTCAACCTCCCAAGTAGCTGGGACAATAGGCACTTCCACAATGCCCAGCTAGTTTTTTCTATTTTTAGTAGAGACAGAGTTCACCTGTTGCTCAGGCTGGTCTCGAACTCCTGAGCTCAGGCAATTCACCAGTTTCACCTCCCAGAGTGCTGGGATTACCGGGGTGAGCCACTATGCCCGGCCTGATCTTTAAATTTTTAACATCTCAAAGTTTAGGATTGCTTTAATACATTTGTCCATGAGAAAGGTTATATATGTGATATTTTAGGGTGAGAAGTTTATCTTATGTGATCAAGTCTCAGTAATTTCTGTTCAACATTAAATTCCTTAGCTGCATTGCTTGGTGCGTTGATCTTGCCCCATACACTCTCACACATGCGATCTATTTGTTTATCTGATGTATTTATCCAAATGAGCAATTAAATAGGTAAAGCCAGTGAAAGCAAGACAAAACTAAGACCCATATCCTGCATGCCAGACCAGTGTGACTGAGCGCTGGATGTCACTTGGGCCCTCACTTGCTTCCCCCTGGTGTGGTGCTGTTTTTATGCAGACCATGGTGTCTAGTTTGGCAGCCTGAGTTAAAAAAACAGGTGTTCTTCCCATAGGTGGGAATGTCAAAAAAACCTGATCTAGCCATTTAATGCTTTCTCTCTGAAAAATGTAATCTTCATTAAAAATATTGAGAAAGTGTACTGTGGGATGATGCACAGAAGTGGCTGGGTGAGCAGGACAAGTTGTCGTGGCTCAGCTTCCACAGCCACAGAACGGGAGCAGTCAAACCCCAGAGGGATGTGAGACAGGTGAAACCACATGTGTAAAGCACCCAATAGGAGATGGTCTTTTTTCCTCCCAGCCCTCTTTGTAACTTAACTTGATGTAGACAGAATATTACTACTATTACTACTTTACTTTAAAATGCAAAGATGTAAATACCCAGGTCACATCTGGTCTCTACCTCACTTCTGTTGCCTTTTGGAGTAATCACCTTATTCTAATCCTGGTCTTAAGATCAAAAAAGAAAGCTTTTCATGGGACAGCAGGTGCCCAGAGCAGGGAAGGCTGTGAGGAAGAAGCCCTGCTCATGGTTCCCTTCATGTTGACAGACAATATTTTGTACATATTACTAAATACTTTTGACCCCAACAGAAGCTTCAAAATGAATAAATGGGTTTTTCTCACCCAATAAATATATATATGTAAAACATCCGTGTTGGCTAGCAGGAAAAGAATGATGTCATGATATTATCTAAAAGGAAAGTCAAAATAATTTATGTAAAACATTTTCCTGTAGGATGATTTAATACCATAGTTTAAATTCATGAATGTTACATTTGTTAGTATTGGACGAGTATTTTCAAATCAAGAAAATTTTTATAACCAACAGAGAAATTAGAAGTTATCATGGAAGATTATACTGTGCTCTTGTATACTGGTGCATCGAGGTCCTGTATCAGAGGGTTATTGGATGAATGAGTTATGATACCTTATCTACATTTGTATTTCAGCATTGCAGTGGGGATTGAAAGTGTAAGACACTCCACCAGCTCCAAATTTTATAGTCCCTTGTGGAAGGGTCACCTCTAAACAGAGAGTTGTCAATGCCTTCTGCTTAATTAGCACTTTGTAGATAGGACTTGATTAGTGTGATGTGAAAGGTGAGGAACTTCATTCAGCACAGGTCAGGAAATACAGCGTTCCAAGTCTTAAAATGCTCGTCTAAAAACGGATATATGTACGGAAGTCCTATTTACTTCTTAAATTTATTTTTAAAAGTGATTTTAATATTCTTAATTCTTAGTTTGATATTGAGCTTCATAAACTAAATATTTTATTATCAAAGAACCATGGCAGGTCTTGGGTCCAGTGAGAGAAGTAAACTATCCCTTTGTATTTCCCGACTTGTCTTGTTTGTACTAAGTGTTGTTGTTATTGAATAGAGAGATTGATCACCTGTTGGTATTAGCTGGACTTTTTCCAGCCCAGCTGCAAAGCTCCAGGTAAACTAGACTTGGAGAGACTGATAAGACTTTTTTAGTTTTGTTTTCATTTGTTTTCTCTTCCTTTTTTTTTAAGCACAAAATTCAGACCCAAAAGATCAAGGAAAGCTTGGGCTTCTGCTTAGGACCTGTGATGCTGGTGGATGACAGGCAGAAAACAGATTCCATCAGCTCTCACGTTATTCCTTCTCAAGGAGGCTGCTCTTCCGACAGGCTGGGGGGGAGCAGAAGCCCCACATGGCGGAGGGGAGGCTTTCTAAGACATGATTTATTACTTCCAAGTGAGTTCAGGTCTGTTCCAGATCTGATACCCTTTTATCCCTGATAAAAGGATTTGATAACTAAATCACCCAATTAGGTATATCAAGTCTTTAAGGAACTGTAAGAGAGGAGACACCAGAGGCCGAAAATGTACTTGTGTTTTTTTAAGAGGGTGGACTTCTTGCATTATTTAGGTTGAGATTAATTCTAGGCATAATTCTAGAGACCTTTTTTTAAAGAAGTTGCCGTGGCTAGAGTGCTATCATAGCTCATAGCAACCTTATGTTCTTGGGCTTAAGTGATCCCTCAGCCTCCTGAGTGGCTAGAACTATAGGCCCCGGCCACAGCCCCCATCTAGTTTTTCTATTTTTAGTAGAGATGAGGTCTCTTTCTTGTTCAGGCTGGCCTTGAACTCCTAAGGTCAAGTAATCCACCTGCCTCAGCCTTCTAAAATGCTAGGAAGTTATAGCTTGTTAACTTTATTTCATTCTTTACTAGGTTTGATGAAGGGCATGCAGAGGAATTAGCATGTGGGCTTTCACCCAGACCTTTCAACGTGTAATTTGTAAACAGATAGGAAAATGCAGGCTGCCTGTTAGTACAGTTGCTAGAACTAGGCTGTTCATGGGCTGTAAAAAATAGAAGTAAGCAGGGGTGTCAGTGGAACCAAGACCCTTATTCTCCCATGTCTGATGGTGGGACAGTATTCACACTTGTGTGTGGACAAGAAAATCATCTGTAGTCCAAAGCCGCAATCAGATCAGAGCTGCTGATGAAGGGAGCAGTGGGAGACGATGGACTCATCATGGTGTCCAAACTACGAGTAGGTTTCAGTCTAGGCCTAGTTGCTCATCACACAAAGATCCAATTACTGCAGCAATGATGATTGTTGAAGAAGGGAATTTCTTTAATATGAAAATGTCTTGTTGGGAGAACGGGAGAAGCTGCCTCACATTCGTCTCCCCAACTCAGGGACATCATGGGCTTTTTGAAGCCTTGGGGCTGGTTGTGGGTACTCCGTGCTTTGGGGCCATGTTGGGAAGGTTGGTGAGTCTTGGTGTCAAGAAGTCTGCCCCCCAGGCCTTCAGACTCTCAATTCCTTTGTCTTACAGAAAATCCACTATTTCTGGGAAACAACTCAAAATGTCAAGTAGTTAGGAGAGGATCATAAAATACACAGGGGTCATTGAGATTTGTTCATGGAGCCAGTTACAGGCATCTCCAGTGACCGTGAAATCCTGTGGGACGGGCCAGTTTGGTCCCTTGGTGTCACCCTTTCAACAGGGGAGAAGACTCTGCAATCAGCATCTTTGAACCGACTCCACCTACCTTATTCAGAACTGCAATATCTGTGTGAGGGATTGTTTATCTGAATTTAGGCATCCTGAAAGTTTGTTATGTTGAGAGCTGTTTTCCTTAAAAATAGGTAATTTGCCACAAAGCGAGGGCAGATCTTTGCCACAGCAGCAGCAGTCATGGTGCTGCATTAAAAACCTTGTAAGTTAGACTGTCAGTGCAGGGCTAGAGGAAAGGTCCCTGTTCCCATGCAGAAAGCCTGTGGGTGGCTGGATTGGTGGGGCAGGCTCGCTTTCCAAAGTCTAGACCGGGGTCTGTCAAACATGTTGGATTGTGAGATCAGGACCCCAGCAGATCTCACCAGGCATAAGTCAAAATCTGTCACAGAAAATTTCATTCACAGATATCTGTATATGAATCTGTTTTTAATCAGAACAAAATAAAGATGACATAAGTGATAGCAGCATGTATTTAACGAAGAAATGGCCTTGCATATGTCAGTGACAGAGCCCACAGTGTTGTCATGCCCCCATGTGGTTGGAGGTCACATGGGCATCACGTTCAGTTCTCTGGCCCCCACCATAGAAGAGCGGAGTGAGCTGGTGTCCAGTAGGCCCTCGGTCTCGCCATGCCAGCAGGCTTCAAGGAATAAGATGGGAGCCAGGAAAAGGCCACAGGCTGTGGGAACGTGTGCACTGTCTTCAGAGATTTGAAGGCTTGTCATGGCAAAGAAGAGTTACTCTTTGACCAGCAGTGGGGTGGGAAGGAACCTTTCTCAAACATTGACACCCCCAGAGTTGTTACTGAAGAGTGTGTCTTATCCTTCAAGGATGTTGGAGAAAGGAAAAAAAAATTTTTTTTTAGGTCACATTCTGGTTTTAGTAGAATGAGACTTGATGTACTGTCTGAGTAGTTGCAGGCCCCTTTGTTCCTGCCATGAGCTTTGACTGTGTGGGTCACACCCCTCTCTTGTTCCTGCCTGGGCATCATTGCCTTGTCACCTGTGCTCACTCACGCCCTCTGCAGGCATCTACTCTGACGCTGCAGGGTCCACACACTGTCTCCACGTCTGAGCTGCCCTGAACATGCTCCTGTGTGTCTTCTCCTTTCCTGCATGTATTTGCACTGACAGTATTTCATTCCTGACTCTGATTGTCCCTCTGTCTTAGCCCCAGTTCCACCCCATTCACCCTTCGTAAATGTCCTCTCATCACGTTAAAGCAGGGGTCCTCAAACTGCGGCCCACTGGGTGTTTTTGCCACCGCTGCCTGTCCTGCTTAGCAACCGACTCATCCTGGGGCCTGCAGTCTGACCCTCCAGTGGTCTGAGGGACAGTGAACTGGCCCCCTATTTAAAAAGTTTGAGGAAAAAAAAAGTTTGAGGACCCTTGTGGTAAAGGATCTTGTATCCCACCTGTCTGAGGACAAACAGGTGTTCCTTCCTTAATCAGGTAGAGGGCCTGTGCACCTGCAGTGCAGGCCGTGCTGTTGGGTGAGGAGTATGCTGTGCGTGGTTGGAGCAGTTCTCTTTTTATCCCAGTTTCTTACACCTGAAACTGAATCACATTTTATGTGTATAGTGGCTGTCTCTGAAATTCCACCTGCAAGTGGCCAGTTGAAACTACCTACTTCTGCTTCTTTTTTGTTTTGTTTTGTTTTGTTTGAGACAGAGCCTCAAGCTGTCGCCCTGGGTAGAGTGCCGTGGCATTACAGCTCACAGCGACCTCCAACTCCTTGGCTCAAGCGAGTCTCCTGCCTCCGCCTCCCAAGTATCTGGGACTACAGGCGCCCACCACAACGTCTGGCTCTATTTTGGTTGCAGCCATCATTGTTGTTTAGGGGACCCGGGCTAGATTCGAACCCACCAGCTCAGGCGTATGTGGCTGGTGCCTTAGCCACTTGAGCCACAGGTGCCGGCCCTATTTCTGCTTTTGACTGCTGCAGCTCCAGAGAGCTGTGGCTTTTAACATCTTCCCTGTTGGCATAATGGCTCCCTATCCTCACCACCAAGTGTGCCCAAATGATTGTCTTTGTCAAAAACAAGAGTGGGAAAACAGATACCGGTGGTAGTGGCTTCTGTTTACGGACTGCTTATTCAAGTTCTCACCCACCACTCTAGCGGGTCCAGCAGCTCTGACGGCCACTAGGGGGCAGCGCTACCTAATCCTGTGACCAGCCCAGATTAGAATCCAGGCTGTTGTGAAGGCCCCAGGGTGCAACTCCTCTCTTGCTGTTGGACAAAAAGATTTAACTTTTTATTGTAAATTAGCAGTATTCACAGAAGTGCTATTTTTTCCACTCTTAGAAAATTTGTGATGAGAATTTTACAGGCATCCTAGAGACTTTTTCTTTATTCAGGGGTATTTTAGGTATCCTGTAGTACCATTTTAAAAGCTTAAAAATTGCATTATGAAATATGTCAGTTTATCTTGAGTTGACATTAGACTGGACTTTATCTGAAACCTTTTCTCCAAATTGAATGAGAGTATTTCCTATAGAAACGTTGTAAATGAGCGATGGTTTTAAATAGTTTACAGTGTAGCTTTCTCCTTCATTTAATTTTCCTTCTGTCAATCACCGGACCCAGGATCAGTTCCTGTGTGGGCTCCCCTGTGGCTGTGGCTCTTTACGGGTTTCCTGGCTTGGCCAGGAAGGGAAAGCAAGTCCCACCATGGATACAGGTTAAAATCTCCAGAATGTTATAGAGAATAAGGTTTTCTTTGTTTTTTACAAAAAAGTACTATTGGGTAGAGGAGAAAAGTTTTGATCCCTACATACTCGTGGCATTTCCCCTTGGGTTGAGAGGAGGTGATTTCTGCGGACTCTGATCCTAGCCCCCTTTCCTCATATTGCACTATTTTTAGGAGTAAAACAATTTAAATGTGAGGTGATGTTAAGCTTACCAAACTGACAAGTTTTGAACAATTGGTAAGAACTTGGGTATGTTTTCAAAAATACCTAGAGAAAGATTTTAAAATTGTGGGTTTTTCCCTCGTATGAGAAGAACATTTCTTAGAATAAAAACAATGTCAGGGACTCACATTTACTTCTTCACTCTCATGTATCATCTCATTTAATCTTTTAAGCAGCTCTTTGAGGTACACATCAGTGCTATACCTATTTTATGGATGAGAAAACTGGATCCAGGCAAGTAATTTGCCAAAGGTGACGCCACGGGAAGTATTAAGTCAGGATTTGAACTCTGGCTTCAGAACCTACACTCTTAGTTATTCTGTATTACCTCTTAAGAGAGGCATTCTGCTTTAGTTATCACTTATGGAAGAAACAAACTCTTAGCTATTGGAGTAGAGTTATGTAAAAGCACACGTGTGCATTGTGCTCCAGGCCAGTTCTAAGAGTTAGGATTTATCTTCCCTTCAGCGTATAAAAGTGAGACTTGTTAAAATGACATTGTAACTTCAATGGTATTTTTGGTAGTGTTAGAGAAAAGGAATTCTGCAGATATCCTCCCCTAGACAGGTGGCCTGTCCTACAAGTTGGGTCCTCGAGTGAGGCCTCATGGGGAGTCTGAGGACAGGCTGCTGAACTCCCAGGTCGAGGCCTCAAGGCTTGTGTAATAGGGCGGCCCAGGGAGCCTATGCGGGGGGCTTGTTCCTTGCTGTCTGAGCAGGCCTGGGGTGGGGAGTGAGACATCTGCATTCAGGACTTCTATTACCAGATGTGTCTTATTCAGGACATTCAGACCCTCTACCAGCATCTTAATTCTGTTGTGTTTTGATGATTTTGCTATGTTTTTCTAATAGGCTTAAAAATAAAACTTTGTAGGTTTTTCAACAGATTTAAGAGAGCAGGTAGTAATTTTTATTAGCGATAGAAGAATCTAGCTCTTAACGCTGCAGTGCAACAAAACCAGAGGCTGCCACTGTCTCCAGCCTGCAGTGGACCTGATTTCTCAGCACCCGGAGTGACAGCTTGTCACTAATGTGTCAGACGACTCCTACTGTAACACACGTTCAGTGTTATGTCAGAGTTGGCTCCTTTATCCTTATTCTCAGAAATGTTTCTTCAGATTAGGGTACAGTGAAGGAAAGTATGTTCTGAGGATCTTTTTCAGATGTACATTTGCTTAAATCGTGGACAAGTGTGATGGCTCATGCCAGTAATCCTTGCAATTTGGGAGGCTGAGGCAAGAGGATCACTTGGGGTCAGGAGTTTGAGAACAGTCTAGGCAATAATGAGATTTTGTCTCTGCAAAACAAAAATGTCAGCCAGGTGTGGTTGGGGACACCTGTAGTCCCAGCTACTTGGGGAGGCTGAGGCAGGAGGGTGGCTTGAGCTAAGGAATTTGAGTTATTGTGAGTTATGATTATGCCACTGCACTCTTGATACAAAGGTGTTTTTTAAAAAAAAAAACCCTGAGCAGAAAAGAATACACGTGGCACAATAGTATGACTGCATTCCTTTTCTCCCATTTCTGTATATGTTTAAAGAGTAAGCTAATCTCTGGTGGCTGAAAGCAAATCAGTGATTACCAGGGAGGGAGTATGACAAAGGGCCTAAGAAACCGTGGGGTAAAGGAAAGGCTCAGTGTCAGTAGCAGTGAACTTCTGAGTAAAGAGAAATATCAAAACTCACGTTGGAAACTAAATTTGTGCTGTTCATTCTATATCATCTGTACCTTAATAAAGCTAGCAGTCAAACAAAAGAGCAAATGCAAGCAGTAGGTTTTTGTAAGCGCAAATTTGACTCCTAAGCCCTGAAGGTGGCAGGTACTGGACAGGGTGTTGAGGTGTCAGGTAGCAGAACTGACTGTCTTCAACAGGCATGTGAAAGATGCATGTGAGGACTCCTCCATCCCCGAGAGCTGAAAGCAGTTTCTCCACATGCAAACCACTGCCAGCCTACCAGGTCCTGTTCATTTTAATGAACTGTCTTTTCTGGTTCCCTAAATAGTGCCCCACAGACCTGCAGGAGTTCATGGACTTCCAGGAGGTGGGCGAGCGCTCTGTTCCCTGGCTCCCGCCTGGCCTGAAGTAGTCCTTGCCTCTTGTTCCAGGCTGTCCTTGCTCATCCAGGTCCCCAGTGACCTGTTCGGTGGTAGTGGTAGTGAGGGTGTCTTAGGTATTTTTGGTGTGCATACTCTTTCTGTCACAGGAGTGAGCGGCCGATGGCCCGGCTGTGGGGCCCGAGTGGTGAGGTTACTGGCGAGGTTACGTCAGCAGGTCCGTCCAGACCCCTGGCCGGGCCCCCTGGTGGGTTCACTCCCCCTCATCGTATGCCTTCTCCTCTTCTGAGTAAAGCGCTTAGCTCTGAGAGGCCGTTTAATAATCAATAATGGATTGTAATGCCCTTGCTGAAAATAAAGCAAAACCATCCGCCGGCTAAGTGAGGGAGATGTCAAACACACCTCCTAGTAGGGACAGCAGCTGCTTCTGGGCTGGAGGGGGTCTTGTCTTATTTCCATCGCACCGGGATTTAGCCTCTGAGGAGTGGGAAAGAGCGACTTCCCTTCCCTTTCCTTTTTCTCTTTGTGACAGCCCCGTCTGTCCGCCTCACTGCCTGTTTATTTTGTCTCCACACAGCGGTGGCAGTGAAGCTTTTGTCCTGCATGTGTTCCGCCAGCACTGGCAGCAGCGGGCTGTTTGGGAAGCCCCTCCCTCCCTCCCTCCCTGCCTTCCTTCCTTCCCTCTGGGAGTGGTCTGTCAGCCTTGGCCTCCCAGTGTGTCACACACCACTCGGTGCTGGACCCCAGGCCGCCCACCTGGCCGTGCGCCCCCCTCCTCACCGCCCTGTCCCCTTCCTTCCGCAGCTGTGGACGTGGCTGGAGGAGCTGCAGAAGGAGCTGCTGGACGATGTGTACGCGGAATCGGTGGAGGCCGTGCAGGACCTCATCAAACGCTTTGGCCAGCAGCAGCAGACGACGCTGCAGGTGACCGTCAACGTGATCAAGGAAGGGGAGGACCTCATCCAGCAGCTGAGGTGGGCCTGGCCCCTCCCCGCTGGCCTGAGCTCGGAGCATCAGGGATCCTGCTGTGGTTTCCCCTTCCTCTTTTACTTTTTTGAATAACTAGCTCAGATTGTTAGTGCAGGCTGGGAGCAGAGCAGCTGATACCTCTGAACAGCCCTCTTCCCTCCCTGCTCCTTCTCCCTTCCCCTCCACCCCTGACAGCTTGAGAGTCGGTTTTCATTACAACATTGTCTGATAAACCTCAGAATTCAGCTTTGGCTCTTTCCTCTTAACAGTCACCTAGTAATTACTGGAATTTCTTTATAAACCAGATAGATGAATATGGATGGCCTCCTAGGATTGTATCCTTAGGCCTGTCTAGAGCATGTTGGGCATCCAGCTCTCAGCCCCAGACCCAGGCAGGCCCCGTCCTTCAAGCCTCCTTGTCTCCAAGGTGGGCCCGTGCTGGGATGGGTGGCTTTGTTTCCCTTAGAAGCAAATCCGTTTATTAGGAGAAGGCCTCTGTATTAGGTCAGGGAGGACATTTTCATAGATTAACCTCCCTGCTGTGTGACTCAGAGGACACTTTACTAAATCATTGATTTACGTGACACTCACTTTGCTAAAGGAGAGGCAGCAGAAGGTACTTAACTTAATCAATCGCATTGAGAGTTGACCCCTGCTATCCAGCACGGCCCTACCATTTGTACCAAACAGGTATCTCTTCTCTTTACTTAAGGAGAAAGAGGCTAAAAATCCAGCTCTACTGAAGTAATTTTCTGTAGTTACTAGACTCCTTACAAGAGTGACTTCAGAAAACTCCAGGGAAGCTCTCCTGGGCGGCCCAGATTTGGCAGTGCTGCTCTGGGGAGGAAGCCCAGTGCTGCCCTGCGCGCTCCATTCTCTGAGACGAGCAGTGCAGCTTCCTGCCAGCCTCTTCCCCTGAAGATCTGAGTTGCCGGATCTGGCATCTAACAATGTGAGGCTTTCTCGCCGGTTCCTGTTTGTCTTGTAACCCCGTCCCTGCCGTGTGCCCTCATGCAGGGACTCCGCCATCTCCAGCAACAAGACACCCCACAACAGCTCCATCAGCCACATCGAGACGGTGCTGCAGCAGCTGGACGAGGCGCAGTCGCAGATGGAGGAGCTCTTCCAGGAGCGCAAGATCAAGCTGGAGCTCTTCCTGCAGCTGCGCATCTTCGAGAGGGATGCCATCGACGTGAGTGTCCCTCCCCCACCTCCACGTTCCTTCTCTGTCCTCTGCCCATTCAGGCCCCGAGGCCTCTCCTGCCTCTGCCCTCTAACAAGGAGGGGGAAGCAAGCAGGGGATCCCTTGCTTGTCCCCAGGAGGTTGGGGACTCTCAGGACCAGAGCAAAGCAAGTATGCACGGCAGAGTGGAGGGAAACGGACACACCTGTCCCCTCACTGCGGTGCCTCAGCCTTGACTGGGTCGAGCACGGCACTCCCCTGTCCTGAGTGGAGCAGAGCTGTCCACTTAGGGGGGGTCTTCTCTCCCTTGCACCCCTTCTCTTCCCCTTCTTCTTTTTCTCTTTCCTCTCTGCCCACAGTGGGACTAATCTTAGTCTGTGCTGATAGCCTTTTAGGTAGTAGGAAACCCAGTTGTTCCCCTCCCCCTTGGAGATGTTCTTTGATTATAATTCTCATATGAAAATGGGTTTTCCCACCTTACATGTGAATGTGAGAGAAGTACAGGTGGGTTCCTTTTGTCTTTCTTCAACAGAAAGAGGGTGGTTCTGAATTCTGTGCTAAGGAAAGTCTTTTTCTCCTGAACATCACGTAGTACTAGCAGCAGTGAGTACCATCACAGGAGACTGCGAAATGTGGTGAAGGAAGCAAGCGCTCTTCAGCCCATGTGAGGCCTGGTGCTGGCAGCTTCACACAGCGGTGGCAGTGACTGCCTGCAGGTCTGCGGTGCTCTCTGCAACTGCCCACTGCAATCTGTGTGACTGTTCTGAATTTAGAGCTCCAGCCCTGCTGGGAGGGCGCTCACACACAGACCCAGAGGTGCTGCCCCAGGCAGGGGACAGCAAGACTGTGTGTGGACAGCCCTCCACCTGCACTGGGCCTGTCTGTAGGCCCCATCCCAAGGGCAGTTTTGGCCAGTGGTGCAGGCCTAGGCCAGCCTCATGCCGGCCTCTCGGTGACTTTGGGCAGCTGGTTGTCTAAACCTCCAGCACAGTTTTCCTTAAAGATAGACCTTGGTTCTTGTCATTGTTATCATTTTAGTTTCCATAAAAAAGAAGTTAAACCCTAAACATGTTGCCCAGTAAAACCTGTCCCCATGCCCTCAAAGTCATGACCACATGGTCCACATGAAGCCTCCCAGAGCAGAGGTCCCTGCCCGCCGCTCCTGCCCTGGGAGGGCCCTGGCTTCAGGCTCCAGGTAGCAACAGGATCAACAGAGGGCACAGCAGGCCTGTTTTCCTCCTGATTTCAGAGGACTTCCTTTTGTAAAATTTAGCTGCTTAATATGTATTTTCAGTTAACAAATGCAAAGTAGTCAGAACCATTAGCTGAAGTCTTTTTCCAGTAGATTTTGGTATTTGAAAAAAAATTTAGTTCATTTATCTTAATGCTACTAGAAAGGGAAAACAATTTCTAATTGTATTTCTACTTTCACTGAACCAAATCAGGAAAGAAAAACATAACATTTCCCTGCAGTAAGCCGCAGGATTATAGGTGCCCACGGTAAAGCCAGTTTACCAGACCCTATAAGAGTACATCCCAGAGCTGAGGAACTCACAGCTGTGGTTCAGTCTCGGGCCAGCGTCAGATAGTTTAAAAGCCTCTACAGGGTCATGGCCTCAGAACCTGTCTTCTCTTTCATAATCCAAAAACGTGAAAATCCTAGCAGCTTAGGCTTTGGCAGTGATCTCTACTCTTACCCTGAAAAATGCCACATCTGACTGCCAGTTGAAAGCACGGAGTTGTATTTATGGTAGAAGTTCATCTGTTAATTTGGTTCATTTTTTTTTAAATAGTTCAATTTTTTAAGATCCTTTGACTTTCAATTACAATAACGTCTCCATCTTCCCAAGGTAGATCCAGATTTTCAATCCTCATCCCAGCTTGCTTAGGGCTCAGGTGGATGGAGTGAGTTGGGATCTGTGGGGAGAGTTAGTCCCTTGAAGTGTGTATCGTAATAATCTCTCATAAGAAGTTTTTTCCTCCTTTCTGGGTTATATACTTTTTAGTCTTAATTTTTAAAAATTATATTATGAAAATTTTCAAACCTATCTGAAAGTAGAGGGTAATGCAGTGAAACTTCATATGCCTGGCTCCAAGATTCTGCCACCCTTGTGCCCTTCACTTGTTGCTGTTGTGCTGTAGAACTTGAGAGAAAATGTGGGCCAGTTTATCATTTCACTCCTGAAGACTTTCCTGAGTATCTCTATAAAGCCACTTGCTTATGTACCCACAATGTGCCGAACATCACAGCAGTCACTGTCCTGTCCCCTGACTCCCTGCTGTGTTCAGGATTTTAGAGTGCTCTGCTAGGAGACAGGTGAGATCGACTCTTATGTTTGCTGGTCAGATAATCTGCCTCTTAATCTATAATCGATAGTCTCTCCTTCAGCCTGTCTCCTTTTTTTCATGCCATTTGTTGCAATAACAGCTGGGTTAGTTGTCAAAGCAACCAGGTCCCACATTCTACATTTGTGTGCTTGATTTCTCCTATCAATAGATTGTTTAACTGTTTTTCTTTCCCCGGCATTTCCTCTCAACTTGGAAGTTAGATGCAAAGACCTGAAGACCGTTGGATTCAGGTTCTGGTTTTATGCACGAGTTCTCCCTTGTTGGTATATCACAACTCCCCTATGGGAAGGCACGTCCTGTCTGATTCTCCCTTTTTAGAGGTGGCAAGACTGGTCTCTGTGTTCAGGCAAAGGTGTTGGGATTCTCTGCAGTTACATCCCCCTTAGTCTCTTGTGTGGCAGAGACTGTGCTTTTGTGAGTGTAGTCGGAAATTGTTGTTTTACTAGAATTTGAAAACAGATAATTTTCTATTTGTATTCATTCTACATTTAATAGATGGATTCATATATAAAGAAGGACACTCCTTCATCTTCATCCTGAAATGCTTACAATAATTATTTTCTTTTTTAAGCAATAATTTTTTAAGATAATTATTAGTTTCCTATCTGCTTTTAATAGAGAACAAAGACTTAATTTTGTTTTTTTGTCTGTTTGTTTGTTTTTTGGCTTTTTGGCTCCTCTTCTTCTTTTATGAAAACTATTTGGAATTAGTGGATTTGTGTATATTCAATATATTTTATTCAGTTGTAAGCATTTTTCTTTTTGAATGTCTAATTGTCCCACTTTGGCCAGTGTGAACCCCTGCAGCTGGCTTCGGTGTCCATTTGTTATTTATTTATTTATTTGCAGTTTTGGCCGGGGCCGGGATTGAACCCACCACCCCTGGTATATGGGGCCGGTGCCCTACTCCTTGAGCCACAGGCACTGCCCCGTTTGTATTTATTTTTAATTTTTTTAAACAGCTGTCCATTTTGAATTGCATCTGTCTTAAACGTATATTTTCTGTGTCCTTTTGACATGGTGAGTCTCCTCCTTCCTCCGCACAGAGAGATGCGGCAGCTTGTATTTTTTCTTCATCTTGGTCTTAAACAAATACTGTCCTCATTCAGATCATCTCAGACCTCGAGTCGTGGAATGATGAGCTTTCTCAGCAAATGAACGACTTCGACACAGAAGATCTCACAATTGCAGAGCAGCGCCTCCAGCACCACGCGGACAAAGCCTTGACCATGAACAACTTGACTTTCGACGTCATCCACCAGGGCCAGGACCTCCTGCAGTACGTGAATGAAGTCCAGGCGTCTGGTAAGAAGGGGCCACTCCTCTCTGTCTCTCCTGGCTGCGTCATGTCACCAGGGGAGTTCAGTTTACTTCAGTGTGAGGACTATAAGTTTTTTTGTTTTTGTTTTTGTTTTGTTTTGTTTTTTGCAGTTTTTGGCTGAGGCTGGGTTTGAACCCACCACCTCTGATATATGTGGCCGGTGCCCTACTCCTTTGAGTCACAGGTGCCACCCCTATAAGTTTTGTTAGCCTTTATGATACTAATATTAGAGATACCTGTTCTTTAAAAGGAAATGTTTTATTTTGTTTTGTTTCAGGTAATATAATCACACTTACTGTTATGGAAAGAGTTACCCTTGATAACTGTCCTGTGTTATTTTGAGGAGCATTAATTTTAATTTCACAAAATGGTTATGTTGTATCTCTGTGAATCCCAAGAAAATAGTTTCACATTCTTTATTTTTTTTTAGTTTACATCTTACCAGCAGATGTCACTGTAGGGTCAAAAATGTAACTGTAGTATTAGAAACTTATTCAACAACAACCTGTATGCTGTTATCACTCATTTTCACAAATTAAATTGAATACCGTACTTGCTAAAGAGTGAACCATGTATATTGTGGTTAACAGCAGAAAACGAACTGGCAGCACTCATAGCTCAGTGGGTAGGGCACCAGCCACATACACTGAGGCTAGAGGGTTTGAGCCCCACCCGGGCCTGCTAAAACAACAACGACAACTGCAACAACAACAAAAAAATAGCCAGGCATTGTGACAGGCACCTGTAGTCCCAGCTACTTGGGAGGCTGAGGCAAGAGAATCACTTAAAGCCCGAGTTTGAGGTTGCTGTAAACTGTGATGCCCCCAGCACTCTACCTAGGATGACGACTTGAGACTCTGTCTCAGAAACAAAAACAAACAAACACAAAATCCCGACAAAACAAACTGAAGTCCATTCACTTGTAAAGGCTACTGCGCTTCCACCAGCTCTCAGTGTGGAGCAGAAGTGGTTGATGGAAAATGGGTTTGCTGTGAGTGACATCCTTTCACAGGCACTTGCATGCTGAGGCAGCATAAACGCTCTTCTGCGGGGCTCTGTCTGCCTTGAGTTTGCCTTTCAGCATATGGCCTGGCCCCAGCTGGGGCAGATTGTGTACAATTTCAGAAGCTTGAAGCGCAGTCAGATTCTAGGATCTCCCTTCAATGTCCACAGGCGTGGAGCTGCTTTGCGACAGAGATGTCGATATGGCCACGCGGGTGCAGGACCTGTTGGAGTTTCTTCATGAAAAACAGCAGGAATTGGATTTAGCGGCAGAGCAGCATCGCAAGCACCTGGAGCAGTGCGTGCAGCTGCGCCACCTGCAGGCAGAAGTGAAGCAGGTGGGCAAACGGCGGGTGGGCCCGCGGGCAGGTGACACTGCACACTACAGACACCCGAGAGTGACGGTCTTCCTGTCCCATTCGTCCCTCAGGAGTTCACAACTGTCCTAATGATACATAAGCTTACACACAATGCACCCCAATACCTCCGTACTTAATGTGTGGCCATGCGCCACTAGACCACCTTGCAGCCTCAGGTCCCATCTCTGGTGGCCTGCAGGGTGCTCTATAAAGTCCACTGTTGGACTTAACCCCATGTAATTTCAGGTGCTGGGTTGGATCCGCAATGGGGAGTCCATGTTAAACGCCGGGCTTATCACAGCCAGCTCACTACAGGAGGCGGAGCAGCTCCAGAGAGAACACGAACAGTTCCAGCACGCCATCGAGGTACGAAGGCCTGGGCCTGTCTCTGCTGGTCGGATCTTTCTATCCTCAGAGAAAACCTTCTAAATCCCTGAACGTAGCACTGCCCATGGGAGCCAAACCTAGGGCTTGATTGGTACAAAAGATTCAGAGGACCCCAGATGACCACACTTATAATGCAGTTGAGCACAGGAGGAGGGAACAGGCTGGCAGCCGCAGGGAAGTGAGGACACATATCCCAGCCAGGCCTCACAGCGAGGGTTCCTGGTTCCTGCTACTTTCCTGTGCTCCAGGCCCCTGGCAGGAGCACTTTCTTTGCTCAGGAGCACCTCTGACCAGCAGAGCCCGAATTGAGTCTCAGCTGAGGTTTTATGTCTTGCTGGACTTGGGGGCACATTCCCACTGTTACCAACCTCTACAAGGCAGAGAGCTGGGGAAGGTGTGTCTTATCATGACCAAGTGCACCTCATGAATTCACTGTCAATGTGGAAACAGTGCTGACAGTAAAACTCACACCCTTGCTTAAAAGCAGCACTGTTCAAGTTGACCCGGGCGTCAGTGCCATGCCAGAGCTGTGGCAGAACAACTCGGGCCAGTTCCAGGCCTGCCCAGATTCCACTCTCAGTGTGTAGACTGATTATTTTTAGGTTTTTGGCAGGAGAGAGGAGAATGAGTGCTATTTCTGATTGGTGGTCACAAGATAAAGTCAAGGAAAAGAGAGTGTTTGATTCCAGAAAGCTTGCATCCTGCTATACTTACACAGTCAGCCAGAGAAGAAAGCTGTAGAAGTCACTGCTAATTTATTCCCCGGATTAATTTATTTTCAACTACTTGTTGCCAGTGGATATATTAACACCCTTTGTGAGGCTCAAACTCTGGGCATCTTTTGAAAACTGCACACTGCACCAGTGATTTGTAGAAATTAAATTGCAAATATTGTTGTTATGTCTAGATAAAGGCTGGGACTGGATCGTTTGTAGTATTTTATGGGATTATTCACGCTTTTTTTGGACAAGATGCAAGATTTTATACTATTTAGAAGACAGTCTGTGTCCACAGGGATCCTATGGTCTCCTGACTCTCCATAGGCCCCACCCTAAGTTCTAATTCTTCTCTGGAGAGAACCTGCCCTCTCTCAAGCAAAATTCTCAGTGAACTTGCCAGATAATTTTCATAGATGTATCACATGGCATGACCTCCAGAGAACAGTTGATTCATCTTCAACTTTCCATTAATTATTTTCTTAAAAATTTTTCCATGGAGGGTGGCGCCTGTGGCTCAAAGGAGTAGGGCGCCAGACCCATATGCCAGAGGTCGGGGGGGCAGGGTTCAAACCCAGCCTGGCCAAAAACCACAAAAATAAATAAATAATTTTTCCATGGAGCCCAGAGTTTAAAGTTGAAAATGAAAAATTTTAAGAAAGTATTCATTCTGGCCACCTTCTCATCACTTATCTCCGTGGCTGTTATAAGAAGCATCCATAGGAGTAATAAACGTGGGACATTTCAATAGCTTTTTAGGAGACTCTTGTCTACTAAGGGTCTTTCCTGCTATTTCTCAAGCTTAGAACCCCACCAACGAGACCCATCTCGAAAGTCTGTATTTCATCCTCCATTAGCTAATTTATACATTTAGTTGTTGTGGGGTATAAAATCCTTTTTTGCAAAACTATCTACTGTGCTTTTAGAAGGTCCTGGCGAGTGCATATAAACTGAAGTTGTTTCTACAGAATGGTGACACTCAGAGTAACTGTAGCCACCCTGGTTCCTCCCAGTCAACGGGCAACACCCTGTTAACTAACCTTCCCCTGTCTGCTCCCTCGCTAGAAGACGCACCAGAGCGCACTGCAGGTGCAGCAGAAGGCAGAGGCCATGCTGCAGGCCAACCACTACGACATGGACATGATCCGAGACTGTGCCGAGAAGGTGGCCTCACACTGGCAGCAGCTCATGCTGAAGATGGAGGACCGCCTCAAGCTCGTCAACGCCTCCGTGGCCTTCTACAAAACGTCGGAGCAGGTGCAGGAAGCCATTCCCCTCACTCGGGCTCCCCACTGACGTTTTATGTGGATCTAATTTTATTGGACAACTCAGTCATTGGTAACATGTCTGTTATTATTGAACTAGTCAGTTGTAAGTCAAGCAGGGAAAAGACATTCCAGAATTAAAATTATTCTTGCTACCTTAGGTGTCAAAGGATAAGAGGTGGGAAAGTAGCTAAGACGATACCTCCTTTCCTCTCATTTAAATGTGTGACCTGACACACATCAGTGAGAGGCAGGATTTGGGTCTTGGTTATGGTCTCGTTCTGAAAGGCACACCTGAGTCAGACAGAACCCATGGCTGTCCTGGGTCCTCCCACCAGCACCTTCATCCCCAGAGCCCAGTTCAGAGTGCTTCCTTCCCAAAGATGCCGTATCTGAGCCAGAAACGTTCTCCTGCTCACAGGTGTGTAGTGTCCTCGAGAGCCTGGAACAGGAGTACAAGCGAGAGGAAGACTGGTGTGGTGGAGCTGACAAGCTGGGCCCTAATTCCGAGACAGACCACGTCACCCCGATGATCAGCAAGCACTTGGAGCAAAAGGAGGCATTCCTGAAGGTACGGGGCTGGCATGTGGGCGCTGGTGCCTCACGGAGCCATGTGGACCCTCAGAGGGGCGCACACCTAGACTGTCGTAGGCTATGCCTACAGAATGCAGTTCCTGGGTGCCCCCTGTGCATGGCACAGTCGTGGCCTCCCAGGGTGTCCCCCACACCCCACAGTTTTGGAAAGTGATGGGCAACATTGTATCAGCGAGAAGTCAGTTGAAGGAAGAAAATCGTAAAATCTTTTTCATGTGTGAATTATGCTGTCTTTCTAGTTTTCACAGAGAAAGAGCTAGAAATGTGTGATACCAAATGATACTGGAGACAGAGTGATTGATTGGTTGACTGATTCATTGATTGATTCATTGATTTGGTGAAATATAATACCTGTAGCTTAAAATAATTTTCCTTTGGAAATTTAGCCTTTGGAATAAAGATTGCATCTCAGAAAAGGTGTAAACACAGTGTGGAGTTGACACAAAGCACGGGCGCCTCGTGGCACCCAGGATCCGTCACTAACACCTACTCGGGAAACACTTCCTAGGAGAGAAATCCCATCACACGCCCACTAGGTTGGGAGTTTTTGTTCTGTGAAGCTTTAAATAAGGAATTTTTCAAGACGTTTTGTCCTATTTTTATAATATGTCATATTTAGTTACACATAAGTCACAGATGTGCTTTGAAACAGATTTTTAAAGTGGTCAAATGTTTGGATGCTTTCACGCTGTGCTCTTAGACTCAGAATTGCTAAAGTTCTGCTGGTTTCACCTCAGGACCTGTTGAAAAGAGGCCTGGTATTTACTTTTCCTTGTTGTTCTGAAGCTTATTTTTTCTCATTGCTCCTGCGGGTTCTGACCCTTCTGACCCCAGTTCCTGTTACATTTAATAATTCTCTTGTTTCTGACGTTGATTATCTCCCAGAGTCATTCGGTGTGAGAGAATAAATTGTAACTTTGAAAATTATATCTGGTAATGTCTCAAGTAAGTCAAGGTGAGAAACCATGGTTGTTTCCATAGTCACTAACTGTAACTGTCGGACGAGACCTTGAAACTCCTGCCCCCAGCTCCTTACTGCTGCTGAAGTTCACTAAAGGCCGACCACCCTTAGGATTTGGAGTTGGAATTATAATTTACCTCTGTCAGGAATCTGTTTAGTATAAGAGAAAAATGAAAACTACTTAGCTACTGTAATTAAGAAAATAATATAGGTGAAACATCTAAACAAAAACATAGATGGTGCCTGACTTACAGTGGTTGGACTTGAGATTTTTCAACAGTAAGAGAACATGAAAGCAATTCACTTCAGTAGAAAGTGGGTTTCAGGTGCCTTAAACAATTCTTGTTTTCACTTTCAGTGCATCATTCAGTAAATTACACGAGATAGTGAACACTTTATTATAGTGTTGCCTTTGCATCAGCTGATTTTGCCCAGCTCTAGGCTAATGTAAATGTTCTGAGCGTGTTTGCGATGAGCTAGGATGCGCTGTGTTGCTGGGTAGATCAAGTGCATTAAATGTACATTTGACTCAACAATATTTTCAGCTTATGAAGTTTATTGGGACATAACCTCATTATAAGTCAAATGCTATCTGTAATCACAGGCTTATTTGGATTCCTTTGTTCAACTATAGTTTTGTCACATTCGTGTATAGGATATTTTTTAAGTTTATTATGGAAATTTAAGGATATGTACAAGGCAGAGAGAATTGTTAAAGAACCTACCCAGCTTTAGTTATCAACCTATGGGCAAAGGATTATTTTAAATTCTAGCCGTTGTATCATTTTATTTGTACATATTTCAGTATGTATCTAAACACTAAATTCTCCCTTTCTGAAACATAACCACAGTACCATTGTCATATATTTGAAATTAACAGTAAGTCTTTAATATTACTATTACCTAAAGTCTAGCACTGTTAGAATGTTTCCAGTTGTCCTACACACGGTTTTAATCAGGATTCAAACAAGGTTCTCGTATTGATTTGCTTGGTGTGACTTGTCAGTCTCATTTAATCTAAACAGCATCCCCTTTTTATTACTGTTTATTAATTGAAGAAATAGGCTGTGTATGCAGTGAAATTTCCCCTGTCCTGGCTCTTGATAATTGCATCCTGTAGAGTCATTTAGCACAATCTGCGATCTTGCAGATTTCTGTTGGAGTCAGGTTTGTGTGTGTGCACTCTCGTGTACATATGTGTGATATATATGTGTGTGAATGCACATGTGTACATATGTGTAGTGTGTGTATGGCCGTGTGTGGCGTGTGTGTTTACACATGTGTGCATGTGTGTGTTTAGGGTATGTCTGTGTGCCTGTGTGTGTGGTGAGCTTAGAACACCTTGCCTCCCTTCCTGTATTTCCTAATGTCTTAGCTCAGGCCATCTAGCGTCTGATTCTCTTTTCTGTCTCTGAATGGGGATTATCAGTCCTGATGTGGTACGTCCCATTCATCCCTGTGTACTCCCCACCAGCCTGTCACCCGGGGGGTTTAGCAGGATGTAGTGATACTGTTTTATTAGAAGTTGCAAAATGGTGATATTCTAATTCTGTCATCCCTTCAGCCTTGATTGGGTAGAATTATTCCCTCATCTGTTTGGTTAGTTTGAAATAGTTTCTCCAGAAAAAACAGAGCAAATCCTTGATCTTTTTATTTGCTGTTTTCAGGATAATGAATTGCTGCCATAGCAACCTCTGCTTATGACTTTTTTTCCCTGTCATCATGGATTTTAGTGTATTTGGTGTGTTTAGACAAATATAGTTCTCTTTTAATGTCTACTTGTCCCATCTGTGGGAGCCCCTGCAAGGCAGGTCACTCAAATGTCCTTTCCATGCAACCATGGGGGTCTTCAGCATCTTCCTTGCTCTTTGGTATGAAAGCTTGAAATGCCAGGATGTTGAGTAGAGACTCACAATCTACTATCTATCCTAGGCTGAAAAAGCCTAGAAACAATGACCAGCCCGATAGTACTGATCATCTCTCGTGCCCAGAGTGTGGTCTCCAGATACATTTGCCACCAATAAATACAAAACCCTTTCTTTAAAATATGCTCATGAAATTACTTACTTGGTTTATCCTACTATATAAACATAGCCAGGTAATACCTATTAACCTGTTACGCAGTAGCACCATGTAACAATCTACCCCAAACTCAATGGCTTGAACCGGTGTTGGAAACCAGGAACTGGGGGTTCCCACCACAGTCCCACCACATCTGTCCATTTACATATCATCTGTGGCTACTTCATCTGCAATGGTTGAGTTGAGTAGTTGTGATGAGGGAGACAGGGACTATATGGCCTCCAAAGCTGAAAGTTTTTACTGTTTATCCTTTATGTAGAAATCTAGGTACAGCTTGGGTGGGTCCTATGACTTGGAGTTTTTCAGAAGGCTGAGATCTGGGTGCTGGACAGGGATGCCATTGTCTCAGGCTTGACTGGGGCAGGGCTTCCCTTCCTCTCTGGCTTAGGCCAGTGGCTGCCCTCAGTGTCCTGCCCAGTGGGGATCTTCATGCTTATATTACAGCATAGCAACTGACATCTTCAGAGCAAGGCTTCCGGACAGTCTTTTGTAATTGAAATAGTATTTAACCTATGCATTTTCCAGGAACTACAACTTGGCCAGCTAACTATTTTACTTAAAGATAATCTATTAGCTGTGTGATGTTGTCATCCCTGCGTACTCAAAATATGTGTGCTGGGAAGTCAAATTAGCCTCACTTGCTCTCTGTCTTTTCTCAGGCGTGCACGCTTGCTAGGAGGAACGCCGATGTCTTCTTGAAGTACTTGCACAGGAACAGCGTGAACATGCCGGGGATGGTGACGCACATCAAGGCCCCTGAGCAGCAAGTGAAAAGTGAGTGTGGCTGGGCCTGGGCAGGTTGGGGCCTCAAGCTGGAAGGAGCTCCACGCACGGTGTGCTAAACTCCGGACCTAGGGTTTCACTTTAAATGTCCATTTGGCGTTAATAAAGTCCTCCCTAATTATCTTAGTTTAGTAATAAACAGATTTCTAGGCTGATAATGCATTGAATAGCTTGATAGTTTATTAAATATAAGGATATAAACAGAGAAAAAGCAGATTCAGGATGATACTTATTGCCATTGGGTATTTTGTTAAAGTGAATGAAAATATTACAAATAAGGCAAAAAAAATGAAAACCAGAGTTACCGACAGGCGACATATTTTTAAAAGTTCATTGTGTACCAGTATTATTGCTTTTGTCAATTTTTGATACCTAAGGCATGGTTAATTAATAAAAGCAAAAATAATATCACATACTTTCATATCACTTGAGTATAAAAATCTGTGAAACCAAGTTTGTGTATCTGTGTGTAAGGCATAGGAAAAGATGTGTTAGAGCGTATGCGAAACTGTAACTGACAGGCTTGGAATGGATGGAAAGGTGAAGCTGAGGAAGATTAAGTGCAAAGTGAGTAACTACCTCGACCAGGGTCTCACGGCCTCGGTAGACGTGTGTAGGAAAAAAGTTGTGGCGATCAGTTGACAGGTGATTCATCTCACATTTTCTTAAAAACAGTGTGATTGCAGAAACTTTTACACTCTCTCCTCCATTCATCTGATTCATCTGTCAGTTACCGCAGAGTGATTTTCTATCACGGTGGTGCAGTCCTCTGGCAGGGAGGTTTATTGATTCTTTTTTTTTTTTTTTTGAGACAGAGCCTCAAGGTGTCCCCCTGGGCAGAGTGCTGTGGCATCACACTCACAGCAACCTCCAACTCCTGGGCTCAAGCGAGTCTCCTGCCTCCGCCTCCCAAGTAGCTGGGACTACAGGCGCCCGCCACAACGCCCGGCTATTTTTTGGTTGCAGCCGTCATTGTTGTTTGGCGGGTCCGGGCTGGGGATTCGAACCCGCCACCTTAGGTGTACGTGGCTGGCGCCTTAGCCGGTTGAGCTATAGGAGCCGAGCCAGGTTTATTGATTCTTGGGCTTTTCTTCTGAGCAAGTGACCAACTCACAAAAGCAGCCATTTTTCCTGCATAAATAAGTCTTTATTGCCAGCAAATTATTTGTTCCATAATCAGTTTACTTAGCTCATTTTCAATAAAAATAATTTCCTTTCTTCGACCTCTCAATATTGCATTTGTTTCTTGGGTGTATTCTGTTTTCTCTGATCAAAGATGTTACGGTCCTTTCTAGGTTGTGCTACAGAGTGTCCCAAAAGTCACACCTCAAGTCACTATACATAGTAAAAAGGGGAAATCGTAGCTCAGTGGACCTTTAATTACAAAATGTTCATTACAAAATTTTAGAAAATGTTTATAAAATATTCTCTATTTGTTACCCACCTCGCTTTAAAACTTTCTGATGAATATTTTGTAAATAAAGACACATTTAGCTACCATTTCCCGTGTACTTTTGTGGACAAGAGAAAGGACATTTCATTTATTCACTCACTGGATCCTCGACATGCATCTGCTGCTGTCGATCACAGTGCCGGATACTGTGGAGAAGTAAAATAGAAAACGTTCCGTTTCTCTTGCACTCTCCTTGGAGGTCAAAGATTTATGCTCAAGCCAGCGCCGTAAGTCCACGATAATGACATAAAAAATAAGGCACAAAGAGTCAGACTAGGTGGGCAGAGGGTCCCTCAGAGGCTTCCAGAGGCCCTGTCACCAAGAGGGCAGTTTTTACACTCTGTCTGCTGCTTGCTGCCGAAAGTTAACACTGGCCCAGGCAGAGACTGTGGAAATGAAACACTAGGAAAAAACCATCGGTTCGTACTCATTTTTATGTGTGAGTCCCATTTAAGTGGTAGCTTAGTTTTTTGACAGACTTCAAATTTCCAAGTCTTAATTTTTTTCACTGAATTAGTTCCCCTTTTCAGTGACGATAATAAAACATGTTCTCTGAGCTGGTGTGTAAATGGTGCTCTCAAGCTGTTTCTCAGACACGCAGCCTGCCAGGAGCTCAAGAGATACTGTGGGAAACTTCTACCTATAAGGTTTCCCAATGTAATAAAGTATTCTGACAACCACTTACAGGATTTGCAGTTACAGTCTTGAGTTCCCCCCGCCCTTAGTTGTTTGTTTCATAAACTTCTAGAGTAGAACAGACTTAGTGTAAAAAATTCACAAAGTGTACAAGTGTATACAAATTACCTAATTCCTTTGCCACTGGTAACCGCTGCCAGGACCTTATGCATATAAATGGAAATATGTAGAGAAAAGTATATTCCAGTCACCCATCCCAGTTCGTTGTATTTTACAAACATGGGGCTGTATTCCCTTGCAACTTGCTTCTTTGACTTAGTAATATCTTAATCATCTTTACATTTCAGAGTTTAAAGTCAGCTCTTTTAAGTGCACACTGTAACACTTCGGTAATTGGTTTGACCTGTCCCCTAATTGACGGGTCATCCTTTGCTACCTGTTTTCTGCTGTTGCAGCCCGCACATCAGTGCTGGACCATCCTGGTACACAGAGAGTCGAGTACCCGTGTAAGCACTGTCGCTCTGAAAGCCAAACGCGCACCTCACGGGCCTACCCATTTTCCCTGTCACTTCCTGCTGCCACATTGCCGTCTGCGAGAGTTGTCCTGGGTTTTCTTCCTCAGTACTGTAGGGTCATAGTCGCCTGTTTCTTTCACTCTTTCCAACAAAGGATAGGAAGTGTGTTTCCCAGGAAAACAGTGAAAGATGGTCTCGCTGTTTGAATGAAGCTAAATGTATTTCTTTATATTTTAAAACTTGTGAGCTGCATTTTGTATATGCTTTTCTCATTTGTGTAATATTTTATGGTGGTTATTATTTGGTTGTGACATTTTTTAGTACTATTCCATTTTAACCTAACCTTTACAGAAACTCTTACCTCCAGGAAGGTTTTAATGGTCTTGAACAAAATATCTAATGTTGGTGTTTTTCCAGCCATTGTTGAATTGTTGAATTGCCCCCGCAGGGAATATCCTGCTAACCCAGCTAACCTGAGGCATTACAGATGACCACAGATTTCCAGCGATCTCTTTATTATGAGAGAATGAAGAAGTCTGCTTGACATGCTCATTGAGAACCTTGGACAGGAAAGCAATAAAAAATCTGAAAAATGTTTGGGTGTTTTTAGCAATGGCATGCACCCACATGCATCTTTTCCTTCCTTCTCTCAGATATCTTGAACGAGCTCTTCCAACGGGAGAACAGGGTACTACATTACTGGACCATGAGGAAGAGACGGCTGGACCAGTGTCAGCAGTACGTGGTCTTTGAGCGGAGCGCCAAGCAGGTCAGCACACATGCACTTGGTACCTGGAGCATGCTGGCCGTGTTCACCCTGCATCAGCCACCTCAAAACCATTGCCTATTGATGTAACAATGCTGCCTTTAAACTAACAATTTGTTTTAAAAAGAAACTGTGAAAAGCCCTCAGCCTGGTGAAAGTGTATCACCTGGTAAAAGGGGTGATCCCACCCCTTGGCAGGTGCACCCACAGTTTTCCTGCCGCCTTCCTTCATGTTTCAGGCAGGCAAGTACAAAGGATAATTAGGGCGAGGACCGAAAACTCACTTTGGAATCTTGCTTCTGTACTTGTGTAAATATGATAGGTAGGAGTTTTTTATTGTATTTACAAGACAAAGTTTTATTTTTAGATAAATTGAGCTAAAATTAAGAAATGTGACAGAATTTCTGATAATTTAGTATAGTCAGTAGATGTTCCCATATCCAGTGGCTACATTCAGAGAAGTCCTTTAGTCATTTTGGGACCAATGCTGCCTGTATCATTAATCAGAAGAGATCGTTTTACTGTAAAGTCTGAGAGACTTCTTTCTTCAACATTAAGATTTTTATCATTTCTTTCTGCCCTTAGTAGTAGCATGAGAATCCATTATTGACTGTTCATCTTGAATTGGGGGTCAGGAGGAAAAGGCACATTCCGCAAACACTTGGGTGTGGCCAGACTACAGGCTGGGGGCTGGGTGTGAGCTGTCTCATGTCCTCTGTATAAATGACCCGGGTCTCTTGGAGCCTGTCTGTGCTATTTTCAGTGTTGACTCACATCCTAACCTTGAGTCAGACCTGGACTATCTTCTGAATTCACCTCAAGATGGGGTATACGCTTGCCAGAGTAGGCGTCCCTCAAATTCTCAAGACAAGTTAAATTTTCCTCAGCATAGGCTTCCCACTTAGGGAGCAGATTTGCTCCAGTTTGCTGATACTAGTCACAAGGTAGGTGGCCCGTGCCAGACAGGGAAGTTGCCAGGGTTTGATAATCTGGGTTCTAGGCCATGAGTCTACAGTCCTGACTCCGCCATTCATAGGCATTGAATTTTCCTTATATTTTTTTCCTGCTCAAATGCCACAAAGGTTGTGATGTATCTAGTGGAGACAGCCCTGTTTCTGTTCCCAGGCCAGAAGATGAGAGTGGATAACTGAGACATTGCAAAGGCAGATGGAAACACTTCCCTTGGTTGTGCTTCTCTTGCTCAGCGTGGGCCTTTTAGAGATAGACATTTAAATAAGTCTGTTTTCACTTCAGATATATAAAAACAGAAGAAAAAGCTGGCTGCCGTCTAAAAACTTGAGACATATCACTTAGAACTGCCACTCTGTTGCAGCCTTAAGGTAGCTGGCCCCTTTCTCCAGGCGGGGTCATGGCTCTGCCAGTGTCTTGCTACTGGTGTATTTTATGCATGATGTGGAAGGGTCCTCAGCAGAACACCCCCCAAAAAGCAAGGAAGTGAGTGTGGGGCTCCAGCTAGATGCAGGAGCAGGAAGAAAGACCTAAAGTTGTACATTTGAGAGCTGGAAATACACATCTGCTTTCTATTCCTTTTTTTCATTATAATGCCCCAGTAAGGGTCTAAAGTTTCAGTAACATGAATGTCTGGATAGTTGGCTGTGTGAGACTTTCAAACCCACCCCTTTGCCCACATCTTCTCAATATCCTTGAAAAAAAAAGATCTTAGTTGTGGTTTTGTTTGTTGTCCTTTCATTGTGCCTTGAGGTTCATGGTTAGAAGAAACTGCTGAACTTTTTACTGTTGCTACATAAGTGACACGATTATAACTTTCTAGAAGGTCTTTTAAATTTTGGAATTGTGATACTCAGAGACTTGTCTCTGTTTGAGGGAGTGTTTCTTGATGCGTGCCAACCTTGGCTGTGATTTGACATTTAAATGAAGTACTAGAAGTTTGGGCCTCTCACAGAAGGTTGTTTCATTCTTCCCCCTCTAGGCTTTAGAATGGATCCATGACAATGGAGAGTTCTACCTTTCCACACATACCTCAACAGGTTCGAGCATACAGCACACCCAGGAACTACTGAAAGAACATGAGGAATTCCAGATAACGGCAAAGGTAAATCCAGCCAGGTGCCGCACTTCCATCCTGTGGCCTGTGTGTCAGCTTGGGCTCTAACAAAATAACCTAAAATGGAATACTTTAGGAAAGTGGGGGGATTTCTTAAAAATATCATTTAGGTAATAATTCATGGAATCAGTGGAGAAGCAGGATGAGCCAGTGGGTTGTTTCACATTCACTTGAGTGACACTTTCTACCACCCTTCACACCTGTTCCCTCCCTGTCCTCTCCCTCCTTCGTCCCCCCATCTGTCTCTGGGATATCTGTGGGATCTGATGACTCTGGGATCTCAGTGTCCATCTGTCTCTGTGATATCCCCAAACACTTTCTTTTTTCCTTTCATCATTCCCTTCCTCTATTTCTTTCTTGCTTTTCAGACCAAGAATTTTCTGAGTACTTGCTATTTTGTGAAAGTGTATGGGCTGTTACCATCTCAGCTTCTGTATTGTCTGGGTGTTTCTTCCCTTGCCTTTAGTTGGTGGGAAATGTTCCAGTAGCATTGCTTACGCTCACTCAGTCCAGCCAGGAAGGTGTTTGTGTTTTATGGCTGGCAGAGTTTATGTCAGCATCTCTGTTAATGGTTGTTCATGGGATTATAAAAATGGAGTAATTTTTACTTTTCTCCTAAAAATCAGAATAGAGTCAAATACTCAAGTACAATAAAATCTTTATAGAGTATACTCTTTATGAGTAAATATGAACATTTAAGGAAACACATAAGAATCCACATAGGAACTTGAATATTTTCCCAGTTGAAACATATACCTAGACACCACTTCTTCCTTTTAGCTCAGAACCGTTTTAAGAGTCTTTCAGGGTTTCCTTCTCAACCTGTGGTGGTTTTCTTTTTCAAAGTTTTTGAGATATATCATTTTTATATTCTCAAAAGCACCTCTGTTGTTGATGATGGATTTGAATTTTTAGAAAAAACAGACAATTAGTTCATCTTGAAGTGTAGGAAGTAAATGATTAAGCTCGGTAAAATTTGGGGTTAAAAAGAAGTGTTTCTATGAAGTAGCCAGATTGTGTATCTTGTGTGACCCTTACTCTGGCTTTGAAAATATATCAAGGAGGAATTTAGAATGAGAACGACTACATTGTATTATGTTTATTTGTACATTTTTATGTTTTCTGTAACCATTTTTTGCCGCCTCCTACTATTCTCTGCCTCTCTCTGCCCCCAACTCCCAAGCAAGCACTGCGGGTGGAGGGGGGGGGGTCAGGAGGCCTGACCTGGGGGCTTCTCCCGCTCCAGATAGACCACATCTTAGGGCTGTTTTCATTTTTGTTAATGTTGAGATATTAAATCACAGTCTTTGCATGCATCATATGACCCTGTATTTGTTTCTTTGAACATCACTGGATCATAAAGGTATTAAGAAAATGCCTGACATGCACTGGAAGGCAGAGCTAAGCTTCCCTGTTTCACCTCAGCTCTGCCCCGCAGGTGGTAGGGTTGGGCCTCGCAGCCCACCCAGGGCCGTGCGCCAGGGGCTGGGCCCATGAAATATGACGTGCAAGTGTCTGTGCGAATGACATGGAAGCCTGTTCCACCAAGAAAGTGTATGAGAGAATTATTTTTCCATTACTCCTAAATGTTCCTTTTCCTCAACTTTGGGGTATGGTTATTGGAAAATTAGTCAGTCATAGGCTTTATTTTTAATTTTGCATCATATAAGAAACATCTAAAATTACAGGTGATGTCTGCCCTGTTTTCCAAATATGTAGAATCGTTTCTTTGGGCATGCGGAGTCAGCTACACTAGGAGGGATCGGTAGGTGTTGGAAACAACTCCCCTCACATTCTCCCTTCTTAGCAATAGTTTTCTTTGGTTTCTGGCTGCCTCTCTTAAACCAAAAGCACCTGCTTTAGTGTTTGGGGATGTCATTTGGCTTTTTGATGAAGAGATGAAATGCTTTTGATGATGAGATGCTTGCCTTCCATCTCCCTGTCTTTGTGTCTTCTCAGAAACCATTTTTCTTTTACTATGTACAGAATTCTTAGCTCTAACTGGGCAGTCTTCCAATGCAATTGTTACAGTAGTTAATACTATGCCAGTTTTAGTGTTAATGGAAATAAAGCTACAAGGCTAAACAAAACTCTCTCTTCACCATCTTACTGAGACTGGGCTCGATTCTTTTGCAGCTGTTATTGTGGTGATTTTACTAAGGGCCATGCAAGCACCACCTGCACCAAGTCACTGGTGTTATTTAGAAGCAGATTGCTGTCCTCACCCCAGACGCAGTGACTTAATCTCCCTGGGAGTGAGGCCTGCGCTTTGACGTGATTTTTGCACACATTGAAGTTTAGAAGCCACCTCCTTACT
>NW_003852428.1:11539998-11569211 GCF_000181295.1 Otolemur garnettii | reverse complement strand
ACCTTCCTTACTAACCATCCAATCTCCCTGGGAGTGAGGCCTGCGCTCTCTACATGATTTTTGCACACATTGACGTTTGGAAGCCACCTTCCTTATTAACCATCCAATCTCCCTGGGAGTGAGGCCTGCGCTCTCTACATGATTTTTGCACACATTGACGTTTGGAAGCCACCCCCTTACTAAACCATCCAGAACTTTGCAGTCTTCTTCCTACATGGCTTCTTCTGGTTCTCATCACCAGAGTCCCCAGCACCACATCCCTTACTTTGTTAAGAAGTGTCTAATGCCACTCAGCATGCATCCTTCCCAGGCTTCTCCTTCCCCGAGGGCGTGATGAGTAAAGCACTTTTGAGCTGTGGACTTACGACTTCAGTTTGCTTTTATTTTTCTCCAACTTCTTGATCATGCCTACAGACGAGATTGCTGAGTTATGATATTATATTTTTATAATTTTTAGGTAAAAATCTACTTTTATAACAATCTCTAGAGATGAGAAATAGTAAGCATGAAAACTCCTAAACTATTTCACTTGTGGGGTAACCCTCTGGAAAAATAAGTATGACTCACATGTCACCTTTTTTTTTTTTCTTTCTTCTTCTTTTTTTTGACACAGAGTCTCACTCTGTCACCCTGGGTAGAGTACTATGGTGTCAGCCTAATTCACAGCAACCTCAGACTCCTGGGCTCAAATGATCCTCCTGCCTCAGCCTCCCAGTGGCTGGGACTACAGGCACCTGCCGGGATGCCTCACTAATTTTTCTATTTTTAGTAGAGACAGGCTCTCACTCTTGCTCAGGCTGGTCTTGAACTCCTAAGCTCAGGTAGTTTTTCTTCCGTCAGCCTCCCAGAGTGGTAGATTAGAGGCCTGAGCCACCACACATGACCGTATATCACCTTGATACCAAGATAAATGCCTATAGAAGATTTAAACTTCAGCAGTAGAAACCTAAATGTACTGAAGAAATAACAGTATTTGTTTTTTAATCCTTGTATTAGGGAAATTTGTCTAAATGATATAAAACCCAAACCCATTAAAGAAAAGATTTATAAACTCACCTATACAAAAATGTAAAAATTTCTAAAGGACAGTTCACCAAAACCAAAGTCTAAAGACAAAAAGCAAATGGAGAAGATATATGTGTGTGTGTGTGTGCGCACGCACGCGCACAGCCCGTATCACAAAGAACTGATTTCCCAGTAGGAGAGAACTTTATAAATCAGTAAGAAAAAAACACCAAAAAAATCAAAGATAATACAGGTAGGTCACAGGAAAGGAATTACAAAAATTTTTTTTGGAGGGTGGGGGAGTGTCTTCCAGTAGAGACCAGAAAACGTGCTAGACAAATTCTAAAAGAGCTGTAATACTATTTTGAATGGTTTTAAACATAAGATTGTCAACTTAAAATAAGAAAAGTATAAATCAAAAGTACACAGAGTTCCATTGTCACCCAGTGGACTGGCCAAGATCAGAGAGCTGGATTTCTAGCTATGTGGATGGGGCTCTGGTGCTGGGTGAGTGAGAGCTGGGGCAGCCTCGTGGGGGCTCTTGTAGCGTTTCTCAGGGTCACCGTGCACTTAGTGCCTGTCTCAGCACGTGTGTCACAGTGTGTGTGTGCAGACATCATCAAACCACCGTCAACAGGCCTGTCCCTTGCTGTGATGGGAGGAGATTGGAAATAGCATGAGGAAATCTTTCATGTCACCTGTAGTGTCCTGTAGTCACCATCATGCCAGCAATCGGTATATTTTCTGATGAGTGTTCTTGCATGGATGGAAATCTTCCTTTAGCTTCTTGGTGATTTTATTTCCTTTTTGAATGTAGGCAAGCAGTGTTGTCTTTTTGTCTTCATGTCTGTGTCCCCCCACACTTAAAACACTAGCTTTCTTGACCCCTGAAAGATACACACAGACATAGTCTCCATTGTCCTCCACAGCTGGCATTGGTGACAGCAGAGGGATGTCAGTGAGCCACACACTCAGCTCCCTTGACCTGCCGGGGTGACCTTCTCACAGCATAGAGACAGACCATGACCCTAGCTAATATGTTCCCCTCTGTTAGAAGGTGACCCATGCTATGGGGAAAACCAGAGCAGAAGGGCAGGTCGACAGGGAGGCCAGCTGCAGTGTGACGGGGTCTGGAGGGCCTGCTGGGAGTTGAGCAGAGTTGTAAGGAGCCGTGGAGATGCCTAGCAGAGAGGTCCTCCAGGCAGAGGCGCCAGCCGGGGCAGCTGGGGTGGGCTTCACAGCCCGCAGATCCCGGGGCATTTGTGGAAAGTCTTATTTCCACAGCTGGCTTCACAGGTTGCCTGGCAAATTCTGACTAAAAACTTAATGTTTTATAAGCTAAGATAATTTATCTGGATTTTGAATTCTCACCTTCCTTTTGGGGATTTTTAAAGTCACTTTCCCGAATTATCTCCATAAAGATTTTCCAGTTAAGGCTTAACTGAGAGAACCAAGTCCCATGGCAGAAAAGTCACTTATTTATCTGAAAATGCTGAGGGAATGTCAGAGGCAGCCTAGCGGTGACCGTCAGTGGCATAGAGGTGAAGAGAAAGGTTGTGTGGAAAAGTCAATCAGCGAAGCAGCCAGGTAGCATCCGTAATGCACTGTCGTCTCCACCTTTATAAAGGGTCGTGAAGTATGCTTAGTAAAAGATGTTTTCTATGTATACATAAAATAAAATCTTTTTGAGAGAATTCTCAAGCAGGAACAAAATTTAAAATAGTTCAGAGAAAATAATTTCCTGACGAGTGAATGTTTCCTTTGCATCTCCTGAGAGTTAAAAAACAGAAAAGTGGATGTGACACGGGGGCACATCATCTGGAGTTGTGTTGAATGCCTGTCCTGGGCCAGACTTTGCTCCAGGAGAACTGGGAAGGGAATGGCCTCTTGCCCTGAAGGGCTGAGGGTCTAACTGGGCAGTCAGAATAACCGGCTCACAGCAGGCAGGGGGCTGTCTGCACACCTGTGTGCTGTAGGGGAGAGTGAGGGTTGCAGAGAACATGCCAGAGACTGGTCTTCTCCTTCTACGGACTTTCACTGGCCATCTACCAGATGAAGACACTGTGGAGCATTCTGGATTTTTTCTTTGAGGTCATAAAAGTGTTGTTCACTGTAGAGGAGCTGAGGAAAGACGGCTAGTCCAGACTCATGGAGGTGATCTGGGAGGACATGGGGTTTAGTCTCATTCCCCGCCACCAGCCGGTCCCTCCCATTCAGAGCGCAGAGTTGTAGGCAAGTGGCCACTACGTTTCTGGTTTCTGGCTGTTGAGTTCATGTGCTTCACAATACTTTCCTGTTGTTTTTGCAGCAAACCAAAGAGAGAGTAAAGCTATTGATACAGCTGGCTGATGGCTTTTGTGAAAAAGGGCATGCCCATGCAGCAGAGATAAAAAAATGTGTCACTGCAGTGGATAAGAGGTACAGAGATTTCTCTCTGCGGATGGAGAAGTACAGGACCTCTTTGGAGAAGGCTCTGGGGATTTCTTCGGATTCCAACAAATCGGTAAATCACCTTATACCAACTGAGTAAGTCACTATCTTCTGCCCGAGTTCCCTCTGTGCTGATTTAATTAACTAAGGTCATTGGCTCTTTTCTTCTACAGAGTAAAAGTCTTCAGCTGGATATCATTCCGGCCAGTATCCCCGGGTCAGAGGTGAAACTTCGAGATGCTGCTCATGAACTTAATGAAGAAAAACGGAAATCTGCCCGCAGGAAAGAGTAAGCCCGTCTTTAAGAATCTACCAAGAGTCATTGAAAAAAGTGAAGAAAATGCCATTTAGACAAAGAATTATGTGTGCTTTGGTGTCACGTGGACTGAGACTTTGTTGCTCTGAATGTGCTTAGTTTTTCACTGTGTTTGCTGTCCCCTTATCACCTAGTTCAGAAACAGTGTCACCTTTTTATCTTTGGGCCTTTGTTTCATATGGAGTTGACCAGTTATTAATAGGTGGTGATACGAAGGAGGCAAAATTAATAGCACACATTTCGATGTTTAAAAGTTATCAATTTGTAAATTCTACCGTAAGTAAAGAAAGACCAAAAAATTACTCTAACCCAGTGATTCAGGATTGAGAGCAATCTTGTCCCCCCTCAGGACATCTGGCAGTGTGAGGAGACATTTTGGTTGTCACACAGTGGGGAGTGGGTGGGGAGGGTGCTGCCGACGTCTACCGGGTGGGGACCCAGGAGGCTGCTTAGTCCTATAGACCAGAGGACAGCCTAGCAACGAAGAGCCATCTGGCCCAAAACGCCAGTCATGCCAAGTTGAGAAACCTCATCTCTAGGTATCTCAGTAAAAAAATTTCAAAAATCCTTTTTTTTTTCCCTTTGAATTAGAGGCTGGATACTATTATGCTGTGTATTTTTGATGTTCCTGTCCAGAATTACTTTAGGGCCAAAACTCTTAGACCCTCTTTATTATTATTTCCTGAACTGGTAAAAGTGGACAGTGAAACAACCCCGCGTCCTGACTGGGGACCGCGCTCCTCTCTGTCTTCCTCCGTTTAAGGTTCATAATGGCTGAGCTGATCCAAACTGAAAAGGCTTATGTAAGAGACCTCCGGGAGTGTATGGATGTAAGTAAGTTTTGTTTGTTTGTTTATATTGAGTATAACCTTCCTGTTGTAGTCTTATCTACTGGTAGTTCTTAGTATAATCACAATGTTTTTTGGGGTTCTTTTTGAAATTTAAAGTGTGCCTAAGCAGCCAGTTTCATGCTCCTGCTCTTCTGTGGAGTTCCAGGCTCGTTTCCCACTCATCACAGAGATGATGCAGCGTTAATCCTCCATCCCGTTTATCACATGATAGCCTGACTGACACTCTCTTTGTACAGAATTTGCAACAGCTTTAGAGAAATGTGCCTACTAATTATGATCGGCCACTCAGACTCAGGAGTGTTAGGAACGTTTGTTGTACCTTGTGGAATAGGTCAATTCCGAAGTTGGAAGCAGGAATAAGGTTAGAGTTAAAAAGCTGAAGGTATCTGGGAGCCCGAGGCAGATGGATCACCTGAGCTGTGAGCTCCGACACCACCACACTCTACCCAGGGGGACAGAGTGAGACTCTGGTCAAAAAAGGGGGAAAAAAAAAAGTGCTGAAAGTCTAAGACTGCTTCTCAACTGTTAACGGTAGGGGGGATTTTTTAGAAGAAAAGTTTTGCATGTTTTATAAAAGGGTCCATTCCTCAGTTGTGTTCTCAGTTAGATATTAACTGAAGATGTGTTTATTTACAGATGTCAGGAATAACTTATTTCTTGGATATTTGGTGTCGGTCATGTCTAACCCCTGTTTCCCTCCCGGCCAGACCTACCTGTGGGAAATGACCAGTGGTGTGGAGGAGATCCCGCCTGGCATTGTCAACAAAGAGCTCATTATCTTCGGGAACATGCAGGAAATCTACGAGTTTCATAATAAGTGAGTGGCTTTATCTGTGGGGAGCAGCTACTCTTGAAATCCAGATACTGTGCTGAAGTTTCATAATAAGAAACAAAAGTTCCGAATGGAACTAAGCATATGTCAGTGATTTTGTTGAAATTTGAATCAGGCCTATCCGTCTTGGTACAAAAAGACTGACATTCTAGACACTCTTTTAATACAGGCTCAACTTTATATTTGTACCTATTTTTATACAGAAATAAGCTTAGGAAAACCATGGAAGTGTTTCTGTAGGAACCCTAACTTCTCCCCAGCCAAGTCACATCACACACATCTTAGGGTTCAAATAAAGCAGATCCCCACACGGGCTGGTGCCTCTGCTGTTTGTGTGTTCTTTTATGTATAGGAGGGGAGGAGGAACCGAGGAACCGAGGAGGGAATAGGCATGCAGTCTGGTCAAAACAAAAATGTACTTTCTGTTGGCTTCGGGAGATGCGTGGTTTTATTTTTAGTATTTTAAAAAAGTGGCAGCAGAAGGTCCTTAAGTGGAGACTGCGGCCCGCCACCTGTGGTAAGGTGCCCCCCAGGCCAGACCTAGTGGGGTCCCCTCACTCCCCTGCCCTACCCCAGCAAAAAGTGTGATAATGCCAGAGGAGTTTTTTTTATTGAACGTTTGTGTCCCTAAATTTTAGCCTTAGCTACTAAACTCTAGCATTTTCCCGAAGTAAGCCGCTAAGTTAAAATTTCTGTTAGAAGAGGTTTGAAAACTAAACTGGGTCACTGTTTCTGGTGAACAGCTACCCATTTTGTTAGTTCTTAAAATCTAGAGGGCACAGTTTTTTCAATTCCTGGCCTGTCTCACTAGTCAAACATGTTTTAGAACCTTCCTAATATGCCAACATTCTTACTCTCTGCAGCATATTCCTGAAGGAGCTGGAAAAATACGAACAGTTGCCAGAGGACGTTGGACATTGCTTTGTCACCTGGGTGAGGAAACCTCCGCTCCTTGTTCTGCCCGTTTTGGTGGCATTGAAGGACATCAGAAGGGATGTCACTCATTTCTTTGCGCTGATATCTGAATTTACAGAGAAATGGATTTACCTCAAAGAATTATACTACATAACTAGAATTACTAATTGTAATTACTCTACTTAACAAATAGAGCATATGTAAATTACTCTACATAACTGGAATTACTAGTTGTTAATTAGGGAATGAATTTTCAAATGGCAGCAGAGATGGTTTGAAGTAGACTATTTAGCAGATCAGGCCTCTCCTTGAACTTGGGGATTCCCTGATAGGTGAGTGCCCAGTGCTGCCCAGGGGATTGTCCAGTCTGAAAGGGAGGCAGACACGTGAGCTGGGGGTTGTGCTGTTACAAGCCTACGGCCTAGGGCTACACACAGGCCTACGGGAAGAGAGAGGCCAGGTGCCCAGCCCCAACTGACTGGGTAGGAAGGCTTCTGGAGGGGTATGGTATCAGGAGGATGGGTTTATTTCAGTGGCTTCTTTTAAAAATAGGATTTCTTTTATTTGAGGCTTACATTTCTTTTATGCACACCGCTTCTTTCCTAAATAAAAGTTTATCGTACTTGTGTCCGTTTGAGACACTTTAATTTTTGTTTATTTTGTTTTTTATTACAGGCAGACAAGTTTCAAATGTATGTCACGTATTGCAAAAATAAGCCTGATTCTACTCAGCTGATTTTGGAACATGCAGGGTCCTACTTTGATGTAAGTAATAGATTCCTAAAGAAGCTGTGAAATTTTCCAAGTTGTATACATAGAAAGCAATATTACTGATAACTTTCACCGGATTGGTGGTACCACATTTTATTTTCATCTTTATCATGTTTATGTGGGGATAATCTTACATTTTCTTCTGTTTTAAAAATATCTTATTCAAGTACTGGAAGCCTCATATCTTAGACATTATATCTTATATATATAATGTATAAAAGATTCAGATTTTAACATGTACACGTATGTTTAATATAACACATGTTTGTGTATATATGTCATTACTACTTACATTCAGTCATGAATTTTTTACATGTAAGATTGTACACAAAAGTAGTTTATACGTACAAAGTTTATGTTCATTAAATTAAACTGCTTTTCCCCTCTAAAAAAATATATTTGAGTTATTTATTTTTCCTGTTTTGATTTCATATGATGGATTTCCAAAAGTGACCTACCAGTAAAATTTTACAAATAGCAGTGTAACAGCCAGGATTAATTAGGGTCATTAATTGTCTTCTCATTGGTATAAATATAGACAAAAGCCATTTGTCTTTAGAAAGATACTTCAGGAAGATTATTTAGCACAGAAGAGATGTGGAACCTTAGTATGTGACACACAAAAAGCTCTTTGCATTTCCAGCACTTGGTCATCTGTGTGCCAGATACATTCTGACTGGAGAGAAGGTACTTTCTCCAGTAGGAGAGCGTGTAGACTTTGGTGCGTAAGGTTCTGCGGATACTGGACTTGTTTTCTGTCTTTCCACTTGTCCGTACACGGTTAGACGTGTGTGGACAAGATAATCTGCTCTTACCTGAAAGCCTGGGAAATAAAAAAACAAAATACTTTAGTTTCTATGTGTAAGATGAAGCCCCTACCTGGAGATGACCCTATTTTAGTTATTCCCACAACCAGTAATTATTCATAACTGCCTGTGTGAATATGAAACCTGCAGCATGTTGCCATTAGATGAAACTCAGCACCGTGGCTGCCCACAGAGTTAGTATTATTGAGGGCCTAGGCAATGAGAGTGTGTGTCCCATTTAATGTTTGGAATCAAAGCCATTTTAAAAATTCTTGTGCCCTAAAACATATCTTAAACAATAAAAGAAATTCATGCTTATCTGAGAGATGTCACAAATTACATACCTTTAGTATTTATTGTATAATTGCTTTATTTTTTAAAGAGGCTTTGTATTATAACTTCCTGTATTCTCCAAGACATCTGTGACCCTTTGATGATACTTCTTTCTGATTGTAAGCATTATTGAACCTCTACGTCAGGGGTCCTCAAACTTTTTAAACAGGGGGCCAGTTCACTGTCCCTCAGACCGTTGGAGGGCCGGACTGAGGCCCCGGAACAAGTCAGCTGCTAAGCAGGACAGGCAGCAGTAGCAAAAACATCCGGCGGGCTGGATAAATGTCCTAGGCAGGCTGCATGTGGCCCCCATGGGCCATAGTTTGAGGACGCCTGCTCTACATGGTGCTCGTTTAACTCTGAGCTCAGCCATAGGTGTTCAGATAGACTGATGAACAGTGCAGACAGGGCTCCCACCTTCACACTTGAGTTGCAAGCGGCCAGGGGCTGATTGTGTGCAAAAGACATAATCACAAAATGTAAAGTGGAAATCCTGGTGTAAACTGTGCTACTGACCAATGACATACACCCTGCCTTTCATTCAGAAAGATCTTCTCTGTCCAAAGTATCCACCGTCCTATTCAAGAGTAAAATTTTAGAAGCAAAGAAGTTTTTGTCAACATTCTAAACAGCCTTTTAGGCTGTTTATTTAATTTATTATTTTAGCAGCATTAAACACTTGTCAGGTACAGTACTTGGAAAAATAATGTGCTCTCATAGCCTTTTTTTATCAGTATGATAAGAGTTATAAGAGTTTGTTTTTTTTAATACAGGAGATACAGCAACGACATGGATTAGCCAATTCCATCTCTTCCTACCTTATTAAACCAGTTCAGCGAATAACAAAGTATCAGCTCCTTTTAAAAGTATGTATGGGACATCTTCAGCCTATGAAATTTTATGAATGTTGCATTACTGTTTTGACATTTGTCTATATTTATGTATATATTTTTTAAATAATCCCTAGTAAATTAATTTTATTTTATTATTCATGGCCCTACCTAATTTCTTATCACAGCAGTCAAATAAGAGTATATTCCTGGCTTATGTGCCTGAACTGCACTGGCTGACTCTAATCTCTAACATAAAATAAGATGGGAATGGGAAGTTATCATTTCATGATATTTTAGCACCCTTAGTTCCTGGTGTGGCTTATTGAATGTGGGCCAGCCACCATGCTGGACACTGCATGCATTAACCTCATGATGCTAGTCTGCAGGGGGGGACCAGCCTCTGAGGGTAGGAACCAAGCTCAGAGCCATCATTGACACCTGCTGTCTGGGCTCAGCTTTGCACACGGGTCTGGCCAATGCCAGAGTCCACTGAAACTGTGGAGAACCCACCCCCCTTGGTCATTCACACACGTCCCAGGCATTCAAGTCAGGCTCACTTCTGCTTTTTCTTGGTTGTGAATAATCATAATTAAAATCACACTTGAAAAACATCTAATACTGATTAGTCTTGACAGTAAAAAGATAAAGATAGAATTTGTGCTAAAGATACAGAATGCAGGGTATATCATCAATACCCATTTTCTTGACTACATAAAAATAATTGATGACCTCTTTCTGCTGGTGTTTACTATACCATTTCCCTGGCTGGTGAGTTTTATTAAACATTAGGAAGTGGAAACCATCCATTCATCCCAGTGACAACAGCTCATGACTCCTACTATGTTCTAGGCGCTGTCCTAGGCACTCCAACCAGAGGATTACCATGTAGTTTTTCTATGAAACCCTTATTTACCTTTTCTGTTAGTGAGAAAAGTCTAGAAAACAGTATGAAGTGGCCATGTTCTGTTGCAATGGAAAAACTCTCCTGTAGTTTTATATGAAAATTCGGTCGCATGGTTTTACGACCATCACTACAAAAACACGTAGTTGTGGTGAACATGAAGTAAGAACTCAAGAGTTCTTTAGTTTGTTGCATTAACATTTGCCCTTTGTTTTCTATTTCTGCAAAGACCATTAACCTCTTAGTATCCTGAAGATTTAAGGATTTTGTTTTTAACATGTGGTTCTGCTAAACTAGCACTCAAACTTATAAACCTTACCTTATTCTGCCTAGAGATTCTTCAGGAGAAAAGTAATAAAGCTACATTAAGCTTCCCCAAAAGGAAGTTTTCTCCTGATGACTTTATTAGTCTTGGGACATTGCATTTTGAAAGCATTTTTTACCAGACTGCTCAGAGTGACAGATAAACACCATCTGGTCACGAGGAAAGGTGCTTGTCAGGTCGCTCAGTTACTCTAAGCTCTGCAGTGTGAGACCAGAACTGGCTCAAGGTCATGTTCTTTTGTTGATTATCAGCACACAGAAGACTGTTACTGCTATTACTAATTGTTAATACACCAGGAAAAAAGTCTCCCGGAGCCCACCAGGACGTGAACTTACTGTCCCTGTTGTCATTGATTTAATAGCAGGTGCTCCTGTAAATAACTCTGAAATGTAGTTACACTCAGAGAGCTCCCCAGGGAGGGGTAACTCAGCCATTAGAGCTTTTCTAAGCATCCTACACAGAGAGGAAGTGCATTTGATTGTGGGAGCTCATGGGGCGGCACCATTCTGCTGCATGGTTTGGCTGTCTCAGATTAGGTGGGGCGTTTCATTAATGGCACCAGGGTTCAGAGTCACATTGAGATGGTATGGTTGGCCTGCCGCTGGACTCTGGCTTGACCATCAGCTGTAACCAGCAGCTGATCGGCGTAGTTGATCACAAATATATTACATTCATCTTAAACTCTGCATACATCTGGTTTACTCTCACATCCTGATTTGAGCAGAATAAACCCTGCCATCCATTGAATGAAGAGGCGGTGATGCATTTTCTATGACGATAGATGCCCAGTTGACCACAGTCTGGTTTTAATATTGAAAACCATGGGTTTTTCATAGACTCACTCATTTCTGCAAAAGTCTTTTTAATGGAGCTCTCTGCAACATTTACCTGGTTCCTGGTCTTGGTCTTTACAGGAGCTGCTGACGTGCTGTGAAGAAGGAAAGGGGGAGATTAAGGATGGCCTGGAGGTCATGCTCAGCGTGCCCAAGCGAGCCAATGATGCCATGCACCTCAGCATGCTGGAAGGTAACTGAGTCCACACGGCCCAGCCATGGTACCACCTGCTACCCACACTAGTACCATCTATACTGACGCTATCTGTAGATGGATTTCTTGAACATAAGTATCTCAGCTTTGTGCCTTTCAGCTTAGTTAATGGTTAAGAGTTTAGACTTGTGTCTTTGTTTTTGAAGAATTGATGTCGCTGCTTTTTTTAAGGACAACATAAATACTTCTACCTTGTTGAAACCCTTTTCTTGTTAGTTCACTGGAAACCGCCTCTCCACATTCTGAACTCCAGTAGCACATTGTGCCACCTGTCTTAGGCTGCCTGGTTTTCCTGTTAGACAGATGAGTGAGTGGATGGCTAAACTGAGCCTTGAGACTGTAAAATTCTTAAAAGAATTTGCTACTTCTTCATCTTTGTCCATTGCATCACTTGCCTGAGCCTTGAACATAGCAGGTCCCAGATACTGCCTGTGTCTGGAATATAGTAAAGAGAAAAATAAAAAAATTCTTTAAAAATAATTGTAGCTAGCAATCATGATTTCCACGAGTGCTTCTGTTTAATAAAGGTTTTCTGTGTTGCAAAGCTTAGTTCTTTATATAGATTACACAAAATTATTTATAAGAATTACTTATAAATAATCCTGCCCCAAACATTTTTGCTAGCCTGTGTCATTATTATCAGCAATATTAAGCAACACATTAGTTTGCACACAGGTACTGCTGTGTATAATGAAGACCCCAAACCCAGAGGCCAAGTGAGAATTGTTTTTCCTTCTCCAGTGTAAAATGCTATTCTGGTATGGCAGCTCCTCATGATGGCATCAAGGACTGAGGCTGTGTTCCAGCTACTTTCTCTCCATCTCCTAGATGTTGTCCCATTGGCTTGACCAGAACATAGAGCATTTGAAGACCATGCTAACATTCTGTCTAGTAGGAAGTGGGGAAGGGGGCAGGGCGGGGACCTGCAGATTGGCAGAGACTACCTGACATATGCTTCACTGTCCTTGCTCTGTGCTGCTTCTGGCTGCGAAGGAGGCCAAGGAATGGAGTGCTTGTTATGAGTGGCCCTGGAGTTAAAGGAGCTTCTGCTGTCAGAGCAGGGCAGAGCGGAAGCCAGGAGGGCGGTGAGGGTCAGCCACTGCCAGGGATCACTTTACTAAGCCCTGGTGGTTTCAAGTCCAGGCGATAAAGCAGGCAACATCCACCAAGAGGGGAGCAGTGGGGACAGCCAGTGTGTGGCTGGAGCCTGGCTGGATCTTGTGCAGAATGTGACAGTCAGAGGAGGGAGGCTTGTCGTGGATGTCTCCAAGGAGCAAGACAGGAGCAGGCCTTGAAGAAAGGCCATATTTGAGCAGAGTGCCTGGGAAGGGCTAGCTGGGCTGAGGACGCAAAGGGAATAGGATCGAGCCTGGAAGATGGGTGGGGGCTCAGAGCCGGGGAACGTTCCAGAAGAAGGGGCTGTTTATGTGGTGGGAAGCTGCAGAAAAACCATAGCTCAGATGGTGTGAAGGCTACGAAGGAGGTAGAACTTAAAGAATAAAGCCAAGGGCATCACCAAATGTGTTTAAACAAGGGAAAAGAATGTGGTGTTTCAGGAAGAACTATCCTTTGTAGGATAGGCCAGCCCTGGGGAGACTGTGGGCATTGTGCAAAGGCTGGAATGGTAATTAACAGTACTGTCTCAGGCATCACCTGTTTTTCTTTTAAATTGATTTGCCTACTTTTTTCCCCTGTTGCAGGGTTTGATGAAAACATCGAGTCTCAGGGAGAACTCATCCTACAGGAATCCTTCCAAGTGTGGGACCCAAAAACCTTAATTCGAAAGGGTCGGGAACGGCATCTCTTCCTTTTTGAAATGTCCTTGGTATTTAGTAAAGAAGTGAAAGATTCCAGTGGCAGAAGCAAGTACCTTTACAAAAGCAAATTGTTTGTAAGTATAGCATCCAGAATCTAAGTGTAAAGCTATACACAGTTGCGGCTTTTTTGTAGGTTTCTTACCCTTAGTTGAACCTCCCAATCTATTCTACAATGTGAAAGTCTGAATTACCAGGTTTTCATCTTCAGGAAAAGCCTGTGTCACACTTTTGTCACTAGAGGGCGCGCTGGCGTGCCCCAGACTTAGGAAAACTTGCTCTTTCTGCTGCCCATATCATCGTAAGAAAACATGTTATAAGTGAATTTAGATCACTTATCTCCTGTGTGCCTTAACTAGCTTGATAAGTAAATTGATCATTCCAGACTGTGATTAACATAAGCTCTCATATCATTATAATTAAATTTTCGTCCATGAATGTTGGCATATATCCAAGCAGTCTTATTGGGTGGCTCCTTATAGATTCTTAGTGATGAGATTTCATATTTTTTTATTAAAAATAAATTTATGGAAAATAAATGCACAAATAAAGTTGTGGTTTTTGTAATAGCCAAATAGCATTATTAAATAAAATATATGAAAGCAAAAAATAAATTTTGAAAGATTCACTGCCCACTCAAGCTGCCCTTGAGTGGGTGGCAGGTTTTAATTCTTATTTTATCTGTTAGTGTACTTCTTGGCAAGAGAAATATATACCTGGTGCTGTTTTGTTACTATAGGCCAGTGTCCATGCTCAGAAAAGCCCAAGACCGGTGTCTGGGCCCACTGTACTTTTATCATCCTTAGTGGACCATCTCTCAGGGCTGTCAGTGCAGAATTGCTGGGCATGACTGGGCAGAGAGGAGGCGCGGGTGAGACTAAGGATAAAGCACCATCCAAAGAGGGAAAAAAAGTGCAATGGAATTGGGTTTCTTTGTGACAGATCTCTCATAAGTACTGGTAAATGTTTGTGATTTGGACAGCTCATACATTATACAGTTTTATGATACTCATATCTTAACCAGATTCCCAAAGTAATAAAATATCCCCAAGTATGGAAATCATCTTAATAATAATCTAGCATTTATAAGTTCCAACTAATGGTTTTCATACCGTTTTCTTTGGCTTCCTTCCTATTTGAGATTGTCTTTTGGATCACAGCTTCCCTTACATCATTTTAGGTCACATTCTGACTAGAAGGGAAAAATGCAACGTTTCTGACTAGTAATTTCACTAGCTGGCTTTAATCTGCCTTTAGAGACCAGGCTAGTCTGTTTTAGAAGCCGATACATCTTCACTTAATTTATCTTATTAAAAGTTAAGATTTCCCCAGAGGCCACCGCTGGAGCTCTAGGTTATGAATCACTTCCTTTGCTGGGGGCAGAATGCGTCAGGGGTGAACTTGACTGGTGGGGGCTGAAACGTGGGCCTGCCTCTGTACTCCTCAGCGTTCTGCGTGTAACCCAGAGGGGAGTTCTGCCTCTTAACCCTTAAAACTATTGATGAAAGACTGAAAGTTAATACTATCAATAAATTGTATCGATTATTTGCCTTCTGCAAAGCTGAAAATTCATAGTGGCAGCCCTTTTGGAATTAGGACAAACTCATTTTGTTGATAATAAGATTTAGGGGTGGTGCCTGTGGCTCAAAGGAGTAGTGCACCAGCCCCATATACCAGAGGTGGCAGGTTCAAACCCAGCCCCAGCCAAAAACTGTAAAAAAAAAAAAAAAGTGAAGGATAATAAGATTTAGAATAGTCAAATCTTTGTTTTCCAAATATGATTTTCAGATTTTTTGTTTCTTTCCTCTGGATTTCTTGTTTGTTGATCTGCACCTGTGAGGTGCTCAGAGGAAGGGAAAGGTGAAGCCAATTTAAAATCTCTAAATTACCGCATTTTAACTAAAATGAGATCTGAGATTGCCCACCAGTGCAAAGGAACTGTGTTATTACCAGCATAACTGAGTTACCCAAAACATTTTTCTTGGTCTCCATTCTGCATCCTTCCAGAATTTGATTGTCATCTAATTACATAATTGTCTTTTTATCCAGACCTCAGAGTTGGGTGTCACAGAACATGTTGAAGGAGATCCTTGCAAATTTGCACTGTGGGTGGGGAGAACACCAACTTCAGACAATAAAATCGTCCTGAAGGTATGTTCATTCGAAGCTGGGAAGGTGTGTGGGGAAAGTTTATTGTAGCTGTCTGTGCGCTTTCTATCCTGTTGAAGCATGTTAGTGTAGGGGAGTGGGAATGTGTGTGGTGTTCTGTTGGGGCTAAACTTAAATAACTGAATTTTTCTAAGATATGTACCACAAGGAACATCAGGGAATGAGCTCAGTTTGGTATTCTGAAGGTGAATAATTTGAGCTGAACTTTCACTTGCCTCCTACAAGAGCAGATGAAGGAAAGGTCTTCTCAGACTTCTCCCATTCTTCCAGTCCTAGCATTAGTTGATTCTATATGAGATGCGGGATAGTGAGGTATGGGAAGAATGAGGTACAGACTAATAACTCATTGCGCACTTGACCTTGAGTTTCCAAAGGAGAAAAAGTCACCTGTTGTGTCAGTGAGGGCCTTTGACCGGCTATTGAGGCCATCTGTGCCAGATGTCTTCACGGTGTCCTTGGCTCTTTGGCTTAATAGTTTGGGCAGAGTAAAAAGTTTTTTGATTATCAGTGACGGGATTTGGTACTGTTAGGTTTTAAAGTTCAGAAACACTCAGGGTACTTTGGGGTATATAGTCTCTGGGGGAGGAAAATATCTTTGGGTATTTGACTTGAACTGTTTTGATTACGCTGACCTCTCCTGGAAACAGTAAAGGACTCTCAGGATGTCTTGTATGCTTTCCTCCTCTGTGTTTGAGAAAATACAGATGGAACTGTCCTTTCGTACTGTCTGGAAAAACCATAAGCTGCTTCAGGATGTTTGGGGGAAGATATAGCTGAGATTTATAGAATGTTGGGAGATGAGCCAAAAGTGTAATGAGACTCTGGTGTGTGAACTGTGTGTCACCTCTGTGTCTCTCCCATACCTTTTCCTCTCTCTTTGGTATTTCCAGTGACTATGAGTTATTCATCTGTACATTGCTTTTGTAGAACTTGTGCTTTAGCAGAAGCCATTGTGTTTTTAAGATCTTGGTTCACATTAGACAGTGGATTATTTTGTGATCTATGTGATTACCAACCTAGTGTGTTCTTCTTAGTACCAGCATAAAACCCTGCACAGTATACATTGCACCAATGGCTTAATTTAAATAACTGAATTTTTCTAAGGCATAACATTTTTAAGGTATACTCAAGACCTTAAAACTTGGAAATTAACTATCCAGGTTAACTACAGTGGCAGATACCAAAAGGTACTTCTAAGAAACCGTGTCAGATATTTTAGCCACATGTGGACTGTTTTCATTTGGGACATGATAAAATGCTCAAGATGCATCTGAAGGATAAGACTTCTGGCAGGCTTTACCAGAGGAACATTTGCTGGCATATTTTTGGATAGTATCTTTCTGACTTCCAAGGAGATAGTAAAGGAAGTGATATCCTCGTGAATTTTAGAGGTTGCTTTGGGGGGTTGGTGGTAGTGGTGATTGCGATGGAGGTGGAGGTGCAGATTTGAACAGTGGTGAGTGTATAAATTTGGGTGGCGGTGGTGGGATAGGTGATTCTGAGGGTGTAGATGAAGGTAGTGGTGTAGATTGGGGGGGTCTAGGTGGTAGTGGTGGTAAGGATGTAGTTGGAATGGGATGATGGTGGTGGGGGTGATGATGGTGATGTCCAAGAAGCTGCAAAACAAAAATTTGGTCTTTTTTGCTTTTGTAGTCTGGAAAAGGAGAATTTATTTCAACGTCCTTCCTTAAACAGATTGAGAATACAGAGTATGAAAAACATTACTTCCTTCTCTTCGCCAAATAGGATTTTTTACTTAATACTTTGGCTGTTAACCTTTCTCCTACTATTTCTGAAAAAACTGACATCTTTTGATTCTTGTAAGGCTAAGTAGGAAAATTAGTCTCTAAGGATGTGATGATCAACTTGCATGAGAATCTTTTATTTCTGAACCATATTAACAGTTTTCCTCAGTTGTTCACAAACTCTGCCGAATGTTCTTTCACAGATGCTTCTCTTTGGTTAACCTTCCAATTATTCATAATCAGACATTTAAATCCCAGTAGATTACAGTCTTTAAAGTTTTCTCTCCTGGGACATTTAAGTCGCACACGGAGCCAGCCCTGTTCCCTGGTCTCTTTGCCTTCTTCCTGGCTCCAGGCGTGGAAGGCTGCCCTTAGCACTGTGTGCATCAGGTCTGGGAACAGGGAGCAAGAGGCCGCCTTTATCCTCCATTCATCTCCCTGCCCGCTACCCTTAAGTAACGTTAAAAACGTGCCCTCCAGTTAAAACATTTTATATAGAAAGAGGGTTGTCGATTTTAATTTCCTTTCCCAGTGTGAGCTTTGATTTTCTGTTTTCAAAAAAGGATATACAGTGAGGAATGTTGGGTTCTCCTCCCATCATGATCTCACCTATGATCCCATTGACAATTATTTTAATCATTTACAGGGAATTATGCTTGTGTAATAGGAGGTCAATGTTTTCCATGAGGAAATTAGAAAACTGTTAGTGAGGCCTAGAATGTGTAATAAAGAAGAAGAAATAAACCACCTCCTCTGAGGCAGAGTACAAAAAAAAAAAAAAACCCTAGGGAAAGTGATGCTGTGGCGTTTAAGAGTTGCTGTTGAGCACTAACTCATGGTGGCAGGGGACGACTCCTCAAAGTCGTGATGGCATTGGGTAAACCCACCCTAAGTGACTGGCAGCTGCTGACCTGGGCACATCTCTTGTTGTATCTGTGTGTACCTCAGTTCCTTGTTTATAGACTGAGGATGAGGGGTTCTTACCATAGGGCCCTTGTGGGAGTGAGAGATTATGCAGAGCGATGTAGCCTGGCATGGGGGAGGGTGGCAGTTGCTGTTCCTGAGTCCAGCAGATGAGGCAGGAAGTCATGGGGATGGGCTCAGCGTCCTGCTGACAGTTTGCTAGCCAGTGCACATCAGAGTCTTTGCCAGCCAGAGCAACCTCCAAGATGTTTTGGTTTAAGGGCAGGTGTGTTTGCTTAGCTGGCCAGGGCTGCTCAAAAGGTCTCAGGACTAGAGAATGATCTAGTATTAGAATAGTCAGAGATCTGGAATAACATACATGCTATAAGTTCAAAATGGTTTTGATGGAAAAAAAAGTTTTTAAAATAGAATCATTTGAGGCTGAGTGCAGTGGCTCACTCCTACAATCCCAGGAGGCTGAGGCAGGAGGATCACTTGAGCCCAGGAGTTTGAAGTTGCTATGATCTCTGACTTCACGGCAACAGAGTGAGATTCCATCTCAAAAACAGTAATAGTAAAATAACATAGAGTCTTTTGTTTGGTGGCAAATTAGTAGGATGTGGTTGCTTTTCTCCTAAAATGTTATTTTGAAACTGGGGAACTTGAGGGATGCAGGACTAGAGTGTGGGCAGGGCAGGGCCTGGAAAGGACCTTTCTCATCCTGAGTGACTCTGACCCCTTGTTAAGGCTTCCAGCATTGAGAACAAGCAGGACTGGATAAAGCACATCCGCGAGGTGATACAGGAAAGGACGATCCACCTGAAGGGAGCCCTGAAGGAGCCCATCCACATCCCCAAGACAGCGCCCGCAGCACGGCAGAAGGGAAGGAGGTGAGCTCGGGTCTCTGCGCCAGTTTGTTTACTTGGTGGGGGGGCAAGGAGTGTTAGCCTTCCACTTGTCAAAAATCATTTTCCTTAAGCATTTTGAGGAATAAGTTTTTAAAACTACCACTTAATATATAATAGTGTTCTTAGTGAAGAAACTGCTTTGCCGAGACAAGTGCCTCCATTGGCTTAAAGGGAGAGCTATGTATACATCCTTCATAGTGTCCCTTCCCACCTGAGTGCTGCTCAGCGCACAGTGTGAGTCACACTGTGACGGGTGCAAGTTGTACACCATCTAGACATTGTTGTTTTCTCCTTTCTAAGATACAGAATCCTGTCAGCTGTATCTTATTATGGTGAGAATTCAATGGAGTGATGTACTTTAGATGCGTAGTATAGTGCCTGGCAAAAAGCCTGTGCCCAGTACAGAGGGATTCATCACTGTGAGCTTGTGATGGGAGCAGGCTGTCATGAAGACTGATAGGCTGCTTATTAAACCCATCGGTGATTTCTCCGGGGACTGGTGGATGATCTCCCATCCAACAATGTCAGTAATTAAAAGTTTATTTATACGCCAGGGATGGAGAGGATCTGGACAGCCAGGGCGATGGCAGCAGCCAGCCAGATACCATCTCCATCGCCTCCCGGACGTCTCAGAACACACTGGACAGTGATAAGGTAAGCTGCTCCAGCACTTTCTGCGGGCAGGTGGAGGTAGCCAGTCTGTGGTCACAGCATACCTTTCTCTCTGTAACTGACAGTTTGTCATCAACATTTTCTTTGCTATGTGCCAAGAGCAATGCCAGGACTCCATGACAGGGGCAGAGACTTTGGGGACCCAAGATTGAAAGACTTGAACCCTAGGATCAAGAGAAATCACTCACTCTTCATAGAGCAGTTATAGGATGTTTGAAGGCAGTGTGCTGGAGCTTTTTAATTTTATTCTTAAGCAGAAGAACCCATCATGATAGAATTCTGCACAGAATACCAGCATACACGGTAATTTAGGCTCTTTTAGAGGAAGAGCCCTATTTCAGCGATTCAAAGATACACAGGATGGAGGTACTGTTCTTTGTTATTTTTGGTACATGGAATGCTTGGTCACCACACAAACAGAGATCAGGAAGCCTTTGGGGGGAGAGAAGAACCCGTGGGCCAATACCGTTGTTTGGCCCAAGACATTGTCCAAACATACTTTCCATAAGGAGTTTTACCAATGAGTTTAAAGCAAACAAGTGTGAGTTTCAGGAGGCCATTCAGTGCCTGAGAAGTGGTCACCATGGCATAGCTCTGTACAGCCCCTGTGGGGTATTGGGGTCAGTGAGGCTGGTGGGTAGTTTGCATCTAGCTGGCCCATAGGAGGTGGGCACCAGGAAGAAGTTGTACAAGGTAAATATCTGAATAGAGCATGATGAAGAATTGGGGGTGTGGAAATGGAGGACTAGAAACTGTGTCAAGGGTAACCAAGCCCTGCTTCTGGTGTGAACAAGTTAAACTCATTTTCTGAATGGATGCCGAGGCAGCGTAAAATTGTAAGACTGGACTACAAAGTATAAAATTGAGGCTGCTGTGATGGAAGCAGGGGTGGCCATGCCTTCTCAGAACCGTGGGGGCAGCAGAACACAGCTATAAAAGTGAGCACTGGGAGGACAGGCCTGATTTTTATCCAAAACGTTTATATAGGTACATACCTTCTTTAAAAATGGTCATTAGCATATCCTGTGATTTCATCTTGGTGGGATCCAAAAAGACCACTAAATAAATTGACAATAGAATTTAAAATCCTGGGTTTACCTGCAAAACCTCCTCTGTCAAAGCCAGTGGGGAACATTTATCTGAATGATGTCATTGGTCCTACTGAGGGAGGTGAGCATTTGTTCTTTGCCACATGTAGAATGCAGGAGCAAATTCTTTAAAAAAAAAAAAATTGACAGTAAATAGGGGTTTTGTTGTATCACCATCAGTTTAGAATTCCTAAGTTTCTTACTCTCTGATGCAGCCTGGACTTTGTTCCATGAGACCGAGTCCTGAATATGGGACGCAGGAGTCTGTGTTTTGTCCACCGTCGTTTTCACGGCCCAGCACTCGTGGGAAGGAACGAGGCCCTTACCTCACAGGCATTGGGAAAAGATTGTAGGCAAAGGACACAGTCCCTTATTTAGAGGGGTATTTCAATGGCATGTTTCACAGTCCCAGATTTTGGTCTTCTCTCACTTCATTTTGCAGAAGAATTCATGGTATTTAATGATGTAGTTTCCAGGATGAAAGTAAGTAGATTTTAAATGTGACTCTTCTACTATGATTTCATTTTCAAAATCCTTTTAGTTTGAGTAAGTAGCTTTTTTTTTTCATTCTACTTTTCGAGTTCACTAAATAAGTCCCAGGACTTAGACGGCTTAGAATAACAGGACTAGAGAGTAAAAAGAATGTCTCATTTTATTTTGTTCATGGCCTTCTATATTCACATCAGCAAATATTTCTTGCCAGTAGTAAGAAGAAATAAGATAAATGACATGTCATCCAAAATTCACATTCTTACAAGATGAACTGTCGAGGATTTGCTCTGGCGCTTCCTAGAAAAAGAGTTCAAAAGTTTATAAAAATAAAATGTTTGAAGGAAATTAAGAGAAGAGATAAATGTAAAAGTGACACATTGGAAGGTTCATTAACATGTTTTTAGAGATTAGTCCAAGAAGCAAAGGTGGCTTATTTCTCCAGGTAGTTTACAGGTAAATACATAACACTGGGGGTCTGGAAATGCTCCCTCTACCAGGCAGAGGCCTGAGACAGAGGTGCCCCGGTGCCACACCCCCTTCCTGAGAATTCCTGTGCTGTGCTAGTACACCCCCTGTCTCTGACCCCCAGCCCTGGTCCCCTGAGGTGTGTGGCTGACTGGAATTTGCCGGAAACTTCCACGGAAATGCGCCTCCATCCCAGAGTTGGGAATAGTCAGGCTGGCACCATGGAGATCTGCTATAGCGTAATAGGGCTCATGTGAACTTGGAATACAGCAGATCACATTTGTACACGGTGGGACGAAGAACCAGGCAGTAACAGAAAAGCGCAGGTTTACAGAAATGGGTAATTTTACCCCATGAGTCTATTGGGATATGAGAATTTTAGAACTACCTATTAGATATTTTACATGTGAAGATAATTCACCAATTTCTACTTACCTCATCTAATGTGTAGACTTCATTCCTGAGCTCAGAAATCCCCAAAGGGTGGCTTCTGCCAGCTCAGCCCCTGCCTCCTCCCGCCCAGGCATCCGGGAGGCTCTCTCTGCTGCTGCAGGGCACAGGCCCTGACTCTCAGGGCTCAGAGCCTCCTGGGAGGAACAGCATGGCAGGCTCACTTTGTTAAGTGGGCGCGGCATGTTTCCTGTGATACCCCTCGCTGAGACCACGGCCCTAAATAGGCTCTAAAGTGCACAAGAGGGATGCAGTGTCTTCCTGCAAGGAGGTTGTGGTCGTCTTCAGTTCTTGGAAGCTGCTTTGGGGATTAGAATAAACAGCGTGAGGGCGAAGATAACCCAGAATTTAGAGTTTAGAGAGGACATTCCCATTAGGCCTTATGAGAAGGGGGGGATGTTAGCTGCCACCTGTATGTGTGTGTGTCCTGCTTTTGAAAGTTTCTTTTAGCCATCTCCTGTTTTATGCTGCTGTAGTAAAACATTTCAAGGTCAATATTAGAATACATTTGAAAATTAGGGACTCCATTCTTTCCTGAGTCAGTTTGTAAAATGCCCTATTCCTCTAAATTAATCTTAACCAGCAATTCACCCACCCGCCCATCTCCTGTGACAGTAACTTCGTCGGTCTCAAAAGTTCTTTCCGCCCTGCATATTTCAAGATTAACCAACCTCTGATAACAAAGGCAGATGGACCTGGAGAGGGAAGTTACTTAATGATGTTCTGCCTGTTTGACTTAATTTATGATGTCTGTTGTGAGTTGTTATCGTGGAATTTGGTTCCATTTCAGAAACTGGGTGGGGGGATGTTTTTGACTCAGTCTCTTGGAGAATTCTTTAGGAAAAAGTTATCTACGCAGACTGTTAGTAATTCTCAGATGAGGCACAAAAGGTTTAGGGAAAGAGTCTAAAAAAGAGGGCTCCTGAGATGCCCTCTTTCCAGGGGGCATTGTCAACAGAGCTGGGTTAGCCTGGTCAGAGATACTGGCACAGGCTCCAGGAGCACACTTCCTGCTTTGAAAACACTGGTTTTAAAATGAGCCATCCCTTTGTTCCAGAAAAGAGTTTAGGACCAATTCTTGCTGATACTCATGCTTTTTAGGCTGATAAACTCATTTTAGGAAAATAACGATTCAGGTTCCAAAGAAATCAAATGCTTTCCAGATTCTTATCTCATTTGTTCGGAGCGCATCTCCCTGAGGTGGGGAGGCGAGGGCTGGGCCAGGCCTGGAGCACTGCAGAGACCCAGAGGCCGCCCAGCAGCAGAGAGCAAAAGCCAGAAACTGAATGTGGATTTGATCATCTTTCATTTTCTAGACATTATTATTTCATACGAGACCTGAATTTGGAACTCTTCTAACATACTAAGCAAGCATCTTTAAAAAACTTAAAAAACTTTTCCCTCTTTCTGCTTTATTAATCTTTTATTTATATCACTTAACTAAAATTTATATTATGAGGAAAATAGAAAATGTGGAAATCAAACACCATAATGTATGTAGAACAAAGCATGTAGAAGCTGAGATGGAGACATCGCCAAGGCTGACAAGGTACCCCTGGAAAGCTGGCCGAGCCACCAGGGCCCAAGCTGTGAGCTGTTTCTTGGACCTAAGGCACTATGGCTCTTGTTTCTAATGAGTGAGAAATTCACTAGAGACTGATACTTTGCATGAACCCCGACGTAAGCTTATAACACGAAGGCATGAATCCACACATTTGAAGAAGTAAGTAGTTTCAGTTACTCTTAGTGAAGCTATTGCTCTGTGCTGGGGACATGGAGCTCTATGTGATTTTAAAAAGTCAGTCAGCTTTTCCTGTCCAGTGACATTCTACACTCTGAGAACTTGGCTAGACTTATGTAATTGCAGAGTTGAGGATGTATGTCAAATAGTTAATGCCAGTACATTTTAAAATACAGCCTAAGTCAGGGTCTTGAGAAAGGAAACATATCTACTTAAAATGCTTGCATTCAGGCTGCCAAGGTGGTCCTGGTTCCTGCCTTCCGCCTCTCTTGCTGCGTGTAAGGGCAGGCTGGCACCCTGCACTGTGCCCTGAGCCAGAGATGCTCGGAGAGGAGGCCTCCACCCTGGCCTGTCCACGCCTCTGAGTTCCCTAGCATTTCATGTGGGTCTGCAGCCCTGTGAGCACAAACTTGAGTCATTTGATTCAGAAGTCTTTGTGTAACTGGTGCCTATTGTAATCTCCTCAGATGGAGCTCTCTGGACCACACTTAGTCCTGCTCTGCTCAGAGCAGATGGTTACAGACAAGAATGTGCTCACCTGTGTGAATCCGCCTCTCTGCTTAGGCACCAGGTGGTCTTGGGCATGTCGCTTAAGCTCTTTGTGCCTCAGTTTCCTCATCTGTAAATGGGGATGATGCTGCAAGTACTTCATAGAGCTGAGAGTGTTGAAAGCATATAATGTGTTGAGAACAGTGCCTACTATGTTCTGACTCTGAATAAATATTAGCTATTTCTTTGTCTTCATTATAAAAATAGCTTCCCCTTCCCTCACTCCTGGGCTGTTGGCCTCCATCGCTGCTTTTGGAGATCACAGTCTGTGTGGCCTCACTTCCCTCTCCCTGGGCACTCGGTGACAGTGGATTTAGAGGCTAATTGTGCTTGTTAGGAACTGGAAGCCATCCTAAGAATGAACTGCTCTGCCTTAGTGCCTGGCTTTATGCGTTTTGCAGTTTGCGGAGTTGAATGGGACAGTTACTGCAGAAGATAGAGACTTGCTTAAAGCATTTTTCCAGCTATTCATCTTTCATCTCACTGAATTAGTTGCACTGTGTCCAGAAGTATATACAGCGACTTCGTAATGTTCACAGGGTATGTTCCCCTCATTCTCAGATATGTTCTGATCACCTACTGTGCGCCGTCCAGTGACAGGTGTTTAGGGCACAGGATGAGTGAAGGAGGCAAATCCCTGCTCTCAGGGTGAGCTCTGAGTGATGGATGATGTGGATGTTTGCCTCCTTCTTTTACTCATCTTTGTTTTCTGTTTTTCTACATGACTGTGGCTTTTTGTAGTATCGTTTTAGATGAGTTTTTTAAGTGCTCTCATAAAGCCACAAAATGACTGTACTCTGGATAACTTTAGTTACCCCGTCAGAAAAACAAAATCTCCCGGGCTGAAGTACAAAGCCTTAGTTCTAAGAAAAGGCAGATTATTTTAAAAATAAATGAAGAAATAAAGTTTGGTTAGAAATGTATCAGATTTAAGAGTGTTTATAAAAATAGTGGCGTGCTGAAGAGCTTTTTAATGTAAGTTTTATGTGACTTGCTCAGAGTTGGTCTTAAATGTTGATGAAGTTTTGATTCAGACTGGAAGCAGGTGGTGTATTCTGTTGCCTTTCTTGCCTGGGAGTAACTCAGCTGGTTAACGTTGGCTAGTTAATGTTAGCTGATTGGTATGTCAGTTCTCCAAATAGGCGCCCTTCCATTCAAGACAAAAAGACATTTCAGATAAAGTTTTTTGAATAAAAGATTGCTCTGGTCACTCAGGAAATGCAACAAACAGGTTTTCTTGGGTGCCACCCACACAGCCACATGGCATGTTCTGGCAGGTCTCCTGCAATGGCGAAGGTGAGGGGTAGGCTGGCTTGTTGGCCTCTGCGAGACCTGGAAGCCTGGTCCCCAGGAGCCGCCCTGTCTCTGATTTGCCTAGGCTTTTTAGTTGTTACCTTTTAAATTCAGCCTTTTCACATCTAATATTCCATTCTAATTTATATACATAACACATCAAAGGAAGCCTTCAAAGATTTATTTTCACGTCGGAAGACCAGTAGTGTGGTCACTTGAGCAAAGAGTAGCGGAACAACACCCTGGGTTCTAGACTCACTAATTCTTTCTAGGTCCAGTATGGTAAACTAGTGGGTTTGAAAAAGGGGTTTCTCATAAATTTTGTGTGTGTGTGTGTGTGTGTGTGTGTTAGAAAACACATAACATAAAAATTACCGGCATACCGTATCATTTCTGGGTGCTCACAGATTTCTTTTTGTACCCCTGGTGTGTAAGAGCCCATCTCAGAGATCCTCCTATGAACCCCGAGCAGCAGATTGAAGCAAACGCTTCTCTTTGAAGAGAGCCCGGTGCAGACTGGGGCTGGAAGGAGTGCAGAGGCCCAGCACCATGCTGACCGCCCCAGCCTCTGCAAAGCTGCCCCCAGAGAAGCTGGGGTGGGCAACAGCCTAGGGTATAATAGCATTTATTTGAGAGATTGCTCTGCTGCCTGAGGGTGCCTCTTTTTGTAACCATTGCCCAAAACAGAGCTATACTCGCTAATCCCCTGGAGCCAAGTAATCATCTTTTTGCCTGCTCTGTGTGAAACCTTCAGAACCGCAAGGCCCTTTTGTGAGGTTTCCGAATGACTGGTGCTGTGGGATGTGACTGTGCAGGGCGTTGATACACTCTGTTCTTTAAGGGAAAATGACTTTTATTAGACCATGATCCTTTTTCCTTTTGAATTGCTCTCAGAAAATTGGCCAGGTACTCACCTGCAATTGGTCTTCACCACATGAGACTTGGGTCCTTGAAGCAAAACAGTTTCACTGCCGCTGATGTCATCCACACCAGTCACAGAGAGCCCCTCTGCCTCTTCCTCGGCCAGACTTGGCCCAGAAGTCATCTCATGACCTGGGAGTGCATGCAGGGTTGGGTGTCCTCCGCCAGAAACTCTGTGTGCTTGTCACATAAAGCTGCCTTGTTATGGGACAGCAGGGTGGGTGCACTGTGACCACATGGCGGGGAAGAACTCCCCAGCCAGGCCTCTGTTTCAGTTACATCTTGAAGTGGGGTTAGGCCAGGCAGTGTTAGGACGTAGTTTCTCTGGAAAAATAAAAAGTAAAATTACTTTCTTTGTGGTATTTGTCAAAGGTTAAATGGTCATGACCAGAGATGAGTATTTCATAATTCTGGGTGAAGCACACCAAGTTGTTTATTTTTAGTGATTCCAGAGAGAATTCAGGAAAGGAATCCTGATTTGATTTTGCTAATTTGTCCACATGTCTGATCACAAGAGCGCCGCTGGTGGCCCTCTAGCAAGGGCTATGGCGTGGCCTTCGGAGGAGGGACATCAGTTGTGTCCCCTGCGTGTGGTCTAGTAAGGGCCATTTTATTGTCATGCTTACTAGTCACCATGTTAATTTTTTTATTTAGATAATTTTGTTTCATCCTTTGGTAGATGATTTTTTAAAGGCAAAAAGCAGAAAGTTGTTTTAAAATCTGTCTTCTGATATCCATTTCACAAGATGGAAACTGAGATTTTTATAAATTGCATAAACTAAGTGGATGTAGTGGGGACCCTGTGATAGAAATTCATAAAATAATACAAAAGAAAAAAAAACGGAAACTTTCACAATATGGTTGGAAAAGAAAAGTGAATTTTTAAACTAGATGAATGACGTGGTATCTCAGCATAGTAATGGATCTGGGTCATTGGAAGCAAGACATCCATCATATTTAATAGTATATGATGTAGCATCTGAACTTTTCAACTTAGGGATTTAATTCTTCTTAAAGGCAGTAGAGATTTGCGTAGTACAAGTTCTTTATACATAAAAAATTTTGTTCAATTAGAAAGCCTGGTTTTAAAGAGAGTTTTTTTTTTTCTTTTTTGTAGCAAGAAGTTTAACATATTCAAATGTGAACATTGAGACAGAAATCCACGGGACATCTTTTCTCTGGGCTAGAGACAACCACTCTGTTAGTGGTGTTGTTCCTGTCTGTTCTCATGGGCAAAGCCAGTGGAGTGATGGGGAGATCTGAAGATTTGTTTAATGATAATTTTAGCACTGTTTGAAATATCGTTCTGGTACTGGATTTTCTTAACAAGTTATCCGAAGCCTTTAAAAAAGAATTTTAACTTAGTATGTGAGTCTTTGGCAGAACAGTCTTGATTTTTATTTCTTATGGTCTGTCAAGTATACAGATGTTTCCAATAGTTTTTGATTACTCTGTAAGGGGCTAAAAAAAAATCAGTGCCAGAAATAAAGTCCAGCTTAATTCTTCTTCCTGGGCAGCCCCTCTCTCCCCTTCCCACCCTTCCCCCACCTGCAGAATGCAGCCATGGCTTTGAGGAGTCTGGAAAACTAATAAGATCTGCAGAGTGAGGAGGCAGGGGCGGGGGAGATAGTGTAGTTCCCAGGGTCCAGCAGTGGGGGCCACTGGAGGAGTGTCAGGGAGACATGGGGGTTCCTGAGGGGGAATGTTCTCACAGTGCAGGAGCTGGGTAAAGAAGCGTGCAGCTGACACCCTGGAAGAGCTGGGGCAGGCCAGGCCCTGGGGGCTGCAGGGAGCTGGACCCTGCCAGGTTTGTCAACTGGCTCCATTCCCTACCTCCCCAAACACAAAGCATCCCCTTTTTTGTTACAGAGATTAACCACTTCCACCAGTGCTGTTCTAGGAGGAAAGCTCTTTTCCAGGCTAGGCCTCTACCTTCACCTTTTAACGTTGGCATTTTTGTTCACAGAGACATGTGTAAAATTTGGCATGGTTCTTCTGCAGAGAAGTTTGTAAAATTTAGGAGGGTATTAAACATTTATGAAAATTTTCATTGTGTCCTGGCAAAGATGATTCGCTTTGTTGTTGAGTTTTGCATTTGTTTAATAGACATGTGTTTCTTATCCTAAATACCTAACTTTCTCCTAAAAGATGGGCTCTTAGGACAGGAGGGCAGTCAGCAACACAGACAGTCCTCAGCACAGAAAGTCAGCCCCAGAACGTGGCCTGGAGTGGGAGCCATTGGAGGGTGTGAGTGAACTTATGCCCAGAGCACTCTTCAGAAAGAGGATATGTCCCCTGTGAGGCTGACCCATTCCTTCCTGTCCTCCTAGTACTGCTGTAGCCCCACGTGCACTGCTGCAGTCCCGCGTGCCCTGCTGCAGCCCCGTATGCACTGCTGTAGCCCCATGTGCCCTGCTGCAGCCCGCGTGCCCTGCTGCAGCCCCACGTGCACTGCTGCAGCCCCGCATGTACTACTATAGCCCCATGTGTAGTACTTCAGCCCCGCGTGTACTACTGTAGCACCATGTGTACTACTTCAGCCCCACGTGTACTACTGTAGCCCCATGTGTACTTCAGCCCCACATGTACTACTATAGCCCCATGTGTACTACTTCAACCTCACGTGTACTACTGTAGC
>NW_003852428.1:11536350-11539795 GCF_000181295.1 Otolemur garnettii | reverse complement strand
CATGTGTACTACTTCAACCTCACGTGTACTACTGTAGCCCCATGTGTACTTCAGCCCCGCATGTACTACTGTAGCCCCATGTGTACTTCAGCCCCGCGTGTACTACTGTAGCCCCATGTGTACTTCAGCCCCGCGTGTTTTACTGTAGCACCATGTGTACTTCAGCCCCGCGTGTACTACTGTAGCCCCATGTGTACTTCAGCCCCGCGTGTACTACTGTAGCCCCATGTGTACTACTTCAGCCCCACGTGTACTACTGTAGCCCCATGTGTACTACTTCAGCCCTGCGTGTACTACTGTAGCTCCACGTGCACTGCTGCAGCCGCACGTGCACTGCTGCAGCCCTGTGTGTACTTCTTCAGCCCTGTGTGCCCTGCTGCCCTGTGGCTTACTGTGCCAGTGCTCTGGGGCTGGCAGTGGGAAGCCAGCATGTTGCAGATGGACACAGGCAGGGTGAGCTCCTGCAGTTACAGAGGAAAAACCAGGTTTCATGTTAGTTTCTCAGATACAGTTGCCCTCATTTTTAGAGCAAACATTATATCTTTTTCACTTTAGCAAATGGTCACATACTTACTAGATGCAAAGCCCTGTGCCAGGCAGAAGCCATGTGCCAGCCATTGTCAGCACCAAGGGGCCCTATGGTGACCATGACTTGGTCCTGGCCATCCAGGCATGGAAAGTTCACAGAAGAGTGAGGCAGACCTGCTTTCCAGGGGTGAGGGAAGGCACACACATAACTGAAGACATGGTTCCCTGTACCATGTCCTAAGTCACTGCATGGAGGGACAGGGAAACGGGCCCAGCTGCCCAGCATGGTCCTGCCATTGGGTCCTTGAGAGGGTGTGGTTGAAGATCCCGTGCAGGGGACAGCAGAAGAACAGGAGAGACAGGAAGCTGGTCACGAGATTCTTGTGTAGGGGATATGTCAGTGAGCACATGAGCCCTGTCCCCTAGGAGCTCATAGCCACGGGACACAGCCAGGACTCAGGCCACACAGCAGACAGAAACAGAGGGCCATGCGCTTGTCACTGGAGTCTGCGATGGGCTCCTGCAGGCCTGAGTTAGTGGATTTCAATAGGCAAAAGCGCAAGTGCTCATGGTGAGAGAAGAGAGGGGAAGGGGTTTGGGTGGAAGGGACAGTGCAAGCAAACGTGGGCGGGCCAGGAAGGGACAGTGCAAGCAAACATAGGCAGGCCAGGAGATAACGCAGCATGTGGGAAGTGATCCCATGACTGTGGAGCCCGTGGCACCGCTCCCGTGTTGACTCGGCGAATGGAGTCTCAGGGCAGAGGGCCAAGTGGTACCAGGAACCTCCTGGAGGAGCGAGAGGAGCCCCTGGATGACTCTGAAGGGAGACAGGCGTGCGTTGCTCCATGTTTCTGGGACAGGGGCCCATTGCCTTTTCATTCCCCATCTTGTGTCTGCTTCTTTCCTGATCCACATGGTCCTTAGAGACCATATACTGCAAAGCAGGGAACATTTGAACACAGGCTGGAACGGAAATCTGCAACAGATCTTCACCTTATTTTATCACCGTGCTTCACAGTGATTCCCCGAATAGCCTTCAAGCAGTTTTTACTAGTTTGATGTAATTAAGAAACAGAGTATATTGCACTTTTCGAAGAGAGAGATAGAATGTCTCAGGTGAAAAGTCATATTTAGTTCTGACAGTGAAACCCTTAGAAATCATGATCATGTAGTAGACATAACTATCTGTGTGGTTCCAAAGGGGAATAAAGGACACATGGCCTTGGGCTCTTGCTTGAGTAGCAGGTGAGGCTTTCAGCCTGCCTGTGGGATAGAAGGTGGCATTCCTAGCTGAGGTCACAGCCCCATCTTGGGGGTCTGGGACTCACCCCTGCTGACCAGTCCTCTCTTCCTCTGTCCCTGCCTAGCTCTCGGGTGGTTGTGAGCTGACAGTGGTGATCCATGACTTCACGGCCTGCAACAGCAATGAACTGACCATCCGCCGAGGCCAGACTGTGGAGGTGCTAGAGCGGCCACATGATAAGCCGGACTGGTGTCTGGTGCGGACCACCGACCGCTCTCCTGCAGCAGAAGGCCTGGTTCCCTGCGGCTCCCTGTGCATCGCTCACTCCAGAAGCAGCATGGAGATGGAGGGCATCTTCAACCACAAAGGTAGGGGCGCAGGCCTGGGGGGCAAACACCCACCAGAAGAGGGCCTTTTCTCTGTGCAGCTATGCTGCCTTTTAATATGTATGACCCTTCCTGTCAGCTGTGCCCTCAGCACTTTGTCACTGTGTCTCCGGGCATTTCTGGTCCATCAGCAGCTGTGGTGCAAGTGAGGATAGCACCTGTTACTCAGGAATAAGTATTTCCTTACTTCCCAGGGTGGTGTGCTAAGGCATGGCTGCAGTTTAGAGAAGAGGAAAAGGGATGTTCTCTGGGGGCCATTGTCTTTCACAAACAGAGGAGAAAGAGAAGGTTCTGTTCTCCCCTTGCAGTGCTGGAAACAAGGAGGGAGGCCTGACCACATTCAGCGTCTCCTCAGTCAGGCTTTCTTATGGAGTCTTTCTGTTGTTAGTGGCAAATTCTAGAAAATCATAGGAGCTTAACCATCCAATTTTTATAGTTATGGAAACAAAAAGGTCTAAGGACACTCCAAACTTCACAAGCTACCAGCACAGAGGGGAGCATTGCTCCAGGCCAGAGCTGGTGGGGCTGAGTCAGGTGGGGCCCAGTGCAGGAGGGATCGGAGGCCTGGCCTTTGAAAGCAGTGCTTTGAGATGGAAATAAACAGCAGGGCCTTCCAACAGCACTGCATTTGGCCTTAGGCCACTCCTTAAGCTAAGGGTACCTGGTGCAGGACTGCGTTGGTGTGTGGATTGATCAGTGATAGCAAGGAGTCTTTATCCTAAATGTCCACCCTGGTGGCCGCTAGACAAATGTGCCTGTTGAGGCCTTGAAACGTGACTACTTTGGGTTGAGACATTCTACAGGCGCCAAGTACACCCTGGAATTTTAGGGTGAAAAAAGAATGTGTATGTACTTTACTGTCATTTTGTGTTAAAATGATAATATATTTCATTGTTGAAATGATAATATATTTCATAGTTACAGGGTTAAGTAAAATGTATTCTTAAAATTAATTTGCCAATTCTTTTTGCTTTTTGAAGTGTGACTATGATGCTGGTGTAGTCTTTTATGTTAATGAAAAGCTAATTTGAGACTCTTAAGTCCAATTAAGAAACATGTACCTTCTAGAAAAGTGCAGAACGTGTAGAGGCTTTGAACGACAGACACTGTCATGATCTTGATTTTTCTGCAGTGCTGGCAAATAGCCAATTCTTTCAGACCTGGGGGTATGCAGCTTGTTTTTTCTTTCCAGAGAGAGCTTCACTGTACTATGTCGTATTCAGTTTCTTTTAATCTGGGGACGTTCTGGTTGCTCCTCCCTTGATCATCTATGTCATGACACCCACCC
>NW_003852428.1:11475617-11536313 GCF_000181295.1 Otolemur garnettii | reverse complement strand
CCCCCCACGAGGCTGTCTGCTGGCTGTGGAGTTACTCCTTCCATCAAGCTAAGTGAAGCTACACATTGCACTGCACCGAGTATCTCTCCTCATTAATTATAGGCCCAGCCATGTTCCAGGTCCCTCGGGGCCTAGACATGAACTTGTTATTTGCTCAGTAAGAAACAGAAGGATTAGGCTATGGTTTCTCTAGAAATTCCAAGAGAAAAGCAGAGCGTTTTCAGATTTTGGCCAAAAGCCAAGGTGTCTCTTTTCCTTCTGGTGGAGCTGTCACTGTGTACGGGGTAGCCCTGGGCTTCCCTGACACAGCTCTTGAGTTCAGATACAGATCTGGGCAGGGCTGCTGTTCAGCCCATTGCCAGAGGGTTTTGAAAGTTGCCTGGTGTATTTCCTTGAATTTGAATTGAAAATAAAGGACAACTTTTTTCTTCAAGTTAATCTGTTTTCCAGAGGAGCCCTGGTAAACTTAACCATGACACAAAATAATGGTTGTTCTTTAAGATCTCTTCTTGCACACGCCTTCTCCACCACATGTGCCTTACTTCCTGGTGTTCCCAATTGCAGGCTAGCCCCAGGGAAAGAAGTGGGAGTTCATAACACTTGACTTTGTCCTGGAAACTTCTGGTGGAGGTTGGGTCTTTGCTTGGTGCTAAGTTCTACTACTATTTCATCCTTCTCTTCTGGCACCTGGAAAGTCACTCCCTGCCCTTTGCAAACCTTCTGAAGCTTTGCCTTTATAGGAGGGCATGGCTGCAGAGAGCAGACACCTGCCATGACCCAAGGCAGCCAGTGGAGAGGGGCTCAGAGTCAGAACTCTTTCCTTCCCTTCTCTTATTTTTTTTTTCTTGTCTTGCAAGAAAGCTCTTAATCCGAACCTGCGAGGTTTGGTGGCAAAACCATGCAGCCAGATTCTTTGGGTCAGGTTCTGCCCACCACGCAGATCACCCGGTGGGGAACTCCAGCTGGTCTGGTGATGAGGTCCTCAGAGCGCTCCTGGGACAAATTCTCTCAGAGGACGTCTCCTTGAGACCAAGCTGGCGAGGTCCCTACAGCAGGTCACTGCGGAGGCTGAGCACCAGAGAGGAACTGGTTAACAGGTGGTGCCGGGACATCCAGAGTAAGGTATGATCCATCTGGGGAGCCCACTACAATTTTAGTGGAAGAGGAGCCTGATCACCTCCTTGGGCGTTAGATCGCAGGCGGGTCTGTTGAGAGGTATGTGAGAGTGTGTAGATGTCGTGTGACTGAGTGAACTCCAAGAGTGGAGTTGGATCTCCTGTCACAGGGCCAAGGGGAGTGTTGGTTTGCTTCCTATGGCTAAGTGGCAGCCAGTAACAAGCTGCAGCTTGGGGGAGGGACAGTCCACCTTTGGGCTTTTGACAAGGCTCTGACAGAGTCCTATCCAGGTCTGGGAAATCCTGTAGCTTGACCAGAGTGTCCGTCTAGGACAGGGTTCCTCAAACTTTTTAAACAGGGGGCCAGTTCACTGTCCCTCAGACCGTTGGAAGGCCAGACTGCGGGCAAGTCAGCTGCTAAGCAGGACAGGCAGCGGCGACAAAAACACCCGGCGGGCCAGATAAATGTCCTAGGCGGGCTGCATGTGGCCCACTAACTGTAGTTTGAGGACGCCTGGTCTAGGAGACCCAAGGCCTTCATCTACATGTCGGGGCAGCAGAGGAGGAGGATTTGGGGAGTAGAGGCCAAAGAAAGACACAGAAACTGGGGGCTAGAGGGGCAGAGGCCTGAGCTGCCAGTGGGAGCAGCCCCATCCCTCTCCGCCTCTCTGTGTTTGGGACGGGGAGGTCCCTGTGTGGAAGGGACCTGTACTGATCGTAGATCTGTGCATGCAGGGCAATCAGAGCCTCCTGCCCCCCACATCTGCCCCTCTAGCATCACATTTTGAGCCCCCTGTTGTCATAAGAACACTTCTGGGCTTGAAGGACAGGACAGTGAGTGGGTTAAATGTGGGCCTTCTTCCTCTATCCCTGCTGGGCACCACCCTTCTGGCTGAGTCAGGTGAGCTACTGGTCTACCTCTGTAGGCTGCAAAACCCATAGACATTATGGAGTTACCCTTCCATCTTAATCTCCTGTCACTTGTCTACCCCTGTTTCTTACCTCTCTCTGCATCATACTGTTCTGACCTTCCAGACAGGAGCAAAGGAGCACATTCCCTAATCTCTAGTTTCCAAATTTTTTCAGCCTTGTTGACTCAGTAATTTTCCCATAATTGTGTGATCCAACAACTTAAATTTCCATAAATTTTAAATACGAAAAAGTCACCTGTTAAAGTTAAGTGTCTGTCTATTTGCTTGAGAACGATGAGCTGTTTTAACGATTTGCAGGGAGGATAAATACACAGATTGGCAAACAAGGGCCTGGTGCTCTATGAGCCTCGGTGGCTTTGAAGCTTGGCTACAGGACAGTGAGAATGCTTGGAATTCATGAGGCCCAGGTTTCTTTCTTCCAGCTATATATTCTTAGGTGATTTGAGGAGAGAATAAAATGCAAGTAACTTAAAATGAACAAAAAATTTACACGATTTGTTTTTCAAGGAGATAATTTTGAGTCTGAAACCAGACTTCCCTGTGAACATTGTTCCATTGAAAAGTGCTTTCTGTTTTGTAGAGAAAGCTTGTTTTTGAAGATTGCTGTTGACAGCATCATAGACAGACAGCCATGGTGTCTGAGGCTCTCTGGGCCACTCTGGCTGACAGCCTTCCTTCAGGCTACTTAGTCGCACATCAGGCAGACACCAGATTTATTGAGACAGAGTAAGGATTCCGTAAGTCAGTGTGCATCACTAGCCTTGCTGGGGCTGTCTACCTTTGTCCTCACATCTGGTGGGGGGTTCAGGACCGGAGCACAGAGACCGCCTCTGTGCCCCGTGGGTCTCATTTCCCTTATGTTCTTGCTGGGGTAGGTGGCATTGACTTACTATTAAAATAGATGTCACATCATCACTTTAATCTTTTGGTAAATCCAAGTGATTTTTTTTCCCTCCCACTGACAAAACTTATAAAATTGGTCACCTTTTTCTATTTTTTGACTTGAGTCTTGATCACAGAGAGTAAACAGAAATATTTCATTTATATTTATTGTGAGGCCAATTCACAACGTCCCCTTGCCTTACACTACCCTCTTCCAAGATGTTCATCTTTTCCCTTTCTTCCCAACCAGCCCTACAGGATGATGCATGGGAGTTTACCTCGGGCAAAGCATGCTCAGAGCAGGGTGAGGGGCACTTGAGGAGTGCGGCAACCAGAGTCAGTGGTGGTCAGAATGGAAAAAAGGAAAAAATAGAACTTCCTGTGTCACTAATCCAAGCAAACAGGCATCACTTACTTGCCTTCCACCGGTGCAGCTCTGGAGTGCAGAGCAGAGAGCATGAACCTCTTTGATCATTAGCTTCTTTGAGGATGAGCCTAGGATCATCCTCTGTCATGGGCGGGGTTGGGGGTGCTTACCTCATGTTCACTGCTTGTGGTGTCTGGAAAACAGCCACAAGGCCTGTGTCCCACGCTGCTTCCACCACAGGGAGTGGTGTGTTTGAATGAGCTGACTCTGAAAGGTCTCTGTCGGCCCCCACAGAACTGTTTTTCACTAACACAGAGCTTTATGAGAAGACCTCAGTATTAAGGGCAGCGTTCAAAGGTGTGTTCTTCCTGTCAAACGGTCTGAGTGATGGCGGACGTGATGGTCTCACATCCTTGCCAGCTCTGACATTCTTCCTTCACATTTCTTGGAAGGCCTTTCTAAATAAAGGCCAATTCAAAACCTTCCCTTATGCCAGCCCATAATCTGGTGACGGGTGGTCTTTCTGCTAGTGCTGTGAATGTCTAGAAGAAAATACCTCCTTAATAAAAATTCCCCTTTTACAACTCCAAAATTTCATAATTAACTTCTTTCTCCTTTGGATTGTGTTTAGTCGAATACCTCCATTTTATTTCCAAGGACTTAAAAGCAAGAGTTATTTGCAATAAATACAAAAATCAGGGGTAAAACTAACCACAAGAAATAAGACCGCTTGCTTGCTGGTACCTCGAGCCTCTAACCCCAGGGGCTCCAGCTGAGCGTGCTGCATTTGACTGGGCAAGATGTGTACCAGAAACCAGCGCCCTGGCTTTCCTTTCTCAGTCCCAGCCAGACTGGCCGTGGTCATCACAGAGAAGACACGGATTGTTTTTCATAAATGTAATGAAACATGATTGTCATTAATAAAATGAGGGCATTTTCTTTAATCCAGGTTAAAAATTAGAAAGAGCCGTATTTTCACTGGAAGCTCCCTGGAACGTAGGTTGCTCTCCTCCCTCTCTACCCAGGTTTTCTCATCCATCTGAATATTGACTTCTCCACCTAGCTGTGTTACCAACCTTTTCAAATCTAAAGTATCCACAGTCTCTCTCCTGCCATCTCCCTACCTGTCCACCAGAAATGTGGCCAGCACACTGGAGGCTTTCTTTGCCACCCACCAGATGTATGTAAACTCTGATATGCTACACATGGTCTAAAATCTATCACCATAACCATTTCTAAGTGCGCAGGTCCATGGCATTAAGTACCCTCATATTCCTGCTCAAGGCCAGATTTACCATCCACCTGTAGAATTCTGTTCATCTTCATTTATTTATTTATGTATTTATTTATTTTTGAGACGGAGCCTCAAGCTATCCCACTGGGTAGAGTGCCATGGCATCACGCTCACAGCAACCTCCAACTCCTGGGCTCAAGCGAGTCTCCTGCCTCAGCCTCCCAAGTAGCTGGGACTACAGGCGCCCGCCACAACGCCTGGCCATTTTTTTTTTGGTTGCAGCCATCATTGTTGTTTGGCTGGCCCGGGCTGGGGATTCGAACCCGCCACCTTAGGTGTATGTGGCTGGTGCCTTAGCCACTTGATCCACAGGTGCCGAGCCTGTTCATCTTTATAAAACTGAAAATCTGTACCTATTTATCAGAACTCCCCACTCTCTTCCCAGCCCATGGCAGCCACACTTCTACTTTCTGTGCCATGAGTTTGACCGTTGTGGGAATCTCATGTGGGTGTTAGAATCTGACCTCCGTTGTGATAATGGTATCAAGAGGTGGGGGTGCTGGGAGGTAATTAGGGATCAGTGCCCTTCTCAGAGAAGCCCGAGGGAGCCCTTTTCTTCTGCTGACACATGAGGACACTGAGGGCACCATCTGTGAGGTGCGGCACCATCTGTGAGGTGCAGCACCTCTCCACATACAGGATCTGCAGACAACTTAATCTCGGGCTTTTCGGTCTCCAGAATTGTGAGCAATGAATGTCTGAGCTTTTTGAATTGCCCAATTGAAGATGTTATAGCAGCAGGAATGGACTAAGATATAGGATAATTTTTTTTTCTTTGAAGATGCTCACGCCATTCTTAGCTTTAACACTGTTTCCAATATATTCTCTTGCCTCTGTCTCCGCTATTACCTCTTGCCACTCAGTCTCCCAGCCTCACTTCTGACTCTTTTTCATGGCACCTAAAATGCAAGTCTGGACATTCAACATTCTTGTTAAATTTCCTCAAGAACACTTTCTGATCATAGAATCAAATCCCGTTTCTAACATGTCCTGCAGTGTCCTTCGTCCACACGTGTGTACACATTTGTGTCCACACTCATACGCTCTGTCCCCGTGGGATGGTGTATCAGGTCACAGAGGAGGTCACTTATCCCTACCTCAACACTTTACCATCTCACCAAATTTAAAAAAAAAAAAAAATTAGGGAAAAATAAATTTCTCTCATGAGTCTAGCACAGTGCAGAGAGCACAAGGTCTGGTTAACAAGTGCTTACTTACAAAGGTTCCACCAGGACAACGTGGAAAGACAGTCTGATTAGATGAGCTCCAGAGAAACACAGGGAAAACCGTAGGGTACCTCAAAACAGATCTTAATAGGAACGAGAGTTACAGATGTGGTTTCAAACTTACAACTGTGGTAGAGGAGCTACAGATGACATGGACTTTTAAACAGTTATTGTCGAAGCTCAGGAGTTTGACACCAGTCTGAGAAAGAGCAAGATCTTGTCTCTACTAAGAAGAGAAGAACTAGCCAGGTGTGGTGCTGGGGAGGCTGAGTCAGAAGGATCACTTGAGCCCAAGAGTTTGAGGTTGCTATGAGCTATGACACCACACTACTCTACCCAAGGCAACAGAGTGAGAAAAAAAAAACTATCAGTGGTGGGAAGAAAAGACCCTCCTCACAGCTGGCACTGAGAGATAGCTGTAACCTGAAGCAGTGGGGCCTCGGTGGTGGGCACAGCAGAGAAATTTAAAATGAGTCCTAGGGCCCCCCTCAGCTGGAATACTGTCTCCTCAGGGATATTCAGGGCAGCTCATTTGTAATACTATTTGTGAAGTTTGGGGGAGGGGGGCATTTTTAACTTCAAAGTTACATATTTTATATAGATTTATTTGCTGGGGCTATCACTCAGGGTTTCAAGAAATGGACTCACAATTGATACCAGGGGTTACTTGTCAGAATCACTTGTGACTTCTTAAATTATATGAATGAGTGAGTCCAGGCCCTGTGCCTAGAGGTTCTAAGGTCCAAGTGGGTGACCACTGGTGTAACCACTATGTGAACATCAAGCCAGGGCCTGTTTTCACTAAGCCCAAATTACAGCATGCTCAAGCACCCATGTCCTCAGGTGACATTTCTCACCTCACCCTGGGCCTTTGGGGTTCATGACTCTGCCTTTTTGCTGGTGCCCCCACTCACCATATTTGGGAGGAGACCAGGTCACTCCCCTATAGTTCCTGTGTCCCGTTCATCCTCTACTGTACAGATGTGACCAGGTGACAAGACTCTGCCAGAGCTTTGCAGATATTGGAAGAGAAGATTCAGAAGGCTACCAGGTGTGTCACTCTCAGGCACCAAGCCCAGGCTGCACTGCCTGCACCCCAGCCACCCCCCAGCAGGGAGGCTATGGCAAGGCTGTTTCCCTGCTGGAATACAGCCGTTTCCAGAGGCTGCCTCCCACTATCCAAGCTGCCTTCCCAGTTCCTAGGACAACTTCAGCCCTTCGTCTGTCCAGGTCAGCTAACAAAAGGACGTCCTCTCCTCAGAGGAGCTCACCTCTACTCACAGGGGAAAAGGCTCATCTTCTGCCCCTACCTGGTCAGTCACATCAGGATGGAGGTGTCCAGAGCCAGAGTTTTCTAATCTGAAATGACACATGGGTGGTCCGGGCTGAGCCACGATAGCCAGGCCTGTGTCCCTTTGTGATACCAGCTCTGACATGACCTGAGTCTGTGCTGCCAACCCTCATTCTCTAACATCCACTTCCCAGGAGCAGCCAGTCTACCAGGGACACACACATGGCCACCAACACGACGGCAGCCCCATACCGAGCAGGGAGACTTCCCATCCCCACCACCACCCCAAAGCACCAGCTTTGTGGAGACTGATGTGCTTTTCTCCCTCTAGAAGTGTCTGTGGCCAGACAGGGAGCTGCACTCCGAGGTGTTGCCCCAGGTGTGTTTCCAAGGACTTAGTTTAAGAGTGTTCACCCCACACATGGTCTTTCTTGGATCCCAAAGCAAATTGCCCCAAGGGTGACTCTAAATCTCCTTAGATTCATGAGACTGGAACTGCTTAGGGTTTTTGAATGGCCTAATACATTTTTTTTAAATGTAGGGTATAAAAAAGACTTTAGCAATGTGAAAAAGTTTAGTTGACTCTATTGTGATTCTGGTATACTTAGGCCTTTGCTTCATGCAAAATGGCCACTGTTATCAGAAAACACACCCCAGGCTCACTAATGCATAGGCTTTCAAACCCATATCTGCCCACGTAGTCCCAAAAATACATATGCTGGAAGATCTATATACAGTTCTTTTAATTAGCTTAGAAAAGAGCAGTTTTATTCTGTTTGAACAGCTGCTAATGCAGATCCCTGTGGGAAGAAAAACTGAGGAACATGGAGTTACACCAAGAACCAGAAACAAAGAACATTGTCCCTCTCCCGAGCGTTGTGTATCCAAGACTAAAAGATCGATCGGAGACCTGTGATTAAGGACCATTTTCGATGTAGCATGTAATTATGGAGCCACACACGTGGCCCATTACTCTGTTTGAGGTATTTTCATGTTCCAACTTTACGTTAAAGTGTTTATTAAAACAGGAAGAAGCCATCAGCAGGTATTGACACTGTCCATATTAGATCATCACAAAATTATACATACAGCCGAGTCATAAACAGTGGATAAGAAATCATCTTCCCACACTGCTTTCCGTGGCCAGGATAGTGTAAGCGCAGGCAGTAGACTCACAGAGGGGCTCACCAGTGAACCACAGAGGGGCACCGCTGGGGTGACTCGGGGGCCAGGCACAGAACAGTGTCCACGGCTGCCTCCCACTCAGGAGTCTCCCTGCTGACATCTTATGAATATCAGACTATGCTGTTTATTACACAAACTGGATGTTTCCTCCTAAATGTATTCCCTCTTAATTAGCATTTGCCAAAGCTATGGAAAATTACGGAGAGGTGATGTGTTCAGTAAGCGACGGCTCAGAGGTCACTGTGCTGTTTCTCATTAAATGTTTTGAAAGTGAACAAATGCCGTGTGTGAGGGAACTGACTGTGCCCTAGGTTGAGCTTGTTTCCTGAAGGTGTCTATCTGGTCATAGCCCTAAGGACGCCTGAGGCATCGGCAGCCAAACACCTGCCCAGAAGCGTGCCAGATGGACCCAAGTGCCGTTTGACTTTTGCCTTGAGTTGCCTTCTCTTCTTGGAGAAGTGTAAGGTGAGGTTTTGTGAGGATGTTGTGTTCCTAGAGCTGACTTTCTCATATACAGAGTTTTTGATAAATTAGACTGTAAATCCTCATAACTGAACTGAAATGAAAAAAAGCAATCAAAGTACGGCAAATGATCCTGACTAATTCTAAAGCAGCAGACCTTGAAAATCTGAGCAAATCTGATAAGAGCTGTAGTACTAGTCCCAGAAAAACATGCACAGGCACAAAGCTTTTACATGCAGATTCAGAGGCACTGTCCATATGCAGAACTGTTTTCCTAAATGAGTGAAGTAAAAAAAAATTTTTGGAGACAATCTCACTCTGTTGCCCTGGACAGAGTGGTGTGGCATTGTCATAGCTCACAGCAACCTGAAACTCTTAGGCTCAAGCAATCTTCTTACTTCAGCCTCCTGAGTAGCTGGGACTATAGGCACCTGCCACAACACCTGGCTAGTTTTTCTATTTTTAGTGGAGACAGGGTCTCACTCTTGCTGGTCTTGAACTCCTGAGCTAAGCAGTCTACCCACCTAGGCCTCCCAGAGTGCTAGGAGTATAGGCATGAGCCACCATGCCTAACCTGAAAAATCAAATTTTAATATTTACATTATTTTCAGATATTTTACATGGTTCAAAAATAAAGCATGAAGAGGCTTAAACCGAGAAGTCTTCTCCCTACTTCCTATTGGCCATGTGTAGGTAGCCATTTTTATTTCTAGCTTATACTTCCATTGTTTTGTTAGACAAATACAAACAAATGCGTATGTATTGATTGCACCCTCTTTTTCCTGACATAAAAGGTGGCATATCTTGCCCCTGGCTTTTATTACTTGACTCCATACTAAGACATCGAGGCCCACCTCCTTGTCTTTATGGATATGTGGTAATTCATTTCTGCATGTCGCACAGTTTATTAGCTAGTGCACTACGCAGGGTTGTTTCCAGCCTACTAGTTATTATAAACACTTCTGCGGTGGGTGACTTTGCACATATGCTATTTTGTTCATATGCAGTGTATCTATTAAGGTGGAATTGCAGAAGTAAAATTGATCGTTTAAAGGGTGAATGCAGGGGAATGAGGGAGCTGGGAGAGGGGAGAAGGGAGAGGGTCGGGGGTTCATAGTGTGTGACATACCTCTTAGGGGCTGGGCACAATTATAAGAGGAGTTTACCTAACAAATGCAATCATTGTAACCTAATTCTTTATAGCTTCAATGAATCCCAAACAATAAAAATGAATGAATAAAGGGTGAATGCATTTATTGAAAAACAACTTTTAGAGAAGACTTACCTGCATCATAAACTAACTACATCAGTAAAAATCACAATAAAACATGCCATATGATGACATTTGCTTTTTGTGTGTACATATTTTAAATTTCTGTACTATCCGTGACATTTGATCTATATTGTACTCCTTCAGTTCTCTAATTTCGTGTTATAACCACTTAGAAAGAAATAATTGTTCCTTTTAAATGCATTACTCTTTAAAATCATTCAGAGAAATCGAATTATTAACAGACTGTTGGAAACACAGTCTCCCTAAGTGCCGTCAGGAAGAAATAAAACTCTGGAATAGGTGAATATCAAGCATCAAAATGGAAGCAGCAATAAAAAATCTTCCAACAGGCTCAGCGCCTGTGGCTCAAGCGGCTAAGGCGCCAGCCACATACACCTAAGGTGGCGGGTTCGAATCCCCAGTCCGGGCCGCCAAACAACAATGATGGCTGCAACCAAAAAAAAAAGGCCAGGCGTTGTGGCGGGCGCCTGTAGTCCCAGCTACTTGGGAGGCTGAGGCAGGAGACTCGCTTGAGCCCAGGAGTTGGAGGTTGCTATGAGCTGTGATGCCATGCCACTCTACCCAGGGGGAATAGCTTGAGGCTCCATCTCAAAAAAAAAAAAATCTTCCAACAAAAAAGTCCCAGACAAGACAGTTTCATACCCATGTTTTACCAAACTACAAAGAACTTGTACCTATACTGCAGAAATTATTCCATAACTTTGAGAAGGAAAGACTCCTCCCCAGCTTGATCTCTGAGGACAGTATCACAAAGTCAGGAAAGGACACAATTAAAAAAGAAAACTGTAAATCAATATCCCTTATGTACATAGATGCAAAAATTCTCAATAACATCTTAGCAAACCCAAGTTAGCTGCACATCAAAATAATAATTCATCACGTCCAAGTGGGCTTCATCCCAGAGGTGTGAGGATGGTTCACCACACACAAATCTGTGAATGTAATTCACCACATAAAGAGATACAAAAACAAAGACTATGATCCTTTCAATGGATGCAAGAAAAGCATTTGACAAAATTCAGCACGCTTTTATGATAAGAATATTTAACAAAATTGGTATAGATGGGACATACCCATAAATTATGAAAGTCATCTATGACAAACCCACAGCCAACATCATATTGAATGGGGAAAAACAGAAAGCATCCCTGATTAGAACTGGAGCCAGATAAGGTTACCCACCGTCACCACTGCTGTTCAGTATAGTACTGCAAGTCTAACAGAGCATTTGGGCAAGAGAAGGAAATAGTATCCAAATGAGAAAATCGTTCAGCTATCTCTTTTTGCAGATGATAGGATCTTATACCTAGAAAACCCTAAAAACTGCACCAAGGGATGCCTGGAATTGATAAAATCAGCAGTCTCAGGTTACAAAAATTAATGTACACAAATCAGTAGCTTTCATATATGCCAACAACAATCAAGCTGAGAATCAAAAATGTAATACGTTTCACAGTAGCAACAAAGAAGATAAGATACCTAGGAATACAGTTAACTAAGCAGGTGAAAGAACTCTATCAGGAGAACTATGAAACATTGAGGAAATAAATTGCAGAGGATGTACACAAATGGAAAGACATACCATGCTCATGGATTAGCAGAATGAATCACCATTATTAAAATTGTCTCTAGGGTCCAAAATGATTCATAAATTCCATAGTCTCCATTAAAATACCAATGCCATTTTTTGCAAATTTGGAGAAAATAGTTCTTCACTTTGTATGGAACCAGATAAAACCTCGAATAGCCAATGCAACCTTCCATAATAAGAACCAAGTGGGTAGCGTCACTTTATCAGACTTCAAGCTATACTACAACAAGGTCATAGTAACCAAAATAATGTGATCCTAGCACAAAAACAGAGACATAGACCTATGGATCCGAACAGAGAACCCATATCTGAAACATCTTCCTGTTGCTATCTGATCTCTGACAAAGCAGATGAAAACATATACTTGGGAAAAGAATCCCTACTCGGTAAGTGATGCTGGGGAAACTGAATGTCACAAGTGAAGGACTGAAACAGGATCCTCAACTTTCACCACTCACAAAAACTAATTCACAATGGATAAAAGACTTAAACAGCCCAGGCATAAAGCTATAAAAATTCTAGAAGAAAATATTGAAAAAATTCGGATAGGTATCAGCCCAGGGAAAGAATTTATAAAGAGGACCCCAAAAGCAATCACAGCAGCAACAAAAAGAAACAAATGGGACCTGATTGAATTAAAAAGTTTCTGCACAACCAAGGACATAATCAGTAGAGGAAACAGGCACCCTACAGAATGGGAGAAAATATTTGCATGCTATATGTTCAATAAAGAATTGATAACCAGCATCTATAAAAAACTCAAGCAAATCAGCAAGAAAACAAATAACCCCATAAAAAAGTGGGCCAAAGATAGGAACAAAAGCTTCTGAAAGGAAGATATACTAATGACCAACAAACACATGAAAAATGCCCAACATCCCTAATCATCAGGAAAGTGCGAATCAAAACCACATGAGAAATCACCTACCTCCAGAAAAAACGGCCCTTAGCACAAAGTTCCAAAGCGAGTGCTGGTGTGGATGTGAAGAGAAAGGAACACGTCACACTCTGGGTGGGCCTGCAAACTAGTACAGCCTCTGTGGAAAGCAGTGTGGGGATACTGCAAAGACCTGAAAGTAGACCTGCCATTTAATCCAGCACTCCCACTACTAGGTGTTTACCCAAAGGGAAAGATGACATTTTATTAAAAAGACACTTGCTCTCAAACATTTATAGCATCACAATTCACAATTGTGAAGACGTGGAAATAACCCAGGTGCCCATCAATATAAGGATGGATTAACAAAATATGGTATATGTATACTCAGCTATAAAAAAGGGGGAGGGACATAGTATTTTTCTTTTCTAACAACCTGGATGGAACTGGAGACCATTTTTCTAAGTGAAGTATCACAAGAATGGAAAAACTGAACCCACATATGACTAAAAACTAACACCACATGTTCTCAATACTGAATTGGACTAGACAATTAACACTTATGTGCACAAAAAGAAGTAAAACTCAACCAGAATCCAGTAGGTGGGAGTGGGGAAGAGGGGTTGGGTTAACTTACACCTAATGGGTACAGTGCACACCTTCTAGGTGAAGGGCACACTCATAACTTGGAATTAAAATGCACAAAAGCAAATTATGTAACCAAAATGTGTATACTCTTGTAATATTCTAGAATTAGATAAAGCGAGTCTGTGTGAACTCACTTGGAAGATGAGATTTGGGGGGACATTTTGCCACAGGACTTTGTACAGGAGCACACACTGAAATATTTATGTAAAAGTTCACCAGAGTTTTTTTGTTTTTATATTAGTCAAAAGGATACAAATTAGGAGTTCTCGACATAAAAATAAATGGTGGTGGTTTCCGAAGACCACGTAACTCCTTTTCCAACAGTATGTGCATAGAAATCACTTTTGTGGTGCCCCAGAGTCCTGCCTTGTGACTCCACACCACGTCATTGCCTGTGACGGAACCGTTCAGGACCCAGAGCTATCCCTGGCTTTTGTAATGGGCTTTAAAGTCTCTGTACAATCACTGCTTTCCAAAGGATTCAGTTTCTTATGAACATTTCACAATGAATTTTGGAAAACGCTACTTAAAAAGCCTTCCCAAATCTAGCTTCCTTCCTTCTTTCCTGACACTATTGAAGGAATGTGGAGGGAACAGATGGGGGTTATAGAGGTGGGCAGGAGGCCCTCACTCCCCTCTCTGGCGATCTGTGCGGGTTCAGGCCCAGCCTCGCTCCCCTCTGTGGCAATCTGTGTGGGTTCAGGCCGGTTCTCGCTCCCCCCTCTGTGATCTGTGTGGGTTCAGGCCGGGCCTCGCTCCCCTCTCTGGCGATCTGTGTGGGTTCAGGCCGGGCCTTGCTCCCCTCTCTGGCGATCTGTGCGGGTTCAGGCTGGGCCTCGCTACCCTCTCCGGCGATCTGTGTGGGTTCAGGCCGGGCCTCGCTCCCCTCTCCGGCGATCTGTGTGGGTTCAGGCCGGGCCTTGCTCCCCTCTCCGGCGATCTGTTGGGTTCAGGCCAGGCCTTGCTCCCCCCTCTGGCGATCTGTTGGGTTCAGGCCGGGCCTCGCTCCCTTCTCCGGCGATCTGTGTGGGTTCAGGCCGGGCCTTGCTCCCCTCTCCGGCGATCTGTGTGGGTTCAGGCCGGGCCTCGCTCTCCTCTCTGGTGATCTGTGTGGGTTCAGGCCGGACCTCACTCCCCTCTCTGGCGATCTGTGCGGGTTCAGGCCGTGCTCCCTGGACACGGCAGGTTGGTCATTCTACGTTGCTGGCTTCTTGAGGGGTCGTCATTTTCTGGAAACTTTTCTAGCTAAACATAGGACAGGAGAGCCAGTGTTTGTTATTTGAAGGGCCCTTTCAAACATTCACGAGGACAGTGAACAGGCTCGTTTGGCTTGGCTGCACTGCATGGCAGCTCTGGAATTCTTTATCATTTGTAATTGTCAAGACATGGAGCCCTGTGTGTTCAATTGTATGTTTTCTTTCCCTGACCCCTGTCCATGAGTCTGTAGGACTTTGAATTCACTAGAAGAGGATATGAAAGTTCTTTCCTTAGATATAGACTAGTTTACCACTGTCTCATTTCAGACCTGAATTGATGGAGCATGTTGTTATCAGATCTGGGAGGATGGGGGCTCAGGCTGCCAGAACAAAATGGCAGAGCTGCGGGCTTCAACAGCAGACATTTATTCTCTCACTTCCTGGAGGTCAGAAGTCCAAGGTCAGGGGGTCAGCAGGGGTGCCCTCTGCTGCCTCTCCCTCTGTCCCCTGTGAGCACCCTGGTATGTCTGTATGGACAACAGTCAGACTGGACTAGGATCCACCGTAAGAGCCTCATTTTAGTGCACTCACTTTACAGACCTTAACTGCAGGTACAGCCACATTCTGAGACACTGGGGATTGGAACTTCCATGTGTGAATATAGGGGGACACACTTCAGCTCACAGCAAGGAGCCCAGCCCTTTAGAGCCTGAGGAGATTAACGATGGCATCAGATAGCAGCTGCTGTCCTCTGCATTTCATCCTCGGGATACCCTCGGGGGGGTTTCTATCCCCATCTTCTGACAGGAGGAGGGAAGCACAGAGAAATCACACACCTTAACCACACACAGCACGTGATATAAAATGAGCAGGGAGAAGGCAGAGCACATGTTTTACCCACTGCTCACACTGCCGTCCATACCAGCCAAAAGGGACCTTTGGTGCAGGGAGGAAGCTGAAGCCTGAGGGACAAGCTCAGTTCCCCAGGGCCAGACCCCGCTGTGCAGGACCTCGTTCGGGAAGCTGGTGTCCAGAGTCCAGTGCACTCGAGGCTGTTTGCTCCCCCTGGCTTTACATGTTCTGAGAGACCAGGGCCCCTTCACAGTCCCTTTCTATGAAAAGGCTCAATTTGGGGGGTTTCAGTTAGAATTATAATTCCACATGCCTTCCACTGCCCAAAGAATCTTAATGGAACTCCATCTTCTTTGCTTTCTGTGGGGACCACATTTCTCCTCTCCCTCCTGCCCCAGTTAGTCACAGAAGTTCATTCAATGGTGAGTTTGTTGTGAGTAGATAAAGGGAAGAGCCAGTCAGGCAGTGGAAACCCTATCTGTCAGTTTGCACCCAGGAGCGAAAGGTTTTGCTCCACAGCCTGTATCTGCCCCTCTCTCCCAAATCGAAATCATCTGCTCGGTCTTTCTCACCCTTCCTTAAAAAAGCTTTGGGGTTAGACTTCCTGTGGGCCCTCCCCACCCCTTACCCCTCACCCCTCACCCCTGTGAAGTTGCCCTGTACATCTCTCACTCTCTGAAGTTTAACAGAATCAGAACATCAAAAGCATGTATTGCCTGTCAAAGGTTGGCTACATGACTCTAATTTTTTGAGCACTATTGTTTTTTTTTTTGGGGGGGGGGTTGTGAGGAAATCATCTCACATTGCAATTCTGCAACTAACCCACAATGCTGGTGCAAACAGAGAATGTCACATAGTGGGTTAAAGTGAAATGTGAAAAAGGAATATTTGAACATTTGTTTTGTTGAAGAAAGAAAAACTCACACAGTTTGTGAAAAGATAGTAAATAGAGCAATGAAAAGGAGCCTATCAAATTCTTGGCACCCAAATCAAGCATCGAAGGCCTCAATAAAGGTGCTTTTGTGGGCTGGCGACTGTGCTAGGAAACAGCAGGGACTCCTGTGCTGAATGGAGGCCTAAGAAGCAGGGCTCTCGTCATCCTGTTTCCTCCAGAGCGGGAGGTATTATCTGTGGGATGAAGAAACCGGAGAAAACTTCCTCTGAACAGGAGTATCTTTGTGCGTGGAACCTGAGAGACTCAGTCCTGGTGGCGCAGCTGCCCCTGAGGCCAGAACTGTAGACATATTGTGCAGAACGGAAACGCACAGGGAGGAAAGGAGGGCCGGGAGGTGGCGAACAGAAAACCGTCCAGAATCACAGCTTTAATAAAGTGGGGTGGGGTTTCAAAGGGCCAGCATCCTCAGTTGCAGAACTGTGGGCTCCTTTTAATAATAGTGAGGGCTGGAGAACTCACTCCACAGAATACTGAAAATTGTTATTAATAATGTGGTTAAGTCTCAAGAAAACACTACTAATTTTTTAGAGGAAATTATAAATAATATTTCTAGCAGTTATATCATTCAAGATCTAATCTCAGAATTTAGCTAATGTTTTATACATCTAATCTTTTGCTTTTTATTTTGGGGATCTTTTCATTCTATATTGATTACTAATTATTCGTCAAAAAGCAATATAATATCAGCAGACTTCATGTCCTTCAGCTCATCTTGTTTTTAGCTTTCTGTAAGTATATGTGTACTGCTCATTGAAAAGCACCAGTGTTTGCACATTGATCCCTTTTACTGTTGTTTTAGACCTCTTTTGGCAAAAATGAACTGGCTTGTATTTTTATGAGCAGATTATAACAGACAATTGAATATTGAATACCTTTATTTTCATGAGAAGGAGATTGGCTTTTGATTTTGCCTCACAAATCCGTGAAGAAATAACATTATTTTGTTCCTTCAGCATGTTTTTCCTATATGTTATCCCTTTAGTCTCTGATTTTTAATTTGCCTATTATGTTTCTTTAACACAAAAGATCTTGGGCAGTGCCTGTGGCTCAGTGGGTGGGGCGCTGGCCCCATATACTGAGGGTGGCAGGTTCGAGCCAGCCCCAGCCAAACAGCAACAACAAAATAGCTGGGCGTTGTGGCGGGCGCCTGTGGGCCCAGCTACTTGGGAGGCTGAGGCAGGGAATTGCCTGAGCCCAGGAGCTGGAGGTTGCTGTGACCTGTGTGACACCACGGCACTCTACTGAGGATGACAAAGTGAAACTCTGTCTCTAAAAAAAAAAAACCACAAAAGATCTTCTCTTAATTTGCCTACTTGTTTCTGGTAACTTTTTCATATTCTGTTTCTTAACTATTTGCAATTAAATAACACTTATTATTTATTTATTTTTATTAAATTATAGCTATGTACATTAATGTAATCAGGGTACAATGTGCTGCTTTTATATACAATTTGAAGTATTTTCATCAAACTGGTTAACATAGCCTTCACGGCATTTTCTTGGTTATTGTGTTAAGACATTTATATTGTACGTTTAGTAAATTTCACATGTATGTAAAATGCACTGTAGGTGTGGTACCACCAATTTCCCTCCCTTTACCTATCTTCCCCCCCTCCTCCCCTCTTATTTTTTTAAATTTTTAGTTTGAAACAATTTTGAACTCATAGAAAAGTTGCAAAAGTAGTACAGAGAATTTCTATACACCCTGTACCTAGATCCTCCAATATTAACATCTCAGATAAACCGTGGTACAATGATGAAAACAGCCCTAACTTAGCACTGCTGACTTTTCCCCAGCCTCAACTCAGATGTTGCTTTTATGTCCTCTTTCTGGTTCATCCAATCCAGGTAGCTAGGACTATGCCACCACTCCCAGCTATTTATTTTATTTTTTTGTAAAGATGGGGCCTTACTATGTTGTCCAGGCTGGTCTCGAGTTCCTGGCCTTAAGTGGTCCTCCTTCCTCAGCCTCCCAAAGCACTGGGCTTCCAGGTACCAGCTACTGCATGCAGCCCACAAACACCTATATTTATAGTCTGTCTGCCTCCTGCCCCCCCGCACGTGTGCGTGTGTGAGAGAGAGAGAGAGAGAGGAGAGTTCACATTGTCCTGAAACCTCTACCTGAAATCTAATGACCAAGAGTTTGTTCTAATCTTCCTCCTTTCCTCATCTGTAATCTCTTTCTTTGACAATGAGACACCTGGATCTCATTCTCCAGAATATACTTATCTGCTATAAGCATATCATCTAAAAGTTCTATATTTGAGAAATTGAATATTTTCTTTACTAATTATGACTTGACTTTAAAAGACGGCCCACAGCTCTACCTGTTCTCACTAGAGTAGTTTCAGAATTGCTCACCCATACTCCTGTGGGAAACAAATGTAGTTTTTCCCGCCCTTGGTTTTACAATATATAACTACAATCAAAATGCTGGTTTTTAAAGGTAGGGAGGTTTTCTCCCTCGCCACCTAAGTCAGCGTGATCATTTGGGGCTAGATTCATTTGTCACTGTGTTTCATTCTGTCTTGCACACACATCCACACACACACCCCGCCGCCACCCCTTTTATTAGTCTATAGGGCTGTCGTAACAAAGTGCCACACACTGGCTGCTTTAAGCAATAGTTATTTTCTCACAGACAGTTTATTTTCTGGTGACTGAAGAGCTCAAGGTGTCAGCCAAGTAGGTTTCTTCTTAGGGCTTGGAAATGACCGTCCTCTCCCTGTGTCTTTACATGGATGCCCTCTGCGTGTGTCTGTCCCCGTCTCTTATAAGGACACCAGTCCTAGTGGATTGTAGCCCACCCTGCCAACCTCATTTTAACACAGTCACCTCTTTAAAGATCCTGCCTCCAGATACAGTAAGGTACTTGGGGTTAGGACTTAAACATACGAATCTGGGGAGACACAGTCAGCCCCCCCATCCTGGTTGATTTTAATTAGTATTTTGGGGCATGTGAAATATAACCTTGGTTCCGAGAGTTGGCACTCAGTTTTCTTAATGTAGGTAACACACATTTGCATGTTCCCACCATCCCTGGCCTCTGTTCCTCATAAACAGACATTGCGTCCTTAAAACACTTAAACAATGGGCTCTCTGTTTTCTTTGTGGCGTTTTTAATTATATGTCCAGCCACCAAATTGAAGTGTCAAAGACATATCAAAAATACCCACAAAGAGAAATTTGTGTTTCCTTTCATAAACCACCTGTGTGTGTGGCACGTCTCCTGCTGCGCCAGGTGCCTGCAGTGCGTGCATTGTAACCCACCGCTTACCCAGTTTTCATGTCCCTCTTCTCTCCTGGCAAAACTTCACTTCATCTATTCTAAACCAATCGAACCATTCCGTTCCTTTTCTAGGTCCCGGTCATTTAAAATCCCGGCATTTGTTGTCATTTCCTGAGCACCTCTCCTCACTCGAGAACATTCTCACACTGTAGCAAGACCCATTCATCAGGTAGAATGAGGTTAAAAACTTAACGCTTGAACTTTATTCTCCCCATTCTCAAGCCTCTTGATGGCTTCTCATTTCCTTTCTGGTCACATTACATTGTTATTTCTTCTGAGACTTACTCCAGGTAACTGAAGTCACTTCTGTTCTCACCTCCTCCTCCTCCTTCCCACCCTCACCTCACAGCCATGGTTTTGAACCAGCTTTTCTTCCCACGGTCTGTTGAGGTTAGTAAATCCTGGGTCTTTGTCTTTTGAACTGAATCTGTTCGACTCTTAGATTCCTACCAACATTGTAGAGATAAACCTTGGAACACATCACCTCCTTCTCTGCCCCAGCTGATTCCCATCCGGCTCATTCACCAACCTCAGCGTTCCTGCACATCCCTGTTCTTCAACTAATGGATTAGAGTGTCGGCCTTCAGGGCCATCATCTGGCACCTTTGATCAATCTAATTTATCTCCCCCCACTGTATAAAGTGCCCCATTCTGTGTGGAACGCGCTGCCCTCCCACATTTCCGCGGCTGGAAGGAAGGCGGGCAGGGGTGGGAAAGGCTTCGTTCTTTCTCTTCCTCTTTCTTCCTGCCAGGCACCATCTCTGACAGATGTGGACTTGAAATTTGAAGAGACTAGCCCCTGGGGAAATTTCCCACACTTCTTTAGCCAAAATAATTTCATTTATTTTTGAGCTTAATCCCTTTCTCTTTCATAACAAATTTATATCACACATAAAGTGATTAATTTCTCTGACAGCTCTTTTTTTATTTTTTAATTAACGGCCCTTGCTTGGCAAGTCTGCATTTTTGGAAAGGGACAAAGTAAACTATTTAATAAAGCTTGTAGTAAATGAAACCTGAGAATGTCAATTAACTTGATTTCCTTTAGGTCATAATTTTTTAGTGCTTTTTTTTTTTTTTTTTTTTGCCAACAAAAGAGGAGGTTATTTATTTGGTAATAAAGTTTTCTTTTCTTGCATAAAAAGTGCTCTGTGCGGAATACTGCCCCTTTCTCAGCACTGGCGTAAATACGCCATCTGGATCTATCACGGGACCAGTTACAGGGAAAGACAACCTTATGCTTTGCTTTTGCTCTTGTAAGAGGAATGGAAGGCCTAATGTGGGCCCATAAATGCCAGATCCCTCGGCAGCGGTTTGTGAGAGAGAGTTATTACAGTATCCAGGACAGTTTTCTTTGGGTGCCCAGAATATATCATCTTATATTTTATAGCTGTTAGCTATCTTAAACTCAGAAAGGAACTAGAAGTCTGTGCTGTTTTTCTTTTCCTCTGAGAAGTTTTAAAATTTACTTTGCAGCAAATGCAGGAAGATCCAGAATTTAACTTTTCTTTTAACTGAGGAAGTAAAAAGGCAACATTCATAGAAAAGTTAACAAAGTGACACAAATAAAATCATTTGTACTATGAGGTTAATATATCAATAAGAATTATTAACTTAGGGCAGCGCCCGTGGCTCAGTAAGTAGGGCTCTGGCCCCATATATGGAGGGTGGTGGGTTCAAACTTGGCTCCAGCCAAACTGCAGCAAAAAAATAGCCACATTGTGGTGGGCCCCTGTAGTCTCAGCTACTCGAGAGGCTGAAGCAGGAGAATTATCTAAGCCTAGGAGTTGGAGGTTGCTATGAGCTGTGACAACACAGCGTTCTACCAAGGGCAATAAAATGAGACTCTGTCTAAAAAAAAAAAAAACCCAAAAAACCCTTTCCCCCCATTTAAAAAAAAGAATTATTAACATAACTCAAGATAGTGTATGATATTGGTAAGCTAAGTATAGCCTTCAACAAGTGAAACCTCTTCAAAAATATTTTAACTAAGGGCCACATTACAGTTTCAGATGCATCAAGAATATTCCCAGGCAGCTCCATCTCAAAGCAAGAGATGGGCCTCCAGCATCTGGGATGGCGGGTGCTGCGCGCTGCTGCCTGGCTCCCTAGGAGCACACACACTTCCCACAGAGTGGAGAAGCCAAGCTGTGTGATTCTCCCACACTAGATATTCCCCTGTGTGCTGTACAGAACAAGGAGGGAACATATGGAAACTTTCAAACAGTAAGAATTTATGTAGGCTAAGGAAAATATCCAATTTCTGAAGAAGACAAAAATGAGCTTTTAAGATATACTTTGCAAGGAACGCCTTCACAAATCACATGTAAGAATATTTATTTTCACTTCCACAGCCACTTCCTGTAAAGCAGAGTAAAGATATGTTTTTAATAAGTAAGGAGTTGCGTTGCAGCACAGTGATGTAACCGGTTGGCTATTAGACTACATTACATCTCTCTCTCTCTCTCCCTCTTTTTTATCAAGTCACATCAGGAGGTGCTGTTTGTTGTGCGTCTCACAGAGGACCTCCCTCCAGATGTACACAAAGCCCAAGTCCATGAGGCTGTTCAGAAAGCCCTGGTGGGGAGGGCATCTGTCACTCTGCATTTCCTTGACTGAGGAAATTGCAGCTCTGGGCTAGTGCAGAGAGGAGGGACATCTGGTTTCCAGGGTGCCTTAAGAATTTCCTTGAGCTCCAATTAGAGTCAGTGTGGTAGAATGTAATCCACTGCGTCTGGATATTTCCACATGTGAAACCCAACTGCAGCGCTCAGAAGCCAGCCCAGCAGAGGAGCCTCTCAGCGAGACGTGGGCTGGCGCCAACAGAGCTGCCTGGTCCCTGTCTGTGTGCCTGTCCCTGTTGTGTTCCAGTCTGTGTCCGAGTGTCATTGGAACTGTGCTTGAGTGCTGCTGCTTAGCAGGCTGCTCAGGTTCCGTGAGGGAGAGGTAGGGGTAGGGCTGCAGAGGCTTGGCCCACAGTCGGCTGTCCATCACCATGCCAAACGGAATGAAGCCAGTGGACGCGCTGGACTCGCTGTCACCCGTCAGCCCGGCCTACAGCGGTGGCCAGCCAGGCACCTGCAAGTACTGGATCCTCGACCTAGGTACATGGCCCTGCAGAGGGCGGGCACTGCTTTCCCTCTGCCTCTGTCTTCTCGGCTGCTACTCGGCTGATTGACGTGTGCTTTGAGACAGGAATGTTTGGTGTATTCTGTGCTGACCACCATGCAAAGGGGCCGGGAGGTGATTTGGGGGGGGGGGATCACCAGGAATGTGATGAGGAACTGAAAATGGAGCTCTGCTGAGCCACTCTGTGGTATAAGGTATTTTTAATATCTAAGGGCTGCTTTTGATTATTCCTTTTTCTTGTAAATGGCATATAAACAGTCTGAAGTAATCTATGCTACAAATTGCCTTCTTATGATTTTAGCTGGGCTTTATATCTGTTTTCAGGTTTAATTTTGTTGGGAGTTTTCAGACTACTTGAGAAAATGGCAGTGTCCTGGCATGGATGTTCAGATTTCTGGGATCCTTCTCCTGGGAACTGCAGCTATATGCTCAGATGCTAAAGTTATGTGGGGAAGGGCTGCTCCCAGTGTCACCATGATCTTCACAGGAGCATGTGGGTGCTGGACTCTGGTTTTAAACAGAACTGGTGAAAAGGTCATTCGTCAAGTAGTTAAAAGCTCTGTTTTGAGAAAAGGCAATAGGATAGAGGAGAGCCAAGATGAGGGAGGAATTAGGTCTACGGGTCCCCACCCTGCCCTGCCCACTGGAGGTCAGCTTCCAGCAGTAACCTCTGACATCCGTCCAGACCTGACAGCCAGTGGCATGAGTTTCATGCAGGCTGCCACCTGCACACCAGCAGGAATAGTTGATAGTTGCTGCCAGAATTTTGGTCCTGGCCAAGTTCACTTTTAGTGTTTGCCTTCATTGCCTTGCCAGCTATTATTTTCATATGTGCTTCAGAAGTGGGCGGCGAACGGAGCACCAAGGGAGCACGTGCATCTTACTGGGAATGACTATTCATGGAATTTCACAGAAAAAAAGTTACTACTCAGCAAAGAATAGATGAGAGAAAGCAACTCTAGTTGTTGTGAGTGTGTGTATGTAGCAAAAAGACTGTCCATCAGTGTGTTGTGAGCTCAGTGGAGGGGGTCTGTTGGGCTAAAGGGGCATATCAAAGGTGGGGGGGGGGTACCAGATCAAAACGGGAACCCAGAAAATACGCAGTCAGCCTCTGGAGGGGACGGGGCACTGTCAACTCTGAATGTTTGTCCAGGGAATACCAGAGAAAAGAGAAGTCACCTTTGCTTAGTGGGCCCTTACGGAGGTAAGCCTTGACTGTGTGAATATTGACTTTGTTGTTCTGATCGTAGTTTTTTGGTCATATTTTTGTTAATTATATTGTTTCAGAATGGTCTGTCTTTGAAAGGTGGCAGCCTCCCTGTCTGCAGGTGTACAGCTGGCTGGGTCCCCACAGCCTTTATGCACTGGGAGTTCCTCTGCTGGGTGGGTGAAAGCAAGCAATACATACGACCTCCTGATGGAAAGTGACTTCTGTCAATGAAGAGAACAATTAGTAACATCAGCCTTTATCTGCAAAATGAGAATAATGATAAGAGCCCTCCCCCTCAGGATATCATAAATGCCCCCAAAGTTTAGACCAAAGTTATTTTATGAATGATTTTGCTGAGGAGTAGTGCTGCCTCTTTTTTTTTTTTTTTTTTAAGACAGAGTCTCATTCTGTCGCCCTGGGTGTCATAGCTCACAGCAACCTCCAACTCTTGGGTTCAAGTGATCCTCCTGCCTTAGCCCCCCAGGTAGCTGGGATTACAGGCACCAACACAATGCCTCGCTAATTTTTTTTATTTTTATTTTTTTAGTGACACAGGTCTCACTTTTGCTGAGGCTGGTCTCAAACTCCTGAGCTCAAGCAATCTACCTACCTCAGCCTCCCAGAGTGCTGGGATTACAGGAATGAGCCACCATGTCTGGCTCTTAAGAGTAATGGTTCTTAAGAAGACATAGCAGTCTTTCTGTAGAGGGAATTTTGAATTCCAGCAGTATTTTTGTTCCTTCAGAATTCTTCTGAAGGGACACATTGGAACTCACTTTTTAAAATCCTGGAGAATAAGTGTGCTAGTATATTTTTGGATCTCTAGATGTAATTTTGTTCTGGTCAAACAATTAGAAAACTCTAGGTGATGATATTCTTCAAGGAAACACAGATTTGGGAAGAAATGGGTGGTTCATAGAATTTCACAGAAAAAAAGTTACTACTTCTCAGCAAAGAATAGATGAGAGAAAGCAACTCTAGTTGTTGTGAGTGTGTGTATGTAGTAAAAAGACTATCCATCCCTTTCCAAACCTTATAGTAATTTCAAGACAGTTTCCTGATAGTTATTTCAGAGTAATATTTAAATATATTCCATTCCACCTACTATGTTAAGTTGATCATGGGGAAATATATATGCATCAGATTTGAAAAGGAAGAATGATTTTGGGTAATATCCAGAAATAAATCCAAAAGTAACTTTACAGTGCCCGTCAAATCATAGAGAGTGATTGCAAAGCCTTTCTTACACCTGCAAGCAATCTGGGACTTCACTTCTTAGAGTACTTTGGGAAAAGGCAATTTTTCTGCTTCCTGACACATTCACTGGGGCATCCTTCTATCCAGCTGTGAGCCAGTCTTGCTTGGAGTAATCTGCACAGGAGCCTGTTTTATTCGCTAAGGTTGCCATCAGCAGTAACTTACACAGCCATGAGCCAGGAGAGTTTTACTGCTAAGCAATCGTTAGGAAAAATAAGAGAAGGTGAAGTCAGGAAGAACCATAAATGATCTTTTATGAGGTTAGTGGAAGAGCCCAGTTCTACTGATAAGATAGTGGAATTACTGGATTGTTTCTCATTCTGAAATAAGTACAGCCTTTTACAGGACAGATGGAATCTATTACAGTGCTGTACACAGTCCACTGACTCACGCCAAGGAAAACCATCATTTAGTGACCCTCCTTAACATTGAACAGATCCATATACACAGTGAACTGGGTGCTTTATATTTCTTGAATTTTTTTCAAGCCTTTTTTTTGATTTTTTTTTTCTTTTCTGGTTAGGAGTATGGATTCTCACCAATGCAATTTTTGATTTTATAAATTAAAGGGAAATATTTTGAAGACTGAAGACATAGATAAAGAAATATCATTGCTAAAGCATATGATGCGAACCTGTTCTGAAAGTATCCAAGTGGGTTAACAGCACTGCCTCGCTCACATTAGAGATGTTGGTGCATAGGGTATTCGGTTTCTTGTGAATAAACAGAAACCACACAAGTACTCATCACAATAATTGTATTGTGTAAAGTATGAAGACTATTTCACACAAGTTGCTTTGCAAACTAAATTGTGTCTCAGATCATTTTTGCCCTTTAAGACAGGATGTGCATTGTAGTATAGTGGAAATAGTGCATTACTGTAGAGGCCAGAACACCAGCGTTCTTGTCCCTCTGCACCCCTGCTCGGGCGGCCTTGGACATAAGTCCTTGTCAGTCTCACAGAGCTGCAGTTTCCTTATCTGCAGAAACCAGGGGGAGAGAAAGAAGAAAGAATACTTGCTGCTGTGGTTACTTTGCTCTTCAAAATCTACTTTAGAAGTTACTTTTATCTTATTTAAGTAAACAGTATCTTTAAAATCATTTTGTTTACTTGTTTCCCCAAGGGAGGGAAAAGTGTTATACATTGAATTTGTATATATTTCCAGCCAAGAAACAAACTTAAAATTACTTGGTAACGTTATAGCCTTTTTTAGGGTAAACATAACATTTTGAAATACTAAAACTCTATTTAAAGTTAATGTTAAAAATAGACTGAAACCTCCTGGAAGTGCCCTAGGAACCCAGGGTCCCAGGATAGGAGCCAGTAGAGCTTCCCTTGTTTTGGAATTCTTCCCGGAGAAGAAGCAGGCGTCCTCGAGTGAGCTGTGAGCTCTCTTCGGTATGTGCTCTAAGCTTATCTCTTCACCTTGGTTTCAGGGGATGCACAAATTTATGGTTTTTCATTCTGAAGAATTTCCTGCAGGTGCTCTAAGTTGGCCTCTGGGGTAGGTGTGCAAGTCCATAAACACAGCCCAGAGCGTGGGGTAATGAGCCCTGGAATCTGTCCATCCAGGTCGCCTCCATTTCCGCTTCCTGTCTCCAGGGAGAGGTACAGGGCTGAGGGCCACAGCCCAGATGCTCCGGCAAATCTTTGCAATTCTCACATAAAACCAGATGAACATGAGCAAATGGTGTAACCCCGAGAATATTTAGTTTCACTGAAAATGTATATGCTAATTGTAAAACAATTGGGAAATCTATGGGGAGGAGAGGTAAGTAGCACCCATGGGCAACCACTGAGCATGTCTGGACACATTTTTCTTGTTGTTCCATATGTAAATGATGCCTCTTTTATTCCTACTTTTATTAATACTTCTAAGGTCTGACTATAATAGCTCAGTCATAGCCATAGTCCATTTTTTCAGATTTCCAGCTGAAACTGGTGTCTGTTGTTGTATCTTGTTAAAATCAGCAAGTCCTACTGTAGGGAAGCAGACCTGCACCTAACTGCGTGGGAAGACTGGAGTCATTCTTAGGTGAAAGGATACAGCCTTGAAAAACTTTTGAAGCAAACTGTTAGCTTAGCCCAAAGACAAGGCCTTCTTCTTCTTTTATCTCTTAAATCTAATTGATTATTTAAGCAGTGGCCCAGGGGCCCAGAACCACACACCTTCAATAAGGGGTCATTAATAAGCACAAGGGGAAATGTGCTCCTTGTGACGTGGGAGCTTAAATGCAGTATTCTTCCCTTTGTCTGTCCAGCCCCTCCCCAGCCCAGTGCCTGCAAGGGCGGTCTGGGGTTTCCCGCCCTTGCCTCCTGGCTGTGGCAGGGTAATGCCTCTCCTCACTGGGCACTACACCCAGCCAAGGACAGTCGTTGTTGATTGGAGTTTGCAGCAGAGGCATTTTGTTCATTTCCTTTGTCTCAATCTGCTTTGTTTCTGTTTGGAGTCAGTCCAGGCCCCCCTCCTTCCTCCCGTCCTTTCTTTCTTCCTTCTCTGCACAGTTACCCGCGCCTGAGCCACAGGGACGAGGGGGAGAGGCCTTCACAGAACTCCAGACAGGAAGGGGTGAGATTCCTAGAAAGCTGCCTGCTCCAAGTGGCTCAGACAGCCTTTCCCTCCACGCTGGGTATGAGCAGGGTCGCTCCAGACACAGCCATGCCTCTCTTCTTTCTCCCAAAACTGGAAGGCAGTCCTCACGAAGTTACAGAATTCAGTGCTTATGGGATCTGGGGGACAAGATGGCATAAAATCACACTAGCTAGGTAAGGTCATGGGCTCACAGCCTTTCGCCCTTTGTGTGCTTAGGGTGGACTGTGGCTGGCGGAGTGCCCACACACACACTGGTCTTCAGCCACCTCTCATCTGGTAAACATTTTAATCCTGTTTTCAAGAGACTATTAGGTTTAGGAGTTAGAGCAACATTTTCCTTTCTGTGGAAGTGTTACTAAAATATAATTGTAAAAAGAATACCTAATTGGTTAGGGCTTTTGTTTCTTTGTTTTCAAATAAACAACCAGAGACTCTAGGATAGAATGTACTAAATGTTTACTTTGGGGGGATTGGCTGGCTTCTTATTCCACAGAGCTGTAACTCTCTAACTCCCTAAACTAATAGTCTATCCCTTGAGTCTCTAAAGCTTTAGCTAGTCTGCTCTGTAGATAATGTGAAGACTGATAATACTTGGCAGGCTCATAATATTCCAAGGCCAATTCTTTTTCTTATTGCTTTTATAAAAATGAGTGTTGTGTTATGTGGCTCCAGGAAAACGTAATTTATAAGTTAGCATGTTTATAGCTTATTTTGGTTACACACGTTCTCATGCGGTTTTCTAGAATATAGGTAGAAGATTTCCATGCTGGCATTCTGAATCTGGTCTTAATTTTTTTTAACTCATAATAAACTTATATATGAGTGAAGAAAAATAAGTCACCACCTGAAGTATATTACTCATGTATTTTAAAGCACTAACAGCAGAATGCTCCTTTAAACTGTTTTCTATGTGAGTGTGGTTTTGTGCCCCCTGCTTCATTTAAAGATGTTTCAACCTTTAAAAAAAATTATAGATACCCCTCCCCAGATATCTTTGGTTTCCTCTTTAACAAAACAGCCTAAGTTTTCCCTTTCTCTTTTAATAATAGGAAGGCATTAACCAAAAGTATAAATATTCTTTGTGAAAAGCGTAGTTCCAATGTGTAAGATTTTTTCCAATAAGACCACATCTCTTAATGCTAACATTTTATGTTTAATGTTAGGAACTATTATGCCCGTGAGTTAAACATTCATTTCTTAACTGTGTCGGGACCTCTGAACGGCAGAACCAGATGGATAGAGCCTTGTGTGAGTGCTATGTGATCCTTTATTTCTTCCAAAATTGACTTTCTGTTCCTGTAAATGATGATCGTCTATTCAAGATGATAATAAATACTGCATTGCCTTTGGAATCACTTCCCAAACAGAGAAATTAAGAATCAAGAACCCATTATTCTCTAACAGAGGGAACCTCATTATCCCAGAGTTGACAGTATAAATGCTGAGTAATCTGATAAACATAGGGAATTTGTTTTTTTGTTTAAATAATCTCTCTTTGTATAAATGACATTAATCTTAAGCAACTTTGTAGAAAGAACAGCCATCTAACTTTTTGGGAACATAGAAGATCTCAACCTCTGAAAAAGCCCAATGAACAGAGGAACGTTCAGAAATTCTTGGCTTCTGCGTGTTTAAACAGATCAGAACCCAGAGTGGGGTTGCAGGATGTTGCCTGGGTAGATGGGGGGTCATGTGGCAGTTGGTCTTCCCTAAATATCCCTTGTTGTGGGCTCTACCTATCACTCCCTAGGGTGGGGTGAGGAGCCATCACTGGGGCAGTGCCACAGTAGGGCACAGTGCAGGGAGCGGGGCCACTTGCTTGTTGGAGAACTTCCCACCCTTCATGCTTCCCACTTCCCCCAGCCAGCCAGGCTGGGAGGGTATAGCACAAAGCCATCACACAGCACACAAACATCTTCAGTGGGCAAGGTTCATGTGTTCCTCTGGTCTCATTTTTATGGGTTTTTTTTTGGTTTTTTTGAGAAAGCATCAGTTCATCCAGCAACTCAACAAGGCATCTGCTTTTGTCCTTGTGTAAACAAACGTCAGGAATCACTGCTGAGATAGTTCCTCAGAGATTTTTCTCTCTTTATGACAGCTGAGACTTCTAGTTCTAGAAAAAGCCTACAAAAAATACACTGAAGAAGCTGATTTACGTAAAAAGCAGTGAAGGTGGCCCTGCCTTCCAGAGAGGCAGGAATATGAACTAGAAGTGCAGCTACTAAAGTCAGTATTTGTCCAGAGTAGAGAGAGACCACGTTAACCAGCACGCCCAGGCCGACGGGGTTAAAAAAGAAGAAAACTTTTTTACAACCTAGATAATTTTTTTTTAACTATGGTTTTGAACAGTGCTTGGATGTCAGCCAGCAGAGCAGTTAACCCAGGGATATGCAGGGTTCTCCCTGGCCGGCTGCAGAAGGAGCTGGTGCAGGGGATAGAGCAGCCCTCTCTCTGCAGGAAGCCAAGGGCCCAGATGCTGAGAGGCACAGATCACATTTAACTTGATTTTTGTGTCAGTCCCTTTACACTGTGGCGGCGCTCTTCTGTGTTTGGGGCACAAGGCTTGTCCTTTCCTAGGAGCAGACAGACTGGTGGTAAACCATCCAGCTGCAGGTCCCTTGCTCCTGGAGCATCCCTGACCGTCAGGCGAGCCAGGTCCTCTTTTGTTCAAGTCCCATGTAACTCAAGTCTTTGCATTTATACTGAATTTCTTACAATGATCGAGACAGTAACTCAGTTTTATTCTGTTACCCACCATCACTAATGGCTATTTTTTCATTTATTGCATTTCTGGGGAGTTCTAAATTTCCACTTCAACAATATGTGAGAGCCAAGCAAAGGATTGTGCCATCTGTTTTCATTTTTATATAATTTCTTCACTATTTTCATTATTGGAAATTTTGGCAGTGAAAATAAAAGAAAGACCTTAAAAATGAAATGATTTTCTGACCAGAAATGCTGATCAATTGGCATTCCCCCTTTCAGGAGTAACCTGGAGAGGAAAGTGATGCTCAAGCCTTGTGTCTGTTGACATAGACACATTTTCCGATGCTTATGTAATGCTTTAAGTGTTTTCAGAAACAACATCGAGAATAAAGAACATTTAGAGATTCTGTAAGTCGAAAGACCAGATCTGGCCTTGTGACTTTGTGTGTGTGTTCTGTGAGGGTAGATCTACGTGGCAAGGTCTGTGTCTCCAGCATTCCTTGTGTTGGTGGTGATGAGGGGGCCATTCCCTCTTCATAACACAACTCACCAAGACTAGGGCCCAGCTGGGGCAAGAAAGTGCTGTGCAAGAGAGAAAGAGTGTATGTGTGTTCCTCCCTTTCAGTCTTCACAAAGAAAAAAGTAGAGCAGTTGTTTTTCACTGGGGTGGTTTTAATTGAAGCCAGTGATTATATTGTGCTCTGGCACTCGGGTCAGCCGGAGGTGGCCGCTGGTGAGTGCTCCCGTGTGGATTCGTAGGAGGGGACTGCACAGGGAGCGCTGAAAGTGTTGGTCATTTATGTGCATTTTCTTAGGCAGCGAAGGCCATGTGTTCTTCATTACAGCAGGAGCCGTGTGATGCTGGGCTGGGCCTCTGGTTGAATCTAGGGATTATTTTAAAAAAAGAAAGGAAAGGCTGGGGAATTTAACTTCTCCATCATGTTTTCTGTGTTCACTTCGTACTTGAAAGCAAAAACCAAAGTTCACGTTAGTGTGGTAAGGACCCACGGTGCACCCAGTTGTAAACTATGTAAAATTTGGTCATTTTTATCTCCCAAGCTAGTTCTCAGTGCATCTCTGGCTTTTCCAGAGATTGTTTTCCATGCCGGCAGGACATCAGCATGACAGTTGCAGCCCAGGGGTGTGCCAAGAAGCAGAGAGCTCACTAGAGATGACACAGTGTCCAGTCCAAATCTAGTGTGTCCTTATTTTGCTGAAGGACAGATGAAGGCTTACTAGCACTTACAGACAGAAGATAAGTGAAACGTATAAGAGCAAAGTCTGAGTTGAAAACATAGGTGTCTGTTAAGAAAACTTTCAGATACTTATTCATAAGCAGACTATAAGATTTAAATTTGGAATAATACTATACAAATACCTGCATCTAAATTCTTAATCGCCAGAAGTGTAAGCATATCACTGGACAAGTCAGCTTCTTTACTCAAAATTCCCCAAGTAATACACAGCTTTGTCTCAGCTCCCATCTTGTTAAAATTAATATGCATAGCCTGTGACGCATGTGTGATCACGGTGAAAAGCAGGCAGATATGATCCCTAGGAGTCACATCTGGAGGAATAACTGACTCATATGTGATGTGCAATAGAATTTCTGGCACACTGTAATTTTTTAATGCAGGAAATTAAAATCCACTTCAAAAAATGTAGAGATGACAATCATTTACCCAGAAGGTTTGCACTAGAATATTTGAACCACTCTGTCTTCAATCATAAGCTAATGACTTGCTTATTCTTTGCTTTCTAAGTAATGAATAGATGTGATATTCACGGTTACAGCCTCCCTGGTGTAGTGAGAGAGCTTCCTGAATACAAACGTGATATGCCGCATCCAACTCTTGACAAGATGGAGGTCTGAGAAACAGCCCCGGGTGTACTTGACTGAACCCTGACTACCCTGCTCTCAAATAGTCAGATGGAATCATTTTCCGACATTAGAAGCAGCTGCCCTAAAGTGTCCTTCAATTATCTTTCTGAAGTGCATGGCAGTAACTGCTAAATAAACATTTCTTTAAGTCCTTACAACTGGAAATGTCAGTTAGCCCTTGGCTTTCGGTATTTGCCCAAGTTAGCTTATCCTGGTTAGAGTGCATTGTTCATTGACAGGTATTTTTGAATACCTACAATGGGCAGAAAGATGGGAATATCTGTCTTTAGAATGAGTTAGCTAAAGCCTTCTGGGGACCCTGTGTGGCAGGAATTTGCAATGTGAGACAGGTGTCTGTTGGACACACCCCTACTATCGAGTTTGTGCATCTGTGTGGTGGCCCTGCTTCATCAGGTGTGACACATCATCATTGCCTGTGGGGGTTGTTATGTAGAGTGAGGGCTACAGTCACAGCAGAGGCATGGTGACCTGAAGAGCTATGACATGGCTGTCCAGGGAGGCCAGGCCTTCACAGCCCAGCTCTTCCTCCTGTCCACTCTGGGCCAGGGTGCTTGTCTATATTTGTAGATGGACAGTCTCTCCACTTCAACCTGCTTTCTTACTTGCATTACCCAGGACCTTTTTTTTCCTGTGCAAAGATGTGAGTATCACTTCATATTTGTGTTACGCACTAAGTTTTCAAAGACCTTTTTGTACCTTTACTCTAGCAGCCTGGGAAGGCCAGAGGAACCATTGTTTCACACAGGAAGCTTAAGCAGGGGTGGTGCTTATGGCTCAAAGAGTAGGGTGCCAGCCCCATATACTGGAGTTGGTGGGTTCAAACCCGGCCCTGGCCAAAAACTGCAAAAAAAAGAAGCAGCAGCAGCGTAAGCAAAAGAGGGCTGTGGGCTCCTGAGACCCCACACTCCGTATGTTGTAGCTGGGATGGCCTTGGTCATCCACTCATCTGAAAAGGGCTCACTCAGCAAGTACCCACAGCCCATGCCAGGAGGCCTTAAACTCTAGAGACCACCTGAGCAAAGCAGCAGGAATCTCTGCCCTCCCATAGCCAGCATGCTGTTGAGATTGAGATGGAAGAAACACAGAGATTTCCTGAAATATTTTCAGATTCAGGGGCTGGAGTTCTTAATTCCGTTTACTGCCATACTTAAGCAGTCTAACTGTTACTCCAGAACACTTAGAGACTTTTACCATTGTGAAAATGAGAGAGTTAAACTGAAACGTGATCCTCTGTAGCCTGCAACTAGCAGGATATGGTCCTTTTTCGTTTTTTTCTTATATTAAAAAAAAAGAAAAAGCTTTTATCAATCACAGATGTCCCAGATTTACAGACAGGGATGAGGCGGCGGTCCCCTCCCGAGTGCTGGGGCCCTGTGCACTCCCCTGGGGGAGCTCCTTCCTGCATGGGGCTGAAGGTTGGCCTGTGCCTCCCCCTTTCCTTTTCAGCTTTTTTCCTTTTCTTTTTTTTTTTTATTTTAAAAAGGAATCTATCGTGAACTTTGTGTGAACTCTGACTTCTGCAAAGAAGCCATCTATGTGAGGATTTTTCCCTCTCAAAATAAGAAGGGATCTGCTTTAATTGATTTTCTCTTGGGGCTTCAAACAGAGCCCCACGGTTTCCTTTCAGTACATCTCTGAAGTGACTATCCTGTGCTGATGGTGTCTCGTTATGCTGGTTCATGGTCCTTTTAATGAGGGACACATTTTTTTAAAATACAAACAGAAAGAAGTGATTCATCTAGGTTGCTTCATTCTAAAAGTGATTTCTAGTGTGACCTAGACATGCTAGATTTCACCTAGACCTAGATTATAAACCCAGCTGTGATTAAAACGAATTTTCTGGGTACTCAGAGTTTGCATAAATACAGTGTAGTGGGTTCTGCACTGCTGTGGAATTCTGGATACCACAGCCCTCCTACAATTTTAAGCAGCACTTTATAGTTTATAAAATCATTCATTTCCAGTGTTTCACTTAATCCAGGGGTCCTCAAACTTTTTAAACAGGGGGCCAGTTCACTGTCCCGCATACCATTGGAGGGCCAGACTGTGGGCCCTGGGATGAGTCAGCTGCTAAGCAGGACAGGCAGCAGCAGCAAAAACACCCGGTGGGCCCTATAAATGTCCTAGGCGGGCTGCATGTGGCCGGCGGGCCGTAGTTTGAGGACACCTGACTTAATCCTTTTACAACTCTGCAGATGGGAAACTCAGGTGCTATAGGGTGTGCCTGCGGCCACAGCTGTGGAGTGGGGGGCCCCAGGTTCATGCAGGTCCTATAGCCACCGCAGCAATTCTTTCTGACGCCCCAAATTGATTGGCTGCCTGGACTTTGCATCACGGGTATCCCCAGGCTGAAAAGAGGAAAGCACATCCCCAAACCCTAGTGGGACCCGAAAGCAACTTGGGATGAGAGAGTGGGTTGTGGGGGAAGAGAGACCGAGAGCTGGCTTCATTGCTTCCAGAAAGGTAGGAGCTGGGGGGAGGCAAAAGAGGGGTAACTGAAGATGGGGAACAGGAACAAGTACAGCTCCCTGCAGTCACACGTGGTATTTCCCAGGTCAGTTCCATCCTGAACCCCTCTTTGTGCCCCTCACAGGGCGGGCGATGCTCCCTGCACTTAGCCAGGCTCTGCCTGTGCGTGTGAGAAAGCACAGCACAGTGCAGGTGAGAGAGGTGGGTCCCTGCAAGGTGGCCTTCGTCTGCTCTGAATTGTTGTCTTAGAAGTAAAGAACTCATATACTCTGAATTTGACTACAATAGCTAGTTCCTGTAGTTCTTCCTAAAACTGACCAGGCTATACCACCAACTCAGGACTCACTCAGGAGATTGACTTAAATTTTCTGTCAATGGTCTTATCCTGGGAAAAGGGGAAACTGGAAAGAGCCTGTGGCTGGTTCATTTCTCACCTGCTTGTAATTTATTCAACATGCATTTACTAAGCTCCAAGGGTTAGTCAGGCCACCTGCTGGCAGTGGAACCTGGTCCTAAATAAATAAGACATGGCTCTCTCCCACTCACAGCCTGGAGTCCAGGGTCATGGTCAGCTTCCTGACCTCATAGTTACCCAGCTGGGAAGGTGGTGTCAGGAACTGGTAACACAGGGCTCTGAGCTTTGGGCTCTCTTTCTGGGTATAACCCTAGTTACTGGGCTGAGCCACCTACAGTCAAATCCTGAGCAAAAAAGGTGAGGGCATGATGCCAAGAGGCAGGGGGCATGTCCCCGCACAGTGTGTGTCTGGGCAGTGGGGCTCAGTGGACACTAGGACAGCCATTAAGACAACTTCTGGGGAAAGCAGCTGCGTACAGACCAGTAAATTTACGATCTTCCCATGCCAGCCTAAGAATTCTAAGCTCTGTGTTCATTATGAGATTCATGCTTACCTAGTGCCCAGTAACGTTGGAAACCTTAGTTGGAGATACTGTTAGCATATGTGATTTAATTCAAAATTTGCAGCACAGCAATTGGTCTAGCATGCAAACTCTATTGTTCAGATAACGAAAAATAAGAGCAGTTTATTTCATTCTGTTAATGATGGCATTAAGTTTAAATAATTCTTAAGCTTTTTAAAATCCTAATTTATGCATTATGTCACACACACACACCAGCAAAGCACATAGGCATGGGCTATTACAATCCCTTGACTTAGGCAAAAGAAGTTTCTGTGGTGAGAGGACAACAGTTTTACTTTGTCACCCTCAGTAGAGTGCTCTGGTGTCACAGCTTGCAGCAACCTCCAGCTCTTGGGCTTAGGAGATTCTCTTGCCTCAGCCTCCCTCGTAGCTGGGACTACAGGCTCCTGCCACAATGCCCAGCTATTGTTTTGTTGCAATTTGGCCTGGGCCAGGTTTGAACCCGCCATCCTCGGTATATGGGGGTCAGCACCATATCACTGAGCTACAGGTGCTGCCCAAGACAACAGTTTTATAGAGAGAGTGTAGTACTCATAACATGAAGAGTTGAGCCTTGTTAAAAACCAAGTGGAAAGAGAAAGGGTCATAATCTCCCACTAGTATTTGCATACATCTGAAACTAAATTCCCTTCTAGATCTGTGATCACTGTTAGCATTTTTCCAAGTCATAAAGATTCCAGTTTGGTGAGATGTCACTGCAGTGATTTGCTGAGTAGGAATTCAGGGAGAGGAACTGCATATTCCCTTCAGAACAGTGTGTCATAGAATCCTTTGCATTTCATCCTTGACACTGATGAACTCCTACGCAGGTGGCTCTGAATGGACATTCAAGCCAAACCACGTTTCTAATGCTCGACTGCCAGCAAGCAGGAAATCTCTCTTGAACCTCATTCCAGAGTGCAAAGGAAAAAATCCCATGCAGCTGAGCCCACGGAGAGAAGCTAGGAAGGGACATATCTAATTTCTTTTTCTTCTTGAACCATTTTCCAACCATCAGCTCCTTTCCCAGGCAAGGCTAAAGTGCCTTGAGAATCATCCTCACAAAGCCATCTGTGTGCCGTAAAGCACTATAATTGACTGCGGCTCATTCCATCATACGTGCAGAACCCCTTGTACCTGTGACCAGCAGGGAGAGCTGTATACTCCAGGGCTGCCCTGCATCCCTGCCTGCACCCCACCCTTCCAGAACCTTCTCTGCAGCCCTGCAGGCATCACTTAGGGTTCTCATTAAAGTACATGCTGCATTGCCCCCATGCTAAGACCCTGCATTCTTACTTTCAGTCTCAGAAACATCTATGATGTTGATTCATTGGCCTAGGATCAGGGGTCCTCAAACTTTTTAAACAGGGGGCCAGTTAACTGTCCCTCAGACCGTTGGAAAGCCGAACTGCGGGCCCCAGAACGAATCAGCTGCTAAGCAGGACAGGCAGCAGTGGCAAAAAAAAAAGTCCTAGGTGGGCCACATGTCCGTAGTTTGAGGACTCCTGGCCTAGGTGGTGTTCCCCATTACTTCTGATATGCGACTGTTCTATTTATGAATGTTGGGACCTGTCTTTACTACGTTTTGTTAGAGTGAGTGAGCCTCCTCACTCACGTGAGGAGCCTCCTTTCTTGCCTCCTTCACATCACCCAAGACACAGCAGCACCCCACCCTGCCCAGGTGAGCCTGTCACATCTCCCACTTCCTCACCCTGCCCTGGTGAGTTTGTCACATCTTCCCCTTTCCCCGGTGCCTCCCTCACCTTTCTCTGTCTTGTGCACTTGTTTGGCTTAGTGAATGTATATCAAAGAATTGATGGTCCTTAAAAGGTTAGCCGTGAATCAACTTACTCTATTTCTTTAAGCTGTTGGTTTTTTGCTCTGATTGTTGTTAACATTTGCATTCAGTATTTAATGTGTACTGCTGTATGCTGGGCCCTGGGCAAGGCCCCGCGAGGACAGTCAGGTCCCAGACAAGATGCGGCCTCTGTCCTTCAGACCTCATGTGCTCCCAACACAGTTCACAGGTTGTCAGGGCTCAGCTCATTCAACTGCTGGCTTCAGGGCCGCCTCCTTCACAAAGCCTGCCTTGATTCCTCCTCCTGTTTCCCCTTCTCATCTCCAGCAGGGTTTAGACCTCTGCTGTGGTGTGTGGTAATGGAGTGATCCAGAAAACACTATGAGGTGGGTCCCATGGGTGAAGAAACTGGGTGTTGCTCATCTCTCTCTGGCAAAAAGTCTGGGGCCCAGCTCTGAGTCACACCACTGTAAGCAACTCTGGCATCTACTGCCTGCCTTAGCACAGTGTCCTGCCAGTAGCTGGTGCTTACAGAAAAATAGTTGAATAATTTATGATCTGCCGTGTGGCTTATCCAACCCTCCCCTCTCTTCCTCCTCCTACTGCCCCTACACCAAGAGTTCCGGAGGCTGGGACTGTGTCTGCCTTTTGTACCCTTTACCCTCAATCACTGGAGAGTGTCCCCAGGAACAGTTTCAACTTAATGATTTCATTCTCTCCTACCCCTTTCAGACCACACCTAAGGCCAGGGAGATTGGCATGGAAATGTTTTATATGAATAAACATGAAAACATGTGTACTTATGTGCACACACATATACACAGACAGAGGGGGAAAGGTGATTACTCCCTAACAGCTGGTTGATTTTGAACCAAAGTTTGCCTCTGAGAAAAGTCTAGATTTTTAAGAATGAGTGATTCTGCTTGAATTGCATCATATGTTTATGGAAGATTATACCCTTCACCAGTCTGTGTCTTGGGCCAAGGAAAGAACAGGCCGGTAATTAGAAGGGCATGTGCTGTCTAGTCCCGGTGTCGGGAGCACTTGTGGGAAACTGCTGCCAGTCTACACGCAATCACAGGGGCTTTGACGGCAGCACGTATGGTCTCCAGGGCCGCAGAGGTAAATACAGGTAGTGCAGGTGTCTATACAAAATAATATTTTAAAAGATTAGTTTCAATTATTTTTAAGACTTCAAAAGACTTGAGAAAATGGACAAGCACAGTGAATGACCGTCATCTTCATCATCCTGTTAGCTGAAGTGAAGCATTTTACTCCCTGGCGCTGTGCTGGAGCCCTCGAGCCCAGTGCTGGGGCAGGGGTTGGAAAGTGGGCACAGTCACTGCTGTTCAGGTGGTAAATTTAACATGTCAGGGGACTCCATGGATATGTTGGGTGTCCACTATTACTTAAATTTTGTATTTTTTTCTCTTAAAAAATCATCAACCCAAGGTTAACTGTATTTAATTTTTGTGATCTAATAAGAAGTTTGATTTAGGTATTTTTTTAAAGGGCATTTTGGTTGAGAATGACTTCTCCTATTTTTTTTTTAATGTGTTGCTATCTTTATTAATAGAAATAACTTTCTCCAGACTGCACTCAAAGACCCCCTGTGCCTTGTGGGTCTGGCTGGAGCAGGAGGCCTTGGCTGGCTTCTTTGATAGGCCACGGGCTGGACCCTTTTCCACAGCCACGCGCTTTGTCCTGGATGCTGGGCCTTCCAAATGGGCGCCGTTGGTCACAGAATCTCTCTAGAACAAGCCGGTACCATTTTCTCTGTCACCTATTATCTCCTCCTTCCTCCTCCCCACAGACTCGCTGTCCGTGTCCAGTAACGACGCCAGCCCGCCCGCCTCTGTGGCATCCCTGCAGCCCCACATGATCGGGGCACAGAGCTCCCCAGGCCCCAAGCGGCCGGGCAACACCTTGCGCAAGTGGCTCACCAGCCCCGTGCGGCGGCTCAGCAGTGGCAAGGCTGACGGGCATGTCAAGAAGCTGGCGCACAAGCACAAGAAGAGCAGGGAGGTCCGCAAGAGCGCCGATGCCGGCTCGCAGAAGGACTCGGACGACAGCGCCGCCACCCCGCAGGATGAGACCGTGGAAGAGGTGAGATAGGGCCTGGCTTGGGTTTAGCCGCTGAAATCGTGAAAGTCTAGAAACCTTGTGTTTCTTTTCTTTGTATTTTCGGGTTTTTTATGTTTTCAGCTGTAGGAAATGGTTGCTTATCTTATTGAAGGGGCCAGTGGGCCTAGTGGTACCTCTGCCTGGAGGTGCCTGCACAGCTCAGAAGATGGTCCCTGGGGTCAGCACTGAGCACTGTGGCAGCATTTTGCAGGGAAAGCTAAGATTGGAAGCTTGTGAGATGTTTGCATCCTCAAATTACTTTTCCCAATATTTATACTTACAGCTTGTCCTGAGTGGAAAATAGCCAGTTGATTACTTTGCTGGCCCTTGTCACCAAAGATAATGGCATATATATCAACTAGGGATTTTTTTTTTTTTTAATTTTCTTGTGGTTGGAATAGGCTTTAAATTACACAAGAAACAATTCCTTTGTGGTGCCTGAGATGGCCTTCAGCGCTGGTAGTGTCAGTGAGGGGCCCTCAGAGTCCCCCACCCTCAATCTCACACAGGCTCAAAAAAGACAAGACAAGAGACAGGATCAGATTTCATTTATTTGGCAGATCCGTGTTTTCCGTTGTTTTTTTTCCTGGGCATGTTTTTGCCCTGAGCTTTTTCACTGGAGTATGTGGGTCGTTATGTACTTTCATATCTGCTTTATAAATCTGTGTCCTCTTACTAAAACTGCAACTGGATTTCTTTTCTAAGAGCAAGAATAGAGGGAAAGGATATTTAATTCAGATTGTTAAAATGCTTGTTGCATTGTATTCTTATTTATACTCTTATGACTTTGGTGAATTTCCCTATAGCAAGGTACCCTAATGAAATCAGCTAGACCACAGCAACTGAATTGACATGAGGTCTGTGCTCACAGTTTTGAACCTTTTCTTATTGGCTTCTTGAAGATGAGATGTATTCAGAGCCTAACAGAGAATGTTGGTGCCCCTTCAGAGGACAGAATCAGTGGCCTGTCTCTGGTCTGAGTTGACAAGCAAGGTAGTTTCGGTTGCAGGCAGGGAGTGAAAAGTTCCCACCGAAGTCCAGAGGGCTGTGTCCTGATTCCTGCCGTCTCAGTCTCTGTCCTCCCTTTGCTTTTCCAGTTGCCCCCTCAGGCCCAGTGTCTGTGAATGAGCCTGGGTAGTCACGGCCTAGAATTTAACAAGTAACTGTTGATCTGATTTCAGAGAGGCCGGAACGAAGGCCTGAGCAGTGGCACCCTCTCCAAGTCCTCCTCCTCAGGGATGCAGAGCTGTGGGGAAGAGGAAGGTGAGGAGGGGGCCGACGCCGTGCCCCTCCCCCCGCCCATGGCCATCCAGCAGCACAGCCTTCTCCAGCCGGACTCCCAGGATGACAAGGTATGGGGCACTTGGGCCGGAGTAGATGTGGGGAGGGGCCACACCTGCTCCAAGTAGGGTCAGAGCCCGCTCAGGGCTTCTCCACACCAACCTTGCTTCAGGAGGCAGGAGATTGGGAGATGTGGAAATGGTACCCAGCAGAGTCGGCCTGGTCACACCCCAAAAGTGTACATAGCAGAGCTGTTTATAGTGAGTGGTAGGCAGTGCAGGTAGTTTCTCATACACGTGTGGTTCAGCACATTTTTAATGAGGCTTTTGAAAGTTTCCCAGCATACTGCCTAGAATCTCTGAGAGAGCCATCAGAGAAACCCCCACGGTCTACCAAACGCATCTCCCATGAGGCGGCCATCTCCCCTCTGAGGTGTTTTCACACCCAAGTGTCTCTGCTTTATGATGAGATGATGTCACTGTTCACTTACTTTTTCCAGCATGCCAACCAAGCATTAGCTTTGTAGGATCAGATATACAGGAGAATGTGGGCATAGTTACCAAAGTATAGGAATCAGGTGAGAGCAGAATCTCCTCTTTGGACACTAAGCAGAGGAGTTAAGCCAGGTTAATCTTTTTCTTTTCCCTTGAGTTCTTACATAATGTAAAATTATTCCGTACATCCCAATTGTAGAACCCTAAAAATAAAATATCAGAAAGGAAACCTGATAAATACAGCTGCACATCCACCAGCGTCCTGGCCCCTGGTGCCCCTCACACTTGGCAGGTGTTGAAAATCGTGCTCTGAAGTCACTACTGGGTTTTTGTTGGGGGTGGGGGTGGGGCAGTAACTTAAGTTTTCTGAATAAAACAGATGTGTTTTCAGTAATGTTTCTCCATCCTTTCCCATTTTTCCTCCCCTTCCTCCCTTGTGGGTGCTAGTAGAATCACTTGTTGGCATAATTGCCTCATAGTTTATGACCCCGGATCTGCCACAGCAGTAGTTGGCAGCTGTGAGGCTGAGTTGTAACCCAAGGCAGATGCCGACACAGCCCCTTCTTTGTAGAAATCTACTTCCTCCTCCCTTTTTAACACAGAGTCCCGAACTGTCAGGATGTTGTGGGTCTTGGAATAATGGCTGTGAGCTGCAGAACTTAGGGTGGGTTGGGGTCCTGGAGTTCTGTGTGTGTCTGAGGTGCAGGCCCCCATCCCAGTGCGAGGAGTGACTAGCCAGGACCTGGGGGCTCTGGGGCTTCACTGTCATTCCCTAAGCAACTTCATAGTACCCTGAGCCATAGATTTTTTAAATGCCTAAAACTAAAATTTCGTATGGTCTAGGTGGTTATCTAGACAATGAGGGGCCTGGGCCTTGTTGACTTACCAAATACAGGGTATTTTTCTCCATTTAAATAGTGAATTGCACTCTATTTGTCTGTTTGCTAGAATCATTTACTGGTTACTGTGTTAACCTCATTGGGTATTATCAGTAGCAGTTCCTCACTTACAGAAATCTGTAGTGATGTTCCCAGACAGTATATTACCCTGTGACTAATTTTTTGTTTTGTTCTGTTTTCTCTTTTCGTGAACTCTGACTGCAGCATTATGTTGATTTGTGTTCTGTGTCTGTTTTGGCTCAGTTTCCTTACCTTTCCATCTGAATTTGTTTTTCTTTGTTTTCTTCACCCCATCTTCCATTTCTCATTAGACCAAACCAGCATTTGTTTCGCCAAGTGCACATTTTGATCCACACGTGTAAAAGCCTCGTTGTAAACATACAAACCTGTATCTGTCTGCCGTGAGAAACGCATGGCTGGGACAGCAGCCGTGTGCTGCATGCCTCTCTGCTGTCCTTAATATGAAGCAAGGTTCATATTATGTCCCTCTAGTTCCCGATCAATTAACAGCATAAGTAATCTGCAAACACCCTGTGTTTGCTAATTACTGAAACTCCAATTTAGCAGCCCCTCCCCCAGATTCCCTGAGTGTCGACCCCGTTACGCCCTCTATTCTAGCCATTAGTGGCATCTGATAGGTTGTGAGGCCTCAACTCTCCTGTACTCTGCACTAATCATGGGGAAATGGATGGCACAGAAAATGGTGAGCTCGTCCCCCTCCTCCCCTGTCTGGTCACCACACCTTGCTCCCTGCCTCTTCCTTTTTCCTTTCTTTCCTTAATCCCATAAACACAGTAAGGCCATTTTTAGTATCTTGTTTTGTTTCCTGATTATTCGAGGATACACTCCACTTGTTAGACCTTAAGCTGCTCATTCTTCCATAGATCAGATTCTGTTTTTTCTCCTTAGCTTAGAGCCTCGCCAGCAGTTGTGAAAGTTACAGTTAGACTATTCCCGGGCCCAGTCACCTCTCTGAGAAAAAACATTACGATGTTACATGACTGCGAATTAAAAACAGACATTGTCTGCTTCCCACATGTATCCCAGACAGGTTTTATTTAATGTTTCATGTCAGAATATTGTAAATTTGAAAGGATGACTTTAAATAAATGCAAACAAAGACAAACTTGTGGTCTTTTTGTCTGGAATTACTTTTAAAAAGAGCTCGAGCTTGCAGGAGAATTACTGTCAGTGCAGTTACTAACGCAAGGCCTCCCCTTCCCCCTCCTTTTCTCTTAACTTCTCCCCTAGGCCTCTTCCCGGTTGTTAGTCCGCCCCACCAGCTCCGAGACGCCGAGTGCAGCCGAGCTTGTCAGTGCAATCGAGGAACTCGTGAAAAGCAAGATGGTAAGGCTCCCCGGACAGAATCTGAGCTGGGAAGTGGTTTGATGGCTGCCTGCAGGTGGTCCTCTGGGCATGCTGTAGACTGCAGAATGTGTCTGGCTTATCACACAGCTCCAGGGTCCCCGTCACTGCCCTCACTTCTGACCAGTCACAAGTTTGTGGGTCCCCCATTACTACCCTCTGGTTCACTAATTTGTTAGAAGGACTCACAGAAGTCAAAGAAGCCACTATTTCCAATTACACTTTGTTATCATGAAAGGACAGTTAAGATCAGCCAAGGGAAGTCATGCACGGGCAGGGCCTAGGAGGGTACCTGGTCCCAGCCACCTGCTTTACTTTCCTAGCAAAGTCGTTTGTACAGCACTGACTACTCTCAGCAGTGATGTGTGACAATTTGGACCAGGTATTGCCAGCCTTGCCAGCTCACCTGAGCCTTAGTGTTGGGAGTTTCTGTTTCCTGCTCAGTTACATACACACAGTTGACTATGTGTCTGACCTTAGTCTCCTGCCCTCCAGAGATGGAGATATTGTCAGTTTGTTAGCACAGACTGTCTTTCTTGGCCAAGGGCTCCAGGTAAGTGGACAGTTGAGACATCCTAGGGTCTTAGAGGAGGAGCCAAGGGCAAGCCTCTTACTACACATCTTGACTGCATCCATAGTAAATGTGGTTAACTCCAGTCTTTCTAAATAGGTGCCCAGGGGTGGCAGTACCCACAGATAAGTTCACTGTCTTTCTTTTGCTGTCTGAAATCTTTCATTTTGAGTCTATAATGTTTAAGAGAGAAGGGTTTGCATTCATATATTAGGACTTTATCTCCTAGGCGACCTCTGTGTCTCCATTTCGTCAGCGTGGATTCATTTGATAAGAGCCTCAACATTAAGTGTTGATTCTTTAGGCACATGCTGCCTCGGATTGAAATCTGTTTATTTCTGTTTCTTTGCCTAACTATGAAATGGAAAAGCCACCAATGGTAACAACTTTTTATATTAATATCTTCTACTGCCTCTGTAAAGATCTTTGAAAAGCCACCCCTCCAAAATAAAGCCCCCAGCCTCTCCCACCAGCCCATTCTCCAGAGATGACCACTGTGAACAGCTCGGTGTGTTCCCCTCCAGACATTTCACTGGCTGGTACAGATGAATATGGAATGTATGCATGGGTGCATGCTTTCTCTTTCAAAATGGGTTTATTCAATTTTTTTTTTTTTTTTGGAGACAGAATCTCATTCTATCACCCTGGTAGAATGCGTGGCATCATCATAGCTCACAGCAACCCCAGTCTCCTGGGCTCAGGCAATCCTCTTGTCTCAACCTCCCAAATATCTGGGAATACAGGTGCACGCCACAATGCCAGGCTAGTTTTTCTATTTGTAGTAGAGATGGAGTCTCACTTTTGATCAGGCTGGTCTCAAAGTCCTAAGCTTAAGCAGTCCTCCCACCTTGGCCTCCCAGAGTGCTAGAATTACAGGTGTGAGCCACCTTGCCCAGCCAATTTATCCAATTTTTAAGATTCTAGGACTTAATACACATATATTGAAGACCTTCTCTTATCAGTACATAAGTATCACCTCTTCCCTTTTAATAACAGAAATATTCTATTCTGTGGCTTCTATGATAATACCACTGAGAGCTTAATCTAAACCAGGTGCTAGTCTAAGTGTAAGCATAGATTATACATAAACACTCCCCATAACAGCCTTCTGAGGCAGGCAGGCACTACATCACATTTTACAGATGAAGAAACTGAGGCATGTAAAACACTTAAAAATTTGACTAGCTACTAAGGGTCAGAAACATGGTTTACTATAATTTATGTAAATTAATATTTTAAAGTGTTTTCACTGTTACAAATACGCAGGTTCGTTGCATATTTGTGGTTACATTTATGGTATGTATTTCTAGCATTAGAATTGCTGGATCAAAGAACATATTTCTTTGAAATTGTGTGCTTTTTGTCGTTTTGTATTTGGGTATTAATCGGGTAGCAGGATATGTCACTCATTCCCATGTCTTCTCCTGTCCCTAAACAGCCTCTGATGAAACTGGTTGACTGACTCAGTCAAGTGGGAAGTATATAAAGATATATTCAGACAGATGGATGTCACCCTCCCATAGCTAAGAATTTCTTCCTGGGTAGCCACACTGTGTTGTGGAAGAGAAACTGAGCTTTAAAGTTACACAGGGAGGTTGCTAGGACTTGGCAGCTAATTCACAAACTCTTAACCCCACTGGTCAAGAATTTGGAATCACATCTATATGAATTGAGTTACAACTACATCCTTTGGTATCTCTTTAAGAATTAAGTTACTTAAACGGGTTGAAACAAAAGGTGCTTAAATTGTATCCAGTGAGTTTTCAAGCATCCTTAAACATTTATTAAAAAGCTATTTATACACATCAATTAGATGATCATTAAAATCACTCTCACCTAGTAATCGAAAGGTTTCCCAGGGGCTGCTGTGAGGCAGCACTTTGTCAAAGTGCTGGTCATTATTCTGCAAGTATTCAAGTTGTATACTGCTTTATGTGGTCTCTGATTGGTCTGTAATTAATTCCAGTGAATTCCCAGATGAAGGAATGGTTTGTGGCATGGTCTTTTCCAGCTCTCTGGTTTCTTCTATCTCAATTTTGAGGAATTACGCTTTCTCAATTTACTTAGTTGGAACTAAGTTATTTCTACACACTCATGTCTCTTAAGTCGACGGATATTGCAGTTGGCACAGTGGGAAGGGCGGAGGTTTTGGAGTTGGACAGACTTGGATCCACAGTCTCCGGCTCACAGGGGAGTCCCACCAGCAAGGGCTCAGCCCATCAGAGCTCAGGTCTGGGGCGCCTTTGGTTCAACTCCTGGCAAAGAGGTTTGCTATTCGCTGATGCCTCCCCTGCACAATGGGAAAACCATATTTGTACTTTATGAGACAGATTGACCTTGCCTTCATTCTGCCATGGGAGGTAATCCAGATTCTGCCCCCTTTTTCTGTTTTAAGGGAAACATAACTTTGCATTGATTTCCTGTCACTAATCCTCTGATTTCAAATGGAAACTACTTTTTGTTAGTAAAAATCTCCAATGAATCATGTTAATATCCTCAACCTCTCCTGCTGCCTGTCTGTGCTGTGGATCCTTCGTTGTCCACATTTGTTCTTTTGTGGGTGACTTCTGAGGCTGTCCTGCCTTCGTAACTGGATTCAAATACTGAACTGTTTATCCTTCAGAAGGGTTGTATTAATTTATTGGGTTGGGGGGCAGAGGAAAGGAGAAGAGAGGCGTTCATCAGTGTGATGTTCAAGGAACTGAACCGCCCTCCACCTAAAACCTGAGGATCAGACCTGAAAACTGATCCCGGGGAGTCACGCCTCTCTCCTTCCTCCATATGCTTGAACCTCCTTATTTTGAAGGTTGTGCATGTTTCCTAAACATTGGCAGTCATGTAATAGTAGCCCGTTACCCCAGTGACCATTTGAACTTGACTTTGAGGTTTTTTTACCTTCACTGATCAAAATACAAAGAAAGATACAGGAAGAAGTGAAAGCAAATAAAATAACATCTAACTCAAGATGTTAGAAAAACAAAATAAACCAAATTTTAAAAAGAATGAATTCATAGATAGGAGCAGAAATTAATGATTTGGAAAAGAGTAGAATAATAAAACCAAAATCTGTCCTTTATACATGTAAATATGGACATTAGGCCATCTCAAGAAAATAGAAAAACAGCAGAAATATACAAAATTAAGAAATTATAAGGGAGGAACAAACTGAAGAAATTTAGACAGTTACATAAGATAGTGCTTTGTTCAACTCTTTGAATAAATTTGAAATGAAACCTGAAGGAGACAGTTGACAAAGACTCAAAAGCAACCAAACTCAGTTTCACAAATAATCATCCAAAATCTATAAGGTCCTGGTTACTGCACTTGAGGCTGCTTTGTGGCAGTGACAACCTTTTCACTCACATCTATGTAAGAGATGAACGGGCTGCAGGGAAGAACCAAGCCTTGTGAAGGGGACAAGCATTTAGTGGGTGACTGGTCCCCCTGGGCTCATCTGCACCCTCTCCTTCGCCCCTCTGGGTCAGGGCAGGTCAGATCTGAGGACAGGCAGCCAGAGGGGCTTAAGGCTCCTTTGTTTCAGATCCAGACAGTGATTTCACTAATTATAAGAGAAAGGTCCCCATGGCACTGATGAAGTGCGAGACTTCACCCCTTTGCTCTCCTGCCTGTGGGGAATATCCAGAGCCTGCCTTTTCTTTCTCTTTTCTCAATGTTCAAGTGAACAGAATTCAATCTAATGAGCTCCAGCTATCCAGACGGGAGACAGGACCCAGCGTGCTCTCCTGGCTGTCCCTTGGGCCTCCTGTCAAAGACATGCTAGAATTTACAGACATGTGTCAAGCGTTGCTATTTAGGGCAAAACCTTTGCTTCCAACAAAGGTTGGAAGGTTGATAGCGAAATAGTGCAGTTATGGATCAAACTCTGTTCCTTGACTAAATGTCCTATTTCTAAAAAATAAGAGTAGCAGTTGGTGTGGGTTTTTTAACAGCTCTGTGGAGTTATTTTAGCAAGAGATCGTGAACAGACTTTATGTCCTCAAAGCTCTGCTTCATGATCAAGTCAGATCAGATTCAGTCTGTTAACTCGAAAGGAGAGAAGATAGGAAATGTATTTTAATGTATTAATTAATATAAAACGATTTTAATGTGTTAATATAAAACGCATTAAGTGAAGTATGAGGTGTTCTTGCATTTCATATTACAGTGTTTATCTGAAGGTAAGCTAATCACGTTTCCAGTTCAGTCATTTCTTTATATCCAACGGATTGTTTTGGAAATTTTAGAAGAACCATAACTCCCATGTGCTTTGTGAATCCAGGTAAAGCAATACAATTCATAGGTACCAATCAGTAACCACCAATCATTATCACATCCATCAGGGGAGAGAATTTATCTGTATTCAACTCACAGCTTTATTGAACCCTGACAAAGATTTGTATGAGGTTCTATAAGGGATACAATGATTAAAAAAAAAAGTCAGCTGCAGAAACTAAAGTCCAGTGGGGAGAGAAGTTCTGGAGAAGTAGTTTAGACCAACATGATTACTACTTCCTGAAGAAGGGACAGAGTGGATGGAGGCTGAGATAGAGTGATCTTCTTAGCTGGAAGATGTGTGTGTGTTTAAATATAAGTCAAGTCTTCGTGGATAATCAAGAGCAAACCAAATTTGTTAAAACCATAGATTGCTGATGTTGCTCTTTAGCCCACCAACAAGGAATGTGGATGCCATGTCCAGGGGCCAAAGTGGCCTGACCCACATGCTTATGAATGGCTCATGCTTTCATTTGGCAGGAATATAACCAAAATGAAAATTGCTTGGTTTGAAGTATGCGCTATATCCAGAAATGAATGCAGGGCTCTGATGTAAGCAAGTGTATCATTTCTGCTTATTTGGTAATAAGGAACAGAATGTGTCTGTGTGTCTGTAGATTCATTATCCTTTTCGTTCTAACTTTCTTCTTTTACCCAGCTCTGGCTCCGTTCTTTTTTTATTAATAGTAGAATTTTGTGTTGTAAATACTACGTAATTTCACAAACACAGCAATTTTATAACTTTACAAATACATCATCTGACTTCAGAGAATTTCTTATCCTAATTTCAGGCTGTCACAGACTGTAGGTGGCAAGTGTTGTTGACTATCCACATCTTTTCCAGGCCCTGGAGGATCGTCCAAGCTCACTCCTTGTTGACCAGGGAGACAGTAGCAGCCCTTCCTTCAACCCCTCGGACAATTCCCTTCTCTCCTCCTCCTCACCCATCGATGAGATGGAAGAAAGGAAATCCAGCTCCTTAAAGAGAAGGCAGTAAGACAGAAGTGTTTTCATTCTCCATTGTCTGGGTTCCCTCTTGTCTTTGTCACCTTCAGAAACATGACCGGGATTCATCTCTGAACTAGCACAGTGGGATCTGCAAGGTCTCTCACTGAGTAAATTGTCCCTATGTGTGTAGGCCCTTGGGGCCTCAGGCGGGCACAGTTTCTCTTGTCTTACTTGTATATTATACTTTATAAGAGTGACACTAGACAAAAGTGTCTTCCGTCGGTTTGGTAAGGGACCCTACACTTCTTATCATATATCTAGTTGTAAAAGAAGAAGAAGGTAACCTAAAATTAGAACCAGTCTCAGAAACTTGAATGTATTTTGAATGTGCCTTGGTGGTAGTGTTTCTTTGTTTTTTATGGTAAAGGAGTCCTGAACATTGTACAGAAGGGTTAAAGTTGTCTTTGGCAAAGAGGCAAACTTGTAAGCCACATGAGGGCAGAGACTGGTTTTATGCAGTGTCTTGACCCAGTAGCCCAGGTGCTGGGCACGAGGGAGGTGCCAGAGTGATGCTGGTTGACTGAATGAACAGGTGAATGGCCCTTTGCAGAGCTGTTGAGGTCGTTTGCTACACTGATCAAGTGATTATCTGATTATCTTCTATTACCTGAGTGGCCTTAAATAGTTACAAAACTTTACAAATACTTACGAGTGATGTAATCAGATCCAAAGCTTTAAACATCTGATTGAAAATTGTTCTTGTATATCCAATGAAACTTAAAATGACTTCATATTTTTTTTTAAGCCACTTCCTTTAATGCCATGGGCTTTATAAGAAAATGTCTAAGCTTCTCTTTCTTGGCCAGAATCCAGTAGGGTGAGTTCACCATGATTGCACTCATGCACATGTGCCTAAGCGTTTCAACCTCCAGAGCTCTCATAGGTCATCCACTTAAACCTGTAAGTTATTTGGATTGTTCAAGAATTTAAAGGCCCAGTTGTACAATTTGATAGATTACTATCCTGTCAGGATAGACTCCTTTTACCCTGACAGAAGCAAAGGTACAAAAGAATTCATCTAGAAAACAAAGAGTTTGGATTATAACCACTGCTTTTTCTCTCTTCTCAGCTATGTTTTGCAAGAATTAGTGGAGACAGAACGTGACTATGTACGAGACCTTGGCTATGTGGTTGAGGTGTGTATTTTCAGAGATTTATTAACCTAGTATTATCCCTAAGAGTTGTCCAAAGAAGTATCACTTTAGACCAGGGGTCCTCAAACTTCTTAAACAGGGGGCCAGTTTGCTGTCCCTCAGACCATTGGAGGGCCGGACTGCGGGCCCAGGACGAGTCGGCTGCTAAGTGGGACAGGCAACAGCGGCAAAAAATACCCGGCAGGCTGTAGTTTGAGGATGCCTGCAGACATTTTAACAGTGATTCCCTCTCCAAAGCTTTGTAAACATTTTTGACAAAAAAACAAAAACTAACAAAGTCTTTCTGAAAAATAATTTAGCCAGATATCTTAACCGCCTGTACCAGTTGCAAATGCTGCTTTTTTGCATAGTACCATATCTTGACATGATCTTTTTTTAACAATTAAGTTTTTAAACAAATATATGCAATTATTAATTAGATGAGAGTCTTGCTTCGATTTCATAAGGGTGGGTATTAGTACAGAAAGGAAAACATTGTTGACTGAAAGAGTTCAGTGTAACTCAGCGTGAATTCACTTCCTTCCTGAATCTACCCAAGTTCAGGGGTGATCTACGGCTATGCCAAGGCAAGTGCTTCCAGTGTTACCGCTTACCGTATGTCACCATTTTCACTGACCAAAAGTTGCTGGGTACTGTGTAGCCTTAGGAAAACAACTGCCTTTGTACAAGGTCAAGAGCCATCTCTAGGCAAACCCTGCCAATAAGTTCACGGCACAGTCATATTAATAAACTCAACTCATCAAAAAGCTGTTTTTATAACATAAAAGTTCATTGTTTATTCTTTCAGCTTTGCAAATACAGAGGGTGCCCAAGGAATATATGCACATTTTAAGAAAGAAAAAAACTATTCAAATGGTAATACTCAATATATATTGATAACATTTGGTATCTCGTATATTGTAGGGTATATCTCTCACAATTGCAGAAGTCAAATGTGAACTTAAGTATTACAATTTTAAAACAATTCTTTCCTCTCTTAAAATGTGTCTACATTTTTGGTACCATTTGTATATAAAGGACAATACTTTTAGGGTGCATATCCCATTAAAAGTCATAGCTATTAACATTACAGTTAACTGTGTGACATAAAAAATTTAACATACATCATTAACAATAAGTCACTTGAATAGTTAAGAGATTCTTGAATAAATAGAAGTTATAAACCACATTTTAACAACATATTTAATCAACTTTTTTTAAAAAATCAATTTATAAGAATGTTGTTAAATTTTTTGGCAGCTTTTGGCCGGGTTTGAACCCCCCACCTCCGGCATATGGGGCTGGCGCCCTACCCTTTTGAGCCACAAGCACTGCCCAGAATGTTGTTAAATTCTTATTTAACAGTTTGTATAGTTCCAGCTACTCAGGAGGCTGAGGTGAGAGGATCACCTGAGCCCAGGAGCTCAAGGTTGCAGTGAGCTATGGTCATGCCACTGCACTCTAGACTGGGCAACAGAGTGAGACCCTTCCTCCAAAATATTAATCCAAAAAGAAAAGGAAATTTTTCTCTCTATATGACATATGGGCTAAAAACAGAGGAAATATGATTCTGACCAAATATCTATTATTTTCAAGCTTTTAAGATTATTTTAATGAAACCATTTATATATATTTAAACTTCAGCCCCTTAAAAGAAGTTTGGTCTGTGAATATCAAACAGTTCAGAGACTCACAGCAGTGAATGTAGTAGTGTATTTCAAGGATCCGTTTAGCATGTTCTCCATGTTAGGGTTTCCTGTTTTTAAATAGGGTCTTGGTTACAGGGAGTCTCTGTGTTTGTTTTGTCCTTTGTGACTATTAACCAGTGAGCCACTACTTAACTCAAACACATTCCATGAAATAAGCTGAATTTTAAACATTCGATCATAGGGCTACATGGCACTTATGAAAGAAGATGGAGTTCCGGACGACATGAAAGGGAAAGACAAGATTGTGTTCGGCAACATCCATCAGATTTATGACTGGCACAGAGAGTACGTAACACGTCATGCTGGGTACACAGAGCTTCAGCGCGTGCTGGACCACGCCAGGCCAGCCCGCTCTAAGGGAGGTTTATTTTCCTGGTATTACCTGTGTAGCCTCCTGGAGGGAGCTGATGCAAAGGAAATGCTAACGTACTGAGGAGCTCTGTGGTAGCAGTTCAGTGCACAGGGAAGAGTGGCTTCCATGTGTCGATCCATGCCAAGAGGGCATAGGGAGAGAGTGGTGTCTGGGAGTGCCCATCCCAACTGCAGGGCCTGGTCCTGACCTTGAGCCATTTGGCTCCTTTGTGCACCCGTTCCTCATCTGCACAGCTGCATCATAACGATACCCACCTCATGAGGGGTTTGAGTAGAACAACTGAGTTAATACTTGAAAAGCACTTAGAACGTCTGCATAGAGTAAGCCTCAGTAAGTGTTTCTGATTAGGACTACACCCATCTTTAGCATAAATACAAGTTACCATGAAAGGATTTCTAAGACATTCCTATGTCTATCTCAGTTTTAATGGAAAAAGTAAACGTGATTGCCCTTGAAATTCAAATTTGATCACAGTACCTTGCCCACACCTGTCCTAATGATGATGAGACCCTCCTACATGGAGGCTGATGCCATAGCAGCTTACCTCAGATGCTGGAGCTTGTCACCACAAACCCGTCTCTTTGGACTACCTTGCTTGTAATTTTAAAAATCTTTCATCATCTGAGGACTGCTTAGAGCAGCCAGGGGTATCACAGTGAAGTGTTGAGCTGCACTGCCTGCCTCCTACTCCTGTCCTGATACATGTCACTGCTCCCTCCACCTGGAGCCCGCCATTATCACCTCCAAAGCCCTGCCCTCGCCCTACAGCTCAGTTCAGTGGCCCTGCCCTCTCCCTCATGTCCAGCTCCATTAGGCCTGGACATTCCAGTCAGACATGTCCTCCTAAAGCAGATATGACCATGTTCTTTAAACTATAAAATGCTATACAAAAGTGAGGAGGAATTCCTGTAGCATGGATAAAGTAGTGTGTTGTTATTCTGTATTTCTCTCTCCAGTAGAATGTAAAATCTTTGAATCCAGGTACGGTCTTTATTTTCATATCCCCCATAATGTCTAATTTAGTTGGACTCACAGATAAATGACTGGTCAGCTTTAGAAACTGTAATCCAGTTTATAAAGAAACCAATTTAAAAAGGGATTTTGGTACCGTTGTTCAGACTTCCACTCCCAGGGCTGGCTTTTAAGGCTATGAAGGGAAGGGGGAAATGACACAATTTTCCAGGACAAACAGAGACATTGCATCCAGAGACACCGTCTGCCACAGCATCTGCACACGTTCATTGACGTGGAGGTTTGCAGGTTAATAAATACCAAATATAAATATGGACTTGGCACCTATAGATCAGTGGCTAGGGCACCAGCCCCATACACCAGAGCTGGCAAGTTTGAATCCAACCCTAGCCTGCCAAACAACAATGACAACTATAGCCAAAAAAATAGCCAGGCGTTGTGGCGGGCACCTGTAGTCCCAGCTGCTTGGGAGGCTGAGACAAGAGAATTGCTTAAGCCCAAGAGTTTGAGGTTGCTGTGAGCTGTGATGCAACAGCACTCTACCCAGGGTGACATAGTGAGACTATGTCTCAAGAAAAACAAAAAATAAATATAAATATATGTAAGTAATGGTTCTGGTAGACAGCTGCAGCCCAAAAGAAACAAAGAGCAGTTCACTTCTGCTATTTTGTTACTATGATTGTATCTGACTTTAATCATAAAGGGAACTAATATCTATAACCTAGATGTTGATTTTGATAATATTTGAGGAAACACCATAAAGTTGGCATAGGTAACATATTCAGTATTTATATCTGTTAACCAATTTGAACCTCTAAAAATTACAGAATGAATGTGAAACTCAGGTGTGAAGACCAAATTTTCAGAAATAAAAAATGACAAAGTGTTTTGAAACTTTTAATTTTTACTCCATATTCATCCCAGGATATTGCCACTTGTGTCCTTGAACAAAATAAGACAAAACTGCTCTTTGTCCAAAAGCAGGAAAGGTTGTCAGTCGAGGGACGCTCCCGTCCTGCCTTTTCTTCCTTGCCTGTGTGTCCCTTTCTGCTTCTGTAGCTTAACCAATGTTTTCTGTGTTAATATTCTTTAAGCATATACTTTATACTTCTTCATTGCTCATGTCAAACTATTTTGAAACCATAAACCTAAATCTGATACTGGAAGGCCAGACTGGACATGGTTCTAATATTCCTTTTCTCATCAGCTTTTTTTTAGGAGAGCTAGAGAAGTGCCTTGAAGATCCGGAAAAACTAGGATCCCTTTTTGTTAAACATGTAAGTACAGAGGCACTGTTGATATTCTGAAGTTGTCATCTTTAGTCTTGGCTGTGTCTGATTAAAGGAGAACTCACTTAGACTTTACATGAACAGAGGTGTTAGGAATAAAATCACACTGTGCAGTGTTAGAGAGTTAGAATTAAAACCTGTCTATATAAAAATTATCTGCTTTCCCAGTCACTTGGCCTCAGCTGGCCACTTGGCTGACAATGCAGGTTGGGCATTGGGGGAAAGAGCAAACCCTGAGCTGCAACATTTGAGGGTATCTGTGGGCAGACAAGTATTTGGTGAAGGTGCACATACACCTGCAGTGGGTCTAACATACCCAAATAGATGGGCATATCTAAAATAAGTATATTAACATTTAAATTTTTTAGTTGGATTTTTTTAAGGAAAAAGTTACCTTTTTTTGAAAAAAGTGACAAGAGTTTTTTCATTTTGCAAATCTTGTTAATGTCTGACTTGATCAAAGGTAGCTGGATTTTCATGTCTGCTTCTGCATTCATTATGATTTTTTTGATTAAAGACTCAAAAAAATTCAGTCCTCACATACATATATATTTAGAAAAGGACAAGCATGTTAGTAACCTTTTCAGAGAATTTGAGATCGTTTTCTTAGCTACCCTATCAAAACTTGTCAAGTGATAATTTCTTGAAGGTTAGTTGCAACATGGAATCTGAAAACCTACCCATGAACATGTCCCCCACCGTGACACTGAATCCCCAAGTGTCTTATGTTCTCCGGCTCTCGTAGCCACGACAGTCTTGTGCCATCAAGCATCAGTCAGTGGACATCAGTTCACTTAGGCAGATCCTTAACAAAAGTTGACATAATTCATTATCATCACCATTCATCTCTTCAAAAACATTTTTATGTATTATCAAGTTCACAGTAGCAAATAACATGTTTCCTAAAATTTTTTTCTTGAAAGCTGGAATTGTCATCATTAATTAATACTGCCAGATCTTTGCCTTGAAATGGCTGGCTGGTTTTGTTCATGTTCAAGAAAATGTCAGATTCCCAGGCATAATAATTAGAGTTTGTTTCCATCATCCTTTCAGGTGAAAATGGTGGTCCGTAAAAAAAAAATACTTAGTTCTGCTCACAACTTGATCATACATTCAGCAGAACTATTCTGTGGGCTTCCATCACATTACAAGAATGTTGAAAAAGTGTTTATTTGAGTTGTGGTTGACTTTTTTAAAAATGACTAAATGAATAATTTTTATGAATGATGAACACATGCTGGGGTGCCAGCAGTTTCACCTGCCTTTGGTTTAGGACATCAGTCACTACAGATGTTGGCACAGTGAAGAAGGCAGACGACATCTTAGTGCTGTTTTGAAAATAGTTCTGATCTTAATGGAGCCACTGAAAGTCCTCAAGAGACCCCCAGGGGTCTACATACCACACTTTGGGGATCACTGGATTTAAGGGAAGGCTTACTGTCTACTTTACCCCCATCCCTTCAGGATTCGAGATGAATGAGCTTTTCCTTGTCTACTAAAACCAACTAAGCTTACTGGGACTGTTGGTAGCATTTGGTGGGATGGGAGTGATTCTTCGTTTAGTATTGAGCCGTGTATTCTTCTGCTGCCTCTGGTACTTGCTGCATTTAGTACTGAATGCAGGGTTTTGGGTATGTGAGAGAGAAATAATAATGACTGTTTTGGAGCCACAGAGCAGAAGGCTGATGTACATCATAAATCAAGAGTGTGCCCCTCAGAGGTTTAGCCACTGTAGCTTGGTTTTAAGAAAATCCAATTCCCTTTATGTGCTGAAAATGTGTTTGTGCTCTTACCTTCAAGTTGAACTTCCAATTGTTTTAACCCAACTGTTTGCCTTTTTTTATTCCTAGGAGAGAAGGTTGCACATGTACATAGTTTATTGTCAAAATAAACCAAAGTCGGAGCACATTGTCTCAGAATACATTGATACCTTTTTTGAGGTAAGACCAAGATAGGAGCAAAGTATTTCTTAATCTTTTGTTTCAGGTGATTTCCAAAAATTAAGTCTCCCAGGAGACTAAATAATCCTCAGAAAATTAGCCTGACTGATAAGGATGCTGAACCTTTATTACTTTCCTGAAAATGAGAGAAATGGGAATGAATTCAGTCTTGCTTGTACCCCTGGCATTCAGAAGACTGGAGCAGTTGTTAAAAAGAAAGGTTTCTGGGGTAGCGCCTGTGGCTCAAAGGAGTAGGGCGCCGGCCCCATATACCAGAGGTGGTGGGTTCAAACCCGGCCCTGGCCAAAAACTGCAAAAATAAATAAATAATAAAGGTTTCTGTCAGAATTAAACCTAAGTCTCATTACAAATTCAGGATAATTATTAATCTAAACTTTTAGCCTAAAAATAACATATGTTTGTATGAATAAAAGAAAGCAATTTTTAAAAAGCCCTGAAGCATGAATGACTGCTTTGAACAACTGCTCGGAAAAGTTAAAGTGTAAAACTGGGAAATTCTGAGGACACAGTAAAGCATTAGTTGGTTTTGCTGCAGAGCAGCCTTTTTTTTCTTACTAATTTTACTGACAATATTATAGTTAAGCTGTTCTGACACTTACAAGGGCTAAAAACATCGCCCTTTAATGAACTTCACATTAGATCTCTTTTTTCTTCTTTTAAAACCACAGGATTTAAAGCAGCGCCTTGGCCACAGGTTACAGCTCACAGACTTGTTGATCAAACCAGTACAGAGAATCATGAAATATCAGCTGTTACTGAAGGTGAGGAGATGAGAGGGACAGACGCCGGGTCAGGAGTTAGTTTGTGAGAGCACAGGGCACAGAGGGTGAGAAGGAAGGTGAGGGAGTCGTCTGTATGAAAATGTGATGTAGTCTCATTACTTCTGGTTTTAAATTTTTCAAGGGGAGAATTTTTTAAATTTAGTAAAATGCCTTATACTGTTTCTCCGTTTTCTTGTTTACATGAAGTTCTGAATCAAAATGTCAGTAAAAGTGAGCATGTTTTCCCTACCAGAGACCTTGGAATACTAAGAATTTTCTGCAGTTCTGTCAACTTTAAATATTTTCTAAGCTTCTTGGAGCCTTGATAAAATTAAATTTTTAATCCCCGCATATTCCTCTATTGTCTTAGTCCTAGCCCATGATTGATTTAAATTTTTAAGCACAGCTAAAGGCCGAGTCACACATTTTTCCATGATGAAAGTGAGTACTAAAAGGTATTGAGATTTAATCCTTAGCCTATGAAACCTAGTTTCCAGAGGAGAAGAGGGACAGGAGAGAGTTTGCTTGCCCTGGACTAGGCAGAAACTGTCACGTAGACCTGGCCTGACTTTCTGTACCACAGCTTGAGACCCACATAAAGGGACATCTGTTCATTGTGTTACTAAGAGAATAAAATGAGAAAATAGAGCTGAAGCCCCTAACCCAGTGCCTGGCCCAGCATGAGCAGTCACAAAGATCAGCAGCTATGACGGCATCACCATTACCACGTGCTCCTCTGCTTTTCCCTTGCAGGACTTCCTCAAGTATTCCAAAAAGGCCAGCCTGGACACATCGGAGTTAGAGGTACTTTGCATCACTGGCTGCGCCCACCCAATCCCTAACCCGCAAGTGTCTGCAAGCAAGGAGGTCTGGCCCTAAGAGGGGGTCTCTCCAGCAGCGTGTCTGCCTTGCCCTCTGCACTCCAGGGCTCTAGAGGGTGGGAGGGAAAGGAACAGGGAGGCACATCTGGTCTTCCTGGAGGAACTTGAACTCTCACTCTGCTCTCTCCCTGCCCACAGAGAGCCGTGGAGGTCATGTGCATCGTGCCCAGGCGATGCAACGACATGATGAACGTGGGGCGGCTTCAAGGATTTGATGTAATGTGGCTCTCACTCTCCCAGAGCGCCCTCTGCCTTCCATCTCTTTCTTTTGTCTTGATCATTTTCTCTCCGCATGTAGAAAGCTGACCCTTTTTGCTTGGTTTCTGCCTTATCTCACTTTACTTCTAACTGACTGATACTTCCTTTCAACTCTTTTATTTATGCATTTGACTTGCTGTGGGGGGACGTGGGGTGGAGGCTTCCTCTGCTCAGAGCCTCGTGGCAGAAACAAGTGGGACTGTGCTTTGTCTCTTGGGCCCTCTACTAACGTAACGGCTGAGTCTCCCCAGTATGTAAAACTGGGGTGGCTTTGGATATGTAATAGTAGGACCCAGGAGGCCCCCTACCCTCTGTCAACTCTGGAAGCTTGACTTTGCATCCCTGTGTCTCCTGTTAGTCTGACACGTTTTGTGTGGGTTGCCAGACTGCTCACATTACACATCACCTACTCTATATCCTAAAGGTGAATCCAAAACCAAAATCTCTTTTTTTTACTTGAGACAGAGTCTCACTCTGTCACCCTGAGTAGAGTACTATGGCTCCATAGCTCACACAACCTCAAAGTCTTGGGTTTGAGCAGTGCTCTTGCCTCAGCCTCCTGAGTAAATAGGACCACAGGCAATAGACTTCAGGACTATTAGACACTGGCTAATTTTTCTGGTTTTTTAGTAGAGATGGGGGGGTCTCACTCTTGCTCAGGCTGGTCTTAAACTCCTACACTCAAACAGTTCTCCCTCCTCTGGCTCCTAGGGTACTAGGATAACAGGCATGAGCCCCTGTGCCCGGCCCAGAACCAGAATTTCTTTTTTTCATTTGACTTTTGAGTAAGGAGATGAGAGCTTTTACTTTTCGTGCCTATTGATTAGCTAACGTTCTGGTGCTGTGGTTCTTATGCTGCCCCGTATGCAGAATCACCTGGACAGCTCCTGAAACACAGGCTCCCGTATATGCCTGATTTGTTCCTGCTGAGTGATGCCGTTGCCACTGATCCAGGGACCCCATCTTGAGAACGGCTGATGTCGTGTAAACTAGAAAGTTTTTAAATCCCAGCTTTAGTCTCTTGATGATAACTGAGGCCCAGAGGTTGATACGAATGTTGAAAAGAATTTTATGTCTATAATTGTTCTGTTTGAGACCAAGAACTCAGTACAATAAAAGAATAAAAAAATGTTGAGTTCTGTAAATTAAAAGAAAAAAACTACATCATTCTGTGGGAAGAAATGTCAGGAAACAAGAACGTAGGAAGCAATCTTTTCTTCTCTTCCTTTCCCCTCTTTTTCTTGTTTCAGGGTAAAATTGTTGCCCAGGGTAAACTGCTCTTACAGGACACGTTTCTGGTCACAGACCAGGATGCAGGGCTTCTGCCTCGTTGCAAAGAGAGGCGCATTTTCCTCTTTGAGCAAATTGTCATATTCAGTGAACCACTCGATAAAAAAAAGGGCTTCTCCATGCCGGGATTCCTGTTCAAGAACAGCATCAAGGTACTGCGTTTGCCTGTGTTCTCTCAGTGCTGGTGCCATCCCCGTCACACTGGCAGTCCCCTTTTTACGAAGGCATATACTGATGCTTGTTTTATTAAGGATTTAGACAATTTTCTAGTCCATTTCAGAAATTTTATTTATTTATTTATTTGAGACAGAATCTCCCTCTGTTGCCCTGTGTTGATGCTATGGCATTCTAGCTCACAGCAACCTCAAAGTCTTGGGCTCAGGTGATCCCCTTGCCTCAGCCTCCTGAGTTACTGGGACTACAGGTGCCCACCACCCTGCCCGACTAGTTTTCTGCTTTTAGTAGACACAGTGTTTCACTCTTACTCAGGCTGGACTCAAACTCCTGAGCTCAGGCGATCCACCTGAGTTTATACATCCATCACCTGAGCTTATACATCCATCACCTGAGCTTATACATCAATCACCTGAGTTTATACATCAATCACCTGAGTTT
>NW_003852428.1:11429352-11474274 GCF_000181295.1 Otolemur garnettii | reverse complement strand
CACCTGAGCTTATACATCCATCCACCTGAGCTATACATCCATCCTCCTGAGCTTATACATCCATCACCTGAGCTTATACATCCATCACCTGAGCTGTACATCCATCACCTGAGCTGTACATCCACAACCTGAGCTATACATCCATCCACCTGAGCTTATACATCCATCACCTGAGCTGTACATCCATCACCTGAGCTGTACATCCACCACCTGAGCTGTACATCCATCACCTGAGCTGTACATCCACCACCTGAGCTGTACATCTATCATTTGAACTGCATCATCTCCTGAACTACATTCCTCTTAACTTCCTACACAGTTTTCTTTTCATGTCTCCTCACAGAAAATCACTCCAGGACCATAGAAATTCTCTATGCCACATACATACTTTTTACACATTCTGCTGCTTCTGTAAAATTGCTAGAGGTTGTATTTTAATTGTGATAGTATATAGACTTTATAGCAAATAGTTTAATGAAATTAAGAATTTTTGTTTATTGTAGGTTACTATGAGGCCACTAAGGATTAGGGTACATTATTTGCATCTATAAAGTCCAGAGTCTGAGTTATAGCTGTGGGATCATTTTCTTCCCTGGAAGGGAAGTGAAGTTTGAACACTGGGCCATCATAAAAGGGTTTGGGAAAACAGGGAATCTAAAGCCCACTTTTCCAGCTAATTGTTCAAACTGTTAGTTCAAACTATTAGTTAAACTCCTGAGAATCCCCACATACCTGAGTTAAAAGACGTATTGAAAGGCTTTCACAGCAAGGTATTCTGAGGAAGTAAAAATGGCAGCTCAGCCAAAAAGCAGTTGTTTCAGCGTTGGTGTAGGATGAACTTCACTTTGCACTTGCCCGGTGGGGATAAATGTACTTGATTTTTTTATCATGGGAAAATACACACCACAAAATTTACAGTCTTAACCATTTTTAGATGCCTGTCTGGCTCAGTGGTGTCAGATACAGGCAAATTGTTAGGCAGCTGTCACCACCATCCTCTCCAGAACTCTCTGCCTCACAGCCCTGAAACTCTGTACCCATAAAATACTAATCCCCATCCCCTCTCTCCATATCCCCTGGCAGCCTCCAGTCTGCTTTTTGTCTCTGTGAATTTGACTGTTATGGGAACCTCACATCAGTGGTAACTGTCTGTCTGTGACAGGCATTGTCCACTCAGCACGATGTCCTCAGGGCTTATCCCTGTTGCAGCATGTGTCAGAATTATTAGGGATGAGTAATTTTCCATTGTATGCGATTACCACATTCTTCATTTCACTTCTTAGTTACTGAGAATAATGCTTTCGTTTTTTAAAAGGTGAGTTGCCTTTGCCTGGAGGAAAATGTGGAAAATGACCCCTGTAAATTTGCTCTGACATCAAGGACGGGTGACGTGGTAGAGACCTTCATTTTGCATTCGTCCAGTCCAAGTGTCCGGCAAACATGGATTTATGAAATCAACCAAATTTTAGAAAACCAGCGCAATTTTTTAAATGGTAATATATATCCTGTTGCTAGATGTGTGTTTCCTTTCCCTCATGTACACGTTCCTCCTTCTCTCTCCCATTTCATATCCGTAGTACTGACTGAAGTTAGCACTTCTCATGCATCAGGCACTACCTCTATATTTATTTCATCTTCACAGCCACCTGGTTTGGCAAGGGCTATCATCATCCCCATTTGCCAAGGCACAGAGTAAATTAGTAACTTACCCAGAGTCCCACAAATTGTTGGTGGCAGAGTCAGAATTCAGAGCAAGCATGTGGCTCTCAGCATACACCCCTTCCAGCCACACTGTTCCATCCTATCCCACACAGAATGCAAACAAAGGCACTGTCTTAGGAAGAAGAATGTGCAGGGACGGAAGGCAGATGGAACTGGCCAAAGATTTTGGAGACATTCGTGAGAGGTTCACATCCACACCTCCCTTCTCCATTAAAAAACAAGAGATGGTTTCATCCTTCCCAACTCCCATGAATTGAGTTATCATAGAGGAACGGCAGCCTGCAGAGCCCCCAGGCTCTGACATTGCCTCCTTATGGATGTGCCATCTCTTTGAGACTGCTGGCTTCTACCCTGGCTTTAATTTGATGATCACTGAAGAACTTTGAGAGTTTGGTCAGAAGCACTATGTTCACTGAATCTGTCTTTTGTGTGTGCATGTGCCCTTTCTTCACATTACACATCTCTGCCCAGTTCCACTAGAATGCTATCTTGTTCTCAAGAAAACCATCTCTACACCTTGCATGACATTCACAAGCCAGAAACATAGGCACTCGTTGAAAAATCTAAAGTCACATGGTACTTTGGCCTAAGTGAAATCAGCTCCTGGGTGTTAACTCCAGGTTTCTATCCAGCCTGCAAACTGGTAACTATTTGCATTTGCAGTTAGAATCAGATGCACAGGGATAAGGAGGGTCAGTTCCTGTCCAGGTAGAAAGCTGAGCTCTCCAGACTGTGAGAGAATGGGGGTCTCTTTAAATGTGCTATTCTTTGGGTAGCCTGAGATAAGAGAATCTCTAAACCAGGCGTCCTCAAACTACAGCCCACGGGCCACATGCCGCCTACCTAGGACATTTATCTGGCCCGCCGGGTGTTTTTGCCGCTGCTGCCTGTCCTGCTTAGCAGCCGACTTGTCCCGGGGCCCACAGTCCAGCCCTCCAACAATCTGAGGGACAGTGAACTGGCCCCCTGTTTAAAAAGTTCAAGGACCCCTGCTCTAAACTTTGAGCATCGCCTTTAAAATAAAATGAACCCAAATTACAAGCATGACTAGCCTATGATATTACAATTTACTTGACACTCAGTCTTGTCAGTATTCACACCTGTTCCAGAGGATTAAAGATCAGAACAAGTAGGTGGGCTCTGGACATGTCCTCTGCTGTGGCTCTCCCCTTCCTCCCATCACGCTGGGGCCAGCACGGAAATTGTGGAAGGCCTCTGGCTCTGGCTCCGAGGTCCTTTCCACCATGTACCTGCAGCTGAGGGGAGGGGCATATCTGATTGTGGTATTTCTCAAAAGCTGTAAACTGTAAATTTGCCTTAGCGTTTCCATGTGTCTTATTTGGCGTGATTCCTGTGTTTTCCTCCAAATGATGTAAGAAAACTAAATCACAAAAGTCAAGAGATGAGACAGCAAAGGGCCTTCCTTGTGGAGATCCTTTAACTTTTGTCTGGTTTATTCAACCTGCAAAACATAGGTGGTCTATAAAACCTCTGGGTATGGTGGCCAAGGGGTTCCCTAACTCTCAGCCTGTTTCTTCTTGGCCCATCTACTCTCTGGTTCATGATGTCCTAGGAGGAAACAGGAAGCTCTCCCAGGGTGGGAGCCGGTTGGTACTGAAGGCAGCCCTGGCGAATCTGTGCTAGCACTGCTGTCTGCCATTGACACTGCCGTTCTGGGCTGCTCTGGATGGCTGTGACTCCTTCCTCTTTATGCTCCCTCACTTGCACTTCCACCCAGTGCAGGCTCCTTCCTGCTCACACTACCCCCCATCAAGTCATCTGAACTCCTCACTTCAGGAGAGTAGCTGAAGGCTTTTCTTTTCCATTACTGATGGATGGGTGTGTGGGCAGTTGACAGAGCCTGGTGGCCGCAGCCTGCCTCCATTATTTACCCTGTGGCCGGATGTGGCACACTCAAGCCCAGCCCTCCCTTGATTGCTTCATGTTTGCCCTGCCACATGCCTTTCCTTGGTGCCCTGACCATGTCCTCTGCTTCGTCTTTTTTGTCTTACAGCCTTGACATCACCAATCGAGTATCAGAGGAACCACAGCGGGGGCGGCAGCGGGGGTAGCGGGGGCGGGGGCAGCAGCGGGGCCCCCAGCTGCGGAGGCGGTCATAGTGGTGGCCCCAGCGGCGGGGGCAGCAGCGTCCCCAGCTCAAGCAGAAGCAGGCCTTCCCGGATCCCCCAGCCTGTCCGACACCACCCCCCTGTGCTGGTCTCCTCTGCAGCCCCGAGCCAGGCAGAGGCAGACAAGATGTCAGGTACGTGCACCCCTGGCCCCTCACTGCCTCTCCCCAGCAGTAGCCTGGCCTTGGAGGCCGGCCTCAGCCAGCCCAGCAGGCCACCTCCCAGCGGAGACACTGAAGGGGCTGAGCGAGGAGCAGACCCCATCCCCAAGATGAAGGTGATGGACAGCCCTAGGAAGTCGGCCAACCAGGATGCAAGCGCCAAGGATGCCCGGGGGGGCCCAGGCTCCCTGCCCTTGGGGAAGCCCAGGTCCGGGGCCGTCTCGCCTCTGAACTCTCCACTGGCCACCGTGTTCCCTTCTCCTTTCGGCAAGGAGCCCTTTCCCCCCAGCAGCCCCCTACAAAAGGGGGGCTCCTTCTGGAGCTCCATCCCGGCCTCCCCAGCCAGCCGGCCCGGTTCCTTCACCTTCCCGGGGGACAGCGACTCCCTCCAACGGCAGACGCACCGCCACACGGCCCCCAGCAAGGACACGGACCGCATGAGCACATGCTCATCGGCCAGCGAGCAGTCCGTGCAGTCCACCCAGAGCAATGGGGTAAGCGCACCCCACCGCCTCCACCCTGCCAGCTCTTCTAAACCTTCTGTGTCGCCGTCACTGTCCTCGTACTAACTCCGGCTCTCCAGTGCTGCCACGGTAATCGCCTCTTCCTGTGCCACCGGGCTCACTCTGCCAACCATCCTGCGGCTGGCAGGGCCACTCCGCTACTAACTCCTCCTTGCTTTGTCCATGTCTCCTTGATGAGGGAAAGCAGAACTTAATTAACCTCCTGAGTGCAGCGTCTTTAAGGCTTTTCAGTTTTCCAGCCACCAAAATATCTTGGAACTTCCTTTTCAGCTCCTGCCTTCCTGTTGCTCATATTTTGGGGGAGAAGCCCTTTCCCCATTCTCTACCTCTTATTTCAATTGAAATCTATACGCTCTAAGCTTCTTGCTCATCACTTGGTTTTGCTCTTCTACACCTTATCTTGTCTTTGCGGCATTTTTGACTCATCTGCTGGAAAAAAGAATCCCTCGAGAAACTTGCAACAGCAACTCAGAGCAAACTAAGCTGACAAAAGGGGGGGAAGGAATCCATCCAGTGGGAATGTTTTGCTTCACCCAAGGTTCACTCTGGAAGAGAGAGAGACTGCTCCAGGCACCTGGCACTGTGGCTCCTGCAGGTGGCCATCAGGAGAGCCTCGGGAGGAGCACGCCCTGTATGTGTCCAGCAGGGGCGCAGCATGGGCTGGGGCGTCTTGCCTCCACGGCGGGCCAGAGTCACATTCTCCCATCACTTCCTTATGTTCTCAAGCAGAAGGGTTGCTGTGGTGGGTGGTCCCCCCATTTCATGGCTCCCCACTGTCCTACCTACCTGCTCCTTACAGGGCAGGTGGCCTGGTCCTAACACTTTCCTGAAAGCATGTGTGAGCGAATAGAACTATTCTAATGAGTGTATGTTTGATCACTTTATAAATTTTTAAAAACATTTCCCTAAAAGGGTCTGTGTCTCTTTATATATTAAAAAAAAGAAATCTGGCTTTTGCATGTCTCTCTCTTTCCTCTGAACTATTAATACCTTTACTTGGTCTTATTCTGTTTTTTTGTTAACATGGTTTGTTAAACTCAATTTTTGTATTTAATTGCAAAAGAAATTAACAAATGTATCATGCTATGTTTGTTTGTTATATCAAAAATAAGCATCTGGACACATGTGCTGCAGAGCCTCCCATTAGACGGCCATGCTTGGCAGGCAGCTGAGCATCAGGGACTCAGGTAACCTGAGTGCTGAGCTACATCCACAGCACCTAGTCAAATGCTCAGTGTATAGGTGTGACCCTCACAAAATCCCTGAGTTAGCATCTCTCCAGCTCCTCCTAACCTGGACACTTGCCATTCAGTACAAGAGGAGATTTCAGAGTCTGTGTTTCAGAATTAACACTTCCACTGCTCCTGCACGGGAGTCGATGCTGGGCTTCTCTGGAGGAGACATGAGTAATGACCACAGCCCAACTTCATCCCAGGACGCTCCCTCTGGGACAAAAGTGTAGTTAAAGGGAGCACATCTTCCAGAAGTTTTAGGCTGGCAAAGTTGCCTTTGATTTCTGTCTTCCTCTTCCCACTGTTTCTTACTTGGTGAGTAACCTAGAAAGGGAAATCACCAGTGTTGCAGATGAGTCAAAGGGCCTTACAGAAGTGCCCTTGAGTCCTGGGAAGATAGCCAGAGGTCCACAGTGGGATTTGAAACTGTCCTCCAGAACTCTTAAGTATTTGGTTCAGAGCAGTTGCCACCCTGCCAGGCCCCCACCCATGTGCATCTGTGTGTACCTCTGTCCCCCCATCAGCCCTGTATGGGCCTTCTTCCTCCTTTGACCATGTCTGTCGAACTGTCTGTGGTCACAGCCAAGCAGCTGTGCCTAACCCATGGCCCAGGTCTTTCTTTCCATTTAGATGGGCACCTTCTGGAAAGTTCTACTGACAGCAGCAGTAGAGTGGGCGTGGATCAACCCAAACCACGACCCTGCCAGCAGCTCTGTGGTCTGGCCTTCCTGCCTGTTTTACTGAGCAGCAGTAAAAGTGCTCACAAAAGCACATGCACAGTAGTGTCACTGCAGCCCTGCCTTTGTCTTATAGGCTGGGTGGCCCATGCAGACTCAAGTAACCTCCTACGCTGAGGGGCCAGTGACCACACCCACTAGCAGGGTGGTTGTGAGAATTAAGGAAGATAGATTTGAAATACCTAATACACAGCCTGGCACACAGGAAGTATCCCTGAAATATAGTAATACCTGTTATTGCAGTAAAATATTCAAATTATGAGATGTAGCCTGGTATGAGATGTTAAGTAAAAGCAACTATGCCACAGTTGGTTTTTATTTATAAATTCTAGCAAATTTGCAATCTCAAGACTGTCAGGTGTTGCTGTGTAAATCAGCATTCTAGAATACTGCTAAAAGTATACAATTGTATAAATGAATGTGCACAGGCCAAATCTTGACATGATGTACTTCTTGCACCGAGAGGCCACAGGACAAGAGACAAGAAACAAGAGCTGGGCAGTGCCGCCATGTCCAGCTTATCCACTACAGGTGTAGATGTGTAGCCCTCAGCCCTGGAACACAGTGGCTGGGCCTGTCAGCTTTCCTGGGCTTGGCTTTGTGAGGGAAACAGGAGCCAGGGCTGAGAAGTGGTACAGCAGGGCTAGCTAGTTGTCTCTGCACTGACCCAGGGTCTCTCCAGAGCGCAGAAGCCAGCACCTGCAGGCTCCTGCAATCCACAAATGTCCCAATAGCATCAGCAAAGGAAGCTTCTGAGAGCAAGCTCCTGGGAACAAGACACCAGATGCCATTTCCTACATCCTGGTCGATAGAGGGAACTTGGTCAAATAGCTCAGGAGCTAGCAAGAGTCTCTAAACAGCCTGGGACAGACATTGCCATTTGTGGTTTTTTTGCTTGACGGCTGGTGTATGGGCCTGGGAAGGGCCATAAGGAGCAAGTTTTGCTTTGCCCTGGCCATCTTGCCTCATTGACTGAGCCACCCAACACACACTGAGTATGCTGGCATTGCAGTAGATGAGTGCCAGAGATGGAGTGCCACTGTGGTGAGCATCCCCTCACCACATTTCCCAGAGTTTGAGTTGAGGGGCACCATGATGCTATGTGACATGTTCCCATGGCACCAGCACTTTGGTAACACTTGAGTCACTCAAGCTTGCATGAGGGCATCTATCAAGGGATGCGTAATGGAGACAGCAACCATTCCTAAGAACAGTAGCAGCTGATTCTACTTTCTAGGGGTTCCACTTTTCTCTTGAAGGGAAAAAGAGGTAGAAATGATTAGGTGTGTCAGCAGTTTAGGATGATTGTGGATTATGTATTTCCAATGAGCATTTCATATGGAGGATTTAGGGACTTCTCCATTATCGTATCTGTCAGTAAGAGGAAGAGCTATTCTTTGCAGCTTTTTGGGTTAATACTTTTTAAACGATGACCATGATGTTCACAGTGACATTGATTTGTGTTAGGAATAACCCAACATGCCGTCAACATGAGGACTAAGGAAGATCAGACTTTGATAAAAACAAGCTTCCTAAAGTGTCATTATTGTGATGACTTTTAGATTGTCCCTAAATTACTTTCTAGAAAAATCCTACCTACAGTTATTGACAAAGATTCACAACATGAGCTTGAGCATGAAGGAAATGTTGACAGTGTCTCCGTGCCTGTCCAGGAGCCCCGCGCTGGGTCATGGTGCACACCGATGAGAATGTTTGCCTGATTAGGTCTCATTTCAGTTCCTCTTTGCCTTTTCTTGTTTTCCTCTGTCCCTCTACAGAGTGAAAGTAGCAGCAGTAGCAACATCTCCACCATGTTGGTGACACACGATTACACGGCAGTGAAGGAGGATGAGATAAATGTCTATCAAGGAGAGGTCGTTCAAATTCTGGCCAGCAACCAACAGAACATGTTTCTGGTGTTCCGAGCCGCCACTGACCAGTGCCCCGCAGCCGAGGGCTGGATTCCAGGCTTTGTCCTGGGCCACACCAGTGCAGTCATCATGGAAAACCCCGATGGGACTCTCAAGTGAGTGCTTGATGGTAAAGCCGGCATGGCGGGTGGCCATGGAAAGGAGGACACAGCTTAGATGAGGCACACAGACCCTGGAGAAGATGGAGCTCATCTAAGGGAAAGCTGTACCCATTAGTACAAGTTCATCTCTGAGCAAAATGCACAACTGCACAGGGAAGATGGGTGGCCTTCCATCTCATAGCCTAATCCTAACAGGTTCTTTTAATAATCTACATTTAGAAACACAGCTTTTTGAGCTCACAGAATAGGGCACAACAATAATTTAGTCCTGGGAGGTCTTGGGTGGGGATTGAAGACATTTGACATTCTGAGGACCCCTATCTCAGAGCCCAGGGGTATACTGGGGTGACATCTGTGAAGATACTCATTCTGTAGCCATCTGTGTGATGACATCACAGTCATATCTTATATACTGGAAGGCTAATTTATATAAGAAACTCGAAAACCAATTGTGCTACATTAAACATTATTTTAAAGAAAACTAAATTTGCGTGCTAGTTTGTAAAAGCCTTCCCTTTCCTGAATCTCCCTGAAATTGCCACTGTATAGAGGCCCCAAGTAGATGGATTCTGGGAGTGGAAACATCGCAAGACTTTGAGACTTTTGGTATCTCTAAAAGATAAAACACAGTCATGTCCTCCCCGCCCCCCACCACCACCCAGGGCTGCACCCTGGTCTGCCAGCATCTTAGCAGCTCCCTGTGCTCCTGGGCTTGTGTATCCCCCACAGAGAGGCTGGCTCAGGTGGAGGCTGCAGAGGACCTGTCTTGCCCCATCACAGTCCCTTATCCTGTTTGTCTTTGTGCAGAACTACTCTTTCCTAGTACGTTGCTTTAGAATCCCATTTGGCAGTTCCTATATACCAGTCATACGTCAAGAAAGTGGTCTACAGGGAGAAATACAAGGGGGGCAAAATCCCATTTTATACTTTGTTTCCTTAAAATATATTCTTAGGCTCTGTATTAATCAGGGTTCTCTAAAGAAATAGAAAGGAGTAGGGTGTGTGTAGGTATAGGTATTTTAAAAAGTCTCATTTTATTGTGCTTTGTAGATATGGCATTGTCTAACCCTGGAGGTTTGTAACAACCCTCCATCAACCAAGTCTAACAGCATCATTTGCCCACCAGCTCATCACTTCCTGTCTGTGTCATGCTTTAGTAATTCTTGCAGTATTTCAAGCATTTTCGTCATTAGGACATCTGTTACGGTGATCCGTGGTCTATGATCTTTGATGTTACTGTTGTAATTGTTTGGGGTATACCATGAACTAGATGGGTATAGGACAGCAAGCTTATGAAATAAATGTTGTATTCTGAGTGTTCTGCCAACTGGCCCATTCCCATCTCTGTCCCTCTTCTCCAACATCCCTAATTCCCTGAGATGGAACAATGTTGAAATCAGCCCAACTGGTAACCCTACAGTGGCCTCTTAAGTGTTCAAGAGAAGATTCACATATCTCTCACTTTAAATCAAGAGCTAGAAATGATTAGGCTTAGTAAGAAAGGCATATCAGAAGCTAAGCCTCTCGTACCAGATAAGCCAGGTTGTAAATACAAAGGAAAAGTTCTTGAAGGAAATGAGAAGTGCTACTCCAGTAAACACACAAGTGTTAGGAAAGGGAAACGGCCTTACTGCTGATAGGGAGAAAGTTGAGTGGTCTGGATGGAAGATCTAACCAGCCGCAATGCTCCCTTCAGCCAAAGCCTAATCCAGAGTAAAGTCCCAACTCTCTTCAATTTTGTGTGTTGGCCAAGAGAGGTGAGGAAGCTCTAGAGAAAAGTTAGAAGCTATCAGAGGGTGGTGCATGAGGTTTAAGGAAAGAAGCCATCTTCATAGCATGGAAGTGCAAAGAAAACCAACAAGTGCTGATGAAGGGACCAGAGGAGTCGTCCAGAGATGCAGTTAAGATCATAGATGAAGGAGGCTACACTAAAGGACAGATTTTCAGTGTGGATAAAACAGTTTCTATTGGAAAGTATAAAAAAAAAAGGTAGCATCCTATCTAGGATCTAGTCCTATCTAGGACTTTCATACCTAAACGGAAGCCAGTGTTCATTTGCCATTCTTTGTTTTGTTTCATTTTGTTTTTTTTTGAGATAGAGTCTCACTACGTCACCCTTGATAGAGTGCTGCACTGTCACAGCTCACAGTGACCTCAAACTCTTGAGCTTAAGCAATTGTCTTACGTCAGCCTCCCAAGTAGCTGGGACTACAGGCGCCCACCACAATGCCCGGCAATTTTTTTGTCGCCGTTGTCATTGTTGTTTAGCAGGCCTAAGTTGGATTCCAACCCACCAGCCTGAGGTATATGAGGCCAGCACCCTACCCACTGAGCTATGGGTGCCATCCTCATTTGCCATTCTAAAAATCCTAGGATCCTTAAGAATTATGCCAAATAGCTCTGCCTGGGTGGGCTCAAGAAGTAGAACAACAAAGCCTGGCTGACAGCACATCTTTTACAGCATAGTTAACTGAATATTTTAAGCTAACTATTGAGAACTGCTCAAAAAGATTCCTTTCAAAATAGTAACTGCTCATTGACAATGCATCTGGTCACCCAAGAGCTCTGATGGAGATGTACAAGAAGATTAATGTTGTGTCTGCTAACACAATATCCATGCTATAGCCTGTGGATCAAGGAATAATTTCAACTTTCAAGTCTCATTATTTAATAAACACATTTTGTAAGATTCTAACCACCACAGGTAGTGATTTCTATAATGGATCTGGGCAAAGTAAATTGAAAATTTTCTAGAAAGAGTTCATCATTCTAGATGCCATGGGAAGAGGTCAGAATATTAACACTAATTAATAGACGTTTCAGAGAAGTTGATTATAATCCTTATGGATAACTTTGAGGGTGAACAACAACCACTTCATGTAGCTGTATATGGGGTGGAAATAGAAAACTGGAATTAGAAGTGGAGCCTGAAGATGTGACTGAATTTCTGCAATTTTATAATGTGGAGTTGCTTCCTACGGCTGAGGAAAGAAAGCGATTGCTTGCTGTGCAGTCTGCTCCTGGTGAAGATGCTGTGAACACTGCTGAAATGGTAACAAAGGATTTAGAATATTATATAAATGTTGATAATGCAACAGCAGGGATTAAGAGGACTGAATCCAATTTTAAAGGAAGTTCTGTGAGTAAAATATTAATCAAAGAGCATTGCATGCTACGGGGAAGTCTTTCATGAAGGGAAAGTGATTACTATGGCAGGCTCCATTGTTTTAAGAAATTGGGCCAGGTGCAGTGGTTCACTCTTATAATCCTAGCACTTTGGGAGGCTGAGGCAGGAGGATCACTTGAGGCCAGGAAATCAAAACCAGCCTGAGTAATGTAGTGATACCTTGTCTCTACAAAAAAAAAAAAAAAAAATGTTTTTAATTAGCCAGGTGTGGTGGTATGTACCTGTAGTCCCAGCTACAGGGGAGGCTGAGACAGGAGAAGGCTGGGTTGAGCCTAGGAGTTTTAAGTTATTGTGAGCTATGATGAAGCTACTCCATTCTAGCTTGGGCAATGAAGCAAGACTCTGTCTCAAAAAAAAAAAAAGGAAAAGAAATTGCCAGAGCCATCCCAAACTTTGTCAACCACAACTCTCATGAGTCAGCAGCCACCAACATTGAGGCAATACCCTCCACCAGCATAAAGATTGCAACTTGGCTGAAGATTCAGATGATGTTACCACTTTTTAGCAATCAAGTATTTATTTATTTAAACAGAGTCTCACTTTGTCACCCTCGGTAGAGTGCTATGGCATCATAGCTCACAGCAACCTCAAATTCTTGGACTCAAGCAATTCTCTTGCCTTAGCCTCCCAAGTAGCTGAGACTAAAGGCATCTGGCACAATATCTGGCTGGTTTTAGAGATGAGGGTCTCTGTCTTGCTCAGGCTGGTCTCAAACCCATGAGCTCAGGCAATCCACCTGCCTTGGCCTCCCAAGTGCTAGGGTTACAGGCGTGAGCCACCACACCCAGCCTAAAAATATATTTATTAATTAAGGTATCCACCTTGATTTTTTTAGACAATGCTATTACACACCTAGTAAATTACCATAACTACATAACATTTACATGCTCTGGGAAACCAAAAATTCACATAACCGGCTTTATTGCAATATCCCCTTTATTCTGGTGGTCTGGAACTGAACTGCAGTATCTCCAAGGTCTGCCTGTGTGGGTACAGGTTTATTATAACCTGTTATAGAGGCAGTCTCTGGCAAGTCCACATCTGTGGTGTGGGACCACAGGCTGGAGACCCAGGATAGCTGAGGGTACACATGAAGTCTGAGGACGGTCTGCCAAAGAATCTCCTTTTGCTTGCTGGTCTTTGGTTCTCTGAAGGCCTTCACCCAATCCGATGAGGGCCACTCACACCAGGAAGATGCTTTACTGTTCGATTAAAATACTAATCTTATCCAGAAAGATCCCGACAGAAGCACTCAGAAACGCTGGGCTTCCTGTGACCCAGTCAGGTTGACACGTTAAATCAATCATTACAGGCACCTGTATATATTATTTTTTATTAAATCATAGTTGTGTGTATTAATGCATTTATGGAGTACAGTGTGCTGGTTTTATATACAATATGAAATACAACAAACTAGTTAACATTGCCTTCACCGAACATTCTTAATTATTGTGTTAAGAAATTTATGCTCTACACTTAATAGATTTGACATGTTCCCTTATAAAATGTACCATAGGTGTGGTCCCACCAGTTATCCTCCCTCCACTCACCCTCTCCCCTCCCTTCCCCTCTTCCGCCTTCATCTTGGGCTGCAGTTGGGTTATCACTTTCATATGGAAGTGTGGGTGATTATATATTGGTTTCCTAGTAAAGCTGAGTACATTGGATACTTCCGTTCTTGAGATACTTTACTAAGAAGAATATGTTCCAGCTCCATCCATGTAAACATAAAAGACGTAAAGTCTCCATCTTTTTTTAAGGCTGCATAATATTCTCTGAACACCTGTATATTCCTTAAAATTTGATTTAAGAAATTGGTTGATCTTTTCTTCTGGTTCTTGAGCAATCACTGGGAGGTTTTCTTTAGCAGAGATCACGGTTACTGAAGGATGTTGAGCCATCCCGCGTGCACATGAATTGAATATTCAGACTTTCTCTAACGTTTCCAGGTAACATTTGCTGAATGTTGGAAAGGCATAATATTAAAGTGTGTTCTTTTCCCCCTAGGAAGTCAACATCTTGGCACACAGCACTCCGTTTAAGGAAAAAATCTGAGAAAAAAGATAAAGACGGCAAAAGGGAAGGCAAGTTAGAGAATGGTTATCGGAAATCACGGGAGGGACTCAGCAACAAGGTATCTGTGAAGGTGAGTTTTGGAGGCTCCAGGAAAGTGTGTTAACCCTACATGAGCAGAAGGGGTCAGGGAGTCCAAGTGCTTGGAACCCTGGAGTCTGGGTTTGCTTGTGTGTGATCTCTTTTCACTGCACCACGACCACCACGCCGCCCCCTACCCTGTGAGCAGCATCCTGCAAGGTCTTGCTGGGGCCTAGCCCGGGGCTGTGCTGGCTGGCACACTTCTCCAGGTGCATGTATGGCTGATGTATGGCTATGCCCCAGGCAGGCACAGAAACCAGATTACCAGAAACAGAGTGCAAGGAAGCCCCAGCTCAGGCCTGCCTCAGACCAGAGGGGAGGCGACCAGATGTGAGGGCACCTCTGGGTTCACTGGCTTTCACAAATGCCCCTGGTGGTCTCCTCAGTCAGCTTTAATCCTCTAGAACAGCGGTTCTCAACCTGTAGGTCGCAACCCACAGGCACTGTATCTAAGGCTTGCAGCATTAGGAAGGTTGAGAACCACTGCTCTAGAATCAGATTCCCTGAAGGCCGCAGGGGTATTTCCTGGAGAGGAAGAAAATAGCCCCTGAAGCTCCCAGCACCCTTAGTCAGGGCACTGGCCATTCTGTACTAGGAAGGCATCTGGGGACCACCCGGACTCAGTCTGTGGAATGAGAACAATTAAGGTCTCTGAGTTTAAGCAGTGTTTTTTTTTTGTGTGTGGGTATGAAGAAAAAGATCACCTAAGGTAGTATGATGTTTACCTTTTGAGTGCAGTGAAAACGTGCTGTATTGGAGGGAGGGGGATGGGTATGTTCTCACCTAATGTAAGGGTATATGGCACACTTCCTGGGTGCAGGACACAACACAACCACACGGTGACTTTACCCAACAAATGCAAACATTGTAACTTAATTGTCTGTACCCTCATATTTGAATTAAAAAGTAAAAAATTAATTAAATAATATTTTTTTAAAAAGAAAGAAAATCTGGTCTATTTTAATACCAGCAAAAGCATGGTCTATTTTCATTGTAACCTGGGGCTAGCTGATTTCTACTAATCTTTTCATAATAAATGTAGCCCTGGATCAAAAGTAATGTTTCTTATATTTTTGGTTAACACCTGTTTGCTTTTTCCATTTCAGCTTCTCAATCCCAACTACATATATGACGGTGAGTCCTATTACATCTTTTGTCTAGTCTTAGAGGTCACTTAGAGGTTTTAGAACACTCAAGTGGAACCTCTGGAAATGGGTTTTTGGTGGTGCTCTGGGGTTGGATATCAAGTTAGGTCTAATCAGTGTGTCGGGGACAAGTTTGGGGGTGTGGGAGAGGAGCCAAGGGTGACCAGCCTCTGTTGACTCCTGTCTTACAGTTCCCCCAGAATTCGTCATTCCATTGAGCGAGGTCACATGTGAGACAGGGGAGACCGTTGTTCTTAGATGTCGAGTCTGTGGCCGCCCCAAGGCCTCAATCACCTGGAAGGGCCCTGAACACAACACCTTGAACAACGATGGTCACTACAGCATCTCCTACAGGTGAGGGAGGCCCGCTCTGGGATGGGTGTCACTGGCCAGGAGCACAGTATGGTGACTGGAAACTCCTCCTTCACCATGGCTGACGTAATGTATTTCTTTGGCCACCTGGGCGAATCCTCTTTCCACGAGGGCACTGCAGGTCTCAGTGTGTACTCCTCATCTGTACCAGAGCTCTTGCCTCCTGTGACCCTGACATAGAGGGGTCAGTGCTGATGGCAAGGGCTGAGCTGTGCTGATGCCTGATGTGCTCTCATGTGTGCCACAGTGACTTGGGAGAGGCCGCTCTGAAGATTGTTGGCGTGACCACGGATGATGATGGTATCTACACGTGCATTGCTGTCAATGACATGGGCTCAGCCTCATCAGCAGCCAGCCTGAGGGTCCTAGGTAAGCCGCACCTGAGCCAGAGGGGACCTGCTTCTAGGAGTCTTCTGAAGTCCAAAGTATCCCCCACATTTAACATGGCCTGGCATAGAGAACAACATGTTGCTTGTGGGCCTTCCCAAAGGAAGTTGCTTGGAAGTAGCAGACCACGGTCTCTGGGATATCACCATGGGGCACCTGAACCTCTAGGGACCACGTTCTGAGTTGAAACAAGGTGATTTTTATTATACTCAGAAATGTATCCTTTGGTCCAGCTGTCCAGCTAACATAGTCTAAGGTGGTCTCGCAGAGAATAGAAATAGAAGGAAAGGAGTCGGTGTGGCGGAGCCCAGCCTGTGCAGGCTCTGTGTCTGTCTGAGAGCCTGCCTGCAGCCCTACAGGGGGCGTGTCCTCCACGGCTTCTTGATGAGGAGCCAGGCTCAGGCTTGTCCAGAGTGTCCAGCAAGGTGGGCATCCACCATGGGACCTGCTCACTCTATGCTGCAGAGCTTGTTTTCTCTCCTCAGCTGAGCTGTTGGCTCCCTGGGGCAGAACCCACGTCTTAACACTTTTAAAATGTCCTGCATTTTCATTCGATATAGGCAGGTGCTCAGAAGGCCAGTTGATTATCCAAGAGCAGGAGCTACTTTCGGGGGGGGGGGGGGAATAAAAATCCAGACTAAATGGTAAATTGAATCTTGGAACACCCTGTGTGTGGACTGTAAACAAAGTCTGTCTTAGAACTTTTTTCCCAGATAATCCTATTTTCATAGATTTTAACCTCAATAATCAAAGGAATAACTTGTTCTGATGTTTTTGGATCATAGCACAAGAAAGAAAAAAATCTTGCATTTGAAAGTAAAGAATCACAAATTTTCTGATTTTTAAAAGTTATCGCAGATTATAAAGGTGATTCTTTTTTATTTAATCACTGGTGAAAGTTAAGACTTGAGTTTAAAAGGTCTGAGACTATTTGTGCTGTGGAGATGCAAGTGGGAAAATAAAGGGAAAGGAAATGTGCCTGTTCCCAGGCTGTGTGGGAGAATCCGGGGCTGGAATAATCGGTCCTGCACCCACAAGAACACGTCCCGGCCCCCAGGACTATGACTAAGAGAATGGCATGAAAAGAGAGCCTCTTTGTGCCACAGGTCAGAGCCATGGCTGCCACTAGTGAGAATGAGAAGGTGCGATCCGGAGGAGCTGGGGCCGCCACCCCCTGCACTGCTCTGCCTCGTGTTCTGATTGGAGGGCAGAGGCGGCATCTGTTTGATGCGCCTTTCTATATATACATATATAATGCTTTCATAAAAAACTTTTATTTAAAAAAATATAAAAGCCAATCCCTTTCATTAAAAAAGAAAAGGAGAAAACATTGCGTTTATGTGGGTAGTCCTGTATTCTTGTTGGGGGTTGGTAGGTGTTCAGAACTCCCAGGTAAAATAACTTTATCTTTATAAACGAGACTGTCAGTACCCATTCACCTACATCAGTGTTTTTCAACCTTTTTTATCTCTCAGGGCATACACTTGAACCTATAGTTTTAACTTCCACAGCACGCTTAAATTAGGTTGACCAAAAAAAAAAAAGAGTAAAAAAAGAATATACTTACTGCGCTTTGAACTCTTTTGAAAATAATTTAATTCATGATCTTTAAAAAAAATTTTGTGGCACACCGGTTGAAAATCACTGCTCTACATGGCAGAAGCCAGGTTTAGGAGGGCATCAGCCTGCAGGTGCCATAGTCAGCGGCACAGTCAGGCTGACTCACCTTGTGTTTGTAAGGCACTCCGAGTGCACATGGGCTGCCACCACAAGGGACGGCAATGGAGTGTGTTCTTTGGCTTTAGGGACTGAAATACAATCATTGTCCAAGTGTGCCCTGCCATGAGCACTTAAGTTTTGTGTGCATGACGCTCCTCCAGGCTCCGGACGCTCCTCAACACTCGAGGATGTTCCTCCAGGTTCGGGGTCACTCCAGAGGTGGCTCAGGCTGTGTTAGTTTGTTAGTCATGTAGTGTCCATGAGTGCAGCGTCAATAACGGTGCAGTGGGCAACATGTGCTGCTCACCTGCTTCAGGTGATTCCCAGCTATGAGTGACACCAGGAAGGCACGTGAAGGGAGCAACAGCCCCTCATAAGCCCTGACACATGGAACAGATTAAATATAAGTAAAGGAAATGCATTCCCGGCCACAGCCTAGGCAGAGAGGAAGGAGCTCTGTGAGGACAAGAATACGCAGATGCCTTACGGGCTGGACCAGAGGGCAGGGGAGGAACCGAGTGGGGCCAGGCAGCTGTGAGGGCCTGGGCACGTGACAGCCCTGTGCTTCCCAGGGCTGGCAGCTGGGCCAGCCAGTCGGCACTTAGCATCTTAAAGCCTTTTTTCACAGGAAGATTCTAGAAAGAATGTTTTACCCACCTGCGGACATATATAATATGTTAATTACTAACGTGGTTTACAATTGGCCTCTGTGTAGCAGAATTCTGTGTTTGCAGTGCATTTATGATTTATTGGCTCTCAAAAACCCTCTGAGTACTAAGAAAACACAGTGAACCCTTGCTCTCATGGCTGTGAGAGGAGGTGTCAAGGGAGTGACCACCCTCACTGTAGGGCTGTGTGGCCGGGCCACTGGGGGCACGGGAATTGTAGCAACAGTGTCCACTAGAAATAAAATGAAAGCTACATATGTGTGTTTTAGATTATTCTAGTAACGTGTCTTTAGAAGTAGTTTTATTAACATGTTTAATGTAACCAAATGCATATTTGCTTTGAACACAGAATCAATATTTGAAAAATGATTAGAGCAGAACTTTAGATTCCTAAGCCCCAACATGCAGCGTGTCTGTCACACGCACAGCACATCTTCACTCATGTGCCGTTTCCAGTGCCCGTGTGGCCACAGTTTCAGACAGTGTGCGACTGCAGACTTCCTACCTGGGAAGCTCCCTGTAAACAAGCTCAGGGCTGTGCTGCTCTTCCTGCAGGTCCAGGGAGTGATGGGATCGTGGTGACCTGGAAGGACAACTTTGACTCCTTCTACAGCGAAGTGGCTGAGCTTGGCAGGTAAGACACGAACCCATAGCCCCTTTGGAAGGAGCAGATGTGAGACAGAGTGTGCCATAAGGGCACGTGGACAGTGTTAAGCAGTATGTCTCCAGTTATCTGCCCTGTTGTGGAATCGTGCCCTGGTAGATGTTACACACTGTGACGTCTTCCCGCTATCAGCTGGGTGCCTAGTTCTGGGCCAGCCTCGGGGAGTTCAGAAGGGGGCCACTCGAGTACTCCTTGTGGAACTTCATCCTCTTGTGTCCTTGGGTTTTGTTTGTGTGTAGAGATTCAAAGGAGCTGCACTGTGGTTAGTAGAGTGTCAGGGTCGCAGCAAGGGCTCACCACGGCAGGGCCTGTTTCCCTTCAGGAGGGCAGTGGGCTGTGGAGCCAAGGTGGTGGCTCGGCAAGTGCCATCAAGCAGCCCAGCTCCCAGTTCCCTGCCCTTGCCACACAGCAGACACATCCAGGCATTGTGTCCCTTGAGGCACAAGAGCCAGTCAGAGACGCAAGGCAGCTTTGTCCTGTCCCTCGAGAGCTCTTGGAGAAACTCCGGCCAGCAACGTCCTGGACACTCCTTTGGCCATAACCCATGGCGTGGCCCGTGCCATGCATCTCCTGTTGCCTGTTGCTGTGTCTGGAGTTGCCCCCACTTGCTGTGTTCAAACAGCAGTGATGTGTGGCTCTCTCAGCACTGGGGGGAGGAGGGGTGTGAGGCGGCCATGTGTGGCTCTCCTGGCACACCTGTGCCCATCACATGAGAGCCTTTGTCAGACACTGGCCTCTTCCCACATGGACTTTTGCCTGGGCCTCCACATCACAGTGGAAGCATCCAGAAGAACAGAGGCTGAAGCTGCAGTGCCTTCACGGCCTGGCCTCAGATGTCAGCAGCTACACTCCCCTCCTGTATCTCTGCATCAGAATCAGCCACCGGGCAGCCCAGATTGAAGGGCTCCCACTCTCTTCAGTGGGAGAAGTGGATAGGGCAGCCGCCCATAACCCTCATGTTCTGAGGCTGCTCCTGCTGCAGGTTTATTTATAGTTCTCAGGTGTGCACGACACCCTGGCCCTCCCTCAAGCCCCCAGCTCCCTCCCTGAGGCCTGAGGCCCAAGAACTACTTGTGGGACCCCCCTAAGGTGCACCAAAGGCCCTGGGGGCCCATTGGGTACAGGTCCAGAGGGCCTCTGCCTGTCCACACCCTTGCATCCCCACATCCAACCCAGGTAGAGGCAGTGACCTCAGCAACATCCCTTTGGAAAAGCATAGGAGGGGTGGGCTGCCAAGGAGGTACCAAGGACTTAACCCCCAGCTTCCTCCCCTGGCAGGAAACTAAGGGGGCCCCAGCCTTGCTCTGTCACTTCTGCCACATGGAATGGCCAGAGGAAGCCCAAGAGTGAGCCCTGCCCAGACACAGATACGAGAAAATTGAGGCTGTCCGAGAGGGAGGCAACAAGTTATTACCTGGCTGAGGGACAAGCTAGGATTTGAGGGCAAACCGTGGCACCACAGCCCCTAAACAGAGCGGCCAGGGAGCAGCAGGGCCTGTGGACAGGGGTCAGGTCACCACACTGTGGAGTTGGTCCCGATCCAGTCCATTCAGGATATTGGAGCCTTTCTCCTAGACATACTTCAGAGTCCTCTGGAAACTGTCTTCTTGGCATCTCCTACAGGGGCAGATTCTCTGTTGTCAAGAAATGTGATCAGAAGGGAACCAAACGAGCAGTGGCCACTAAGTTTGTGAACAAGAAGCTGATGAAGCGTGATCAGGTCACCCATGAGCTTGGCATCCTGCAGAACCTCCAGCACCCCCTGCTCGTGGGCCTCCTCGACACCTTTGAGACCCCCACCAGTTACGTGCTGGTTTTAGAAATGTGCGTATGCTCCTGCCCTTCTCCCTCCCTGGAGCCCTCAGCCTCAGCTTCACGTGGAGGCATTTGTGCCTGCTCTCTAAGAAGCACACAGACTGGGTTTTTAGAATTTACAGACTTCTTAAAAAAACAATTTTACTATCAGAGACCTCAGTTTTATACCTTTCCCTCAGGGGCAGAAAGTAGTGTGATCCTCAAGAGGGGCAGCTGGGTGGGGGCAGTCACACCCTGGCAGGAGGCACAACACACCAGCTGTGGGCTCTTCTGGTCCTCAGCCCATCCACAATCCCCTGGTTTCAGAAGGAACATGGGGCCTGTCCTCTCGCCTCCATCCTTGGAGTAGGAGGCACATCGATGGTGGGAAGGAGTGTGTCAGGGCCCTGCACAGGCTGAGGAGGGTGCAGGAGGAAGGCAGCAGACTCTGGCCTGGGCCTAGGCCCTGCTCCTTCCCCATCCTCTTTATTTCTCGACTTGGGTGTCCATTAAAATGACCCCGACTTTGGAGGCTGCCATGATGTGTGCATGAGAGGCGTTGAAGGCTAGGCCTGGCCTGGCAGCCCCAGGAGGGCTCCTTTCTGGCTCCTATCTTCCCTGGGGATTTCTAAATTAGAACCGTCACTCCACTCCTTGTCAGAAATCTCCTACGAGGCCTTGGTGTCTGGACTAAAGCGTCAGTGCTTTTGGCTATCATTTCTTTCCCCTGGGAAGCTGCATATCTTGGCTGCCCATATTGTTAACAGGCTTCATGACAGACTGCTAGGAAACCTACTGGTTGCTGCCCAGTGCTGCACAGGTAGAATCGTCTTACAACTTCCTGCTTTGCAAGCAGAGGGCAGCATAGGCCCATGTTCAGAGAGGGCAGGGCCCAACCACCTGGCCCAGGTCTGGCTCCTCCGCTCACAAGCTTCTCTTTGCCTCAGTTTCTTCTTCTATAAAATGGGGACAACAAAGCTGTCTTCTCAGAAGGTCATGAGGATTAAAAGAACTAATAGAAAGCATTTAGTCCTTGGCACATGGGCCACGCTGTGTAAGCATCCCTAAATATTAAGAGTGATTTCAGAGTAGGAAGACTTGAGGCCAACATTAACATTTAACTGTGTCGCCTCATTGCCTGGCTCTTACTTTATCTCGTTCAGTCCTCCCATGCCCTATTTCACAGATGAGGAAACTAAAGCTCAGGGAAGTGGGGCAAATATCTGCCTTCTTCAGCAGATATCTGCAGACTGCCTGCTCGCTGCCCGGCACTGCCCAGTAGCTTCATTGTGCCATGGCAGAGGCAGGGTTTGAACCCTGGCTGCGCAGCCCCCTCCCACCCAGTACTCCTGAGATCGCAGTCCCTCGTTCCCCACTTGTACCTCCACAGAAGAACTGCACAAAAGTCAACCACCTTATCTACCTGTGTTCCCAGTAGAGGTACAATTCTAAAATGCCAAGAAAACACTCAAAATGGGGACAAGTCCTGTGCATTTCTTAGTAGCCCAAAGAGCTACAGTGCAGCGTATGATAACAGAGTCACTTGTTCCCACCTCTGCAGGGCTGACCAGGGTCGGCTCCTGGACTGTGTGGTGCGATGGGGAAGCCTCACCGAAGGGAAGATCAGAGCACACCTGGGGGAGGTTCTGGAAGCCATCCGATACCTTCACAACTGCAGGATAGCCCACCTGGACCTAAAGGTTGGCGGGGCCCAGGGTGGACCAGGGAGGGTCTGACTGCAGCCAGCTTGACCACACAGAATGTGTAACGCCAGGCTGATGGGTGCAGGGACTGGGAGCTGTGTCGTCCAGTGATGTGCACAGTAAAACAGTGGGCAAGCACCGGAGGCCTTCCAGCCTTTCATGAGCCTTTCAGAAAGTTCTGTGTGTTTCACTCAGTGATTGTAGGTGGTTCAGTGGTAACTTAGACAAGAGCATTTCCTCTTAGTTGTGGGAGGAAAAGCAAACCCTACAGTTCATAAAGCGGCCTTGTTTATCTGGGCTGTTTAGCTCTTAGGCTTCCAAAGAAAGCTTCTGCTGTCATGCCTTCCTCCTCTTGCCCAGGGCCTGCGTGTGTGGGACCCATCCTGCTTTGCACGTGAACCGTTCATTCTAGTTGACATCTTTTTTTTTAAGACTTGTTTAAGACTTTGTCATCGTAGGTAGAGTGAGTGCTATGGTGTCATAGCTCACAGCAACCTCAAACTTGAGCTTGAGGGATCCTCTGCCTCAGCCTCCTGAGCAGCTAGGACAACAGGCACTCACCACAATGGGTTTTTCTATTTTTAATAGGGATCCTCTGCCTCAGCCTCCTGAGCAGCTAGGATAATAGGCACCCACAGTGGGTTTTTCTATTTTTCTAGATTGTTTTACTATTTTTAATAGAGACAGAGACTCACTCTTGCTCAGGCTGGTCTCGAACTCTTGAGCTCAAACAATCCACCTGCCTCAACCTCCCAGAGTGCAAGGACTAGTTGATATCCTTTCTATCTCACTGTAGGTTCCTGAGGACCAACAATCACAAGTAGCTTAAGACTAGGGTAGTTTGAAAATGATGGCTGTCTTATCCTGTATTCTAGCCTGAGAACATCCTGGTGGATCAGAGTTTAGCCAAGCCCACCATTAAACTGGCTGACTTTGGAGATGCTGTCCAGCTCAACACGACCTACTACATCCACCAGTTACTGGGGAACCCCGAATTTGCAGCCCCTGAAATCATCCTTGGGAACCCTGTCTCCCTGACCTCGGATACATGGAGTGTTGGAGTGCTCACGTATGTACTTCTGAGCGGCGTGTCCCCCTTCCTGGACGACAGCGTGGAAGAGACCTGCCTGAACATTTGCCGATTAGACTTTAGTTTCCCAGATGACTACTTTAAAGGAGTAAGCCAGAAGGCCAAGGAGTTCGTGTGTTTCCTCCTTCAGGAGGACCCTGCCAAGCGTCCCTCGGCTGCACTGGCACTCCAGGAGCAGTGGCTGCAGGTGGGCACCAGCACTGGCAAAAGCACGGACGTCCTGGACACGTCCAGACTGACTTCCTTCATTGAGCGGCGCAAACACCAGAATGATGTTCGACCTATTCGTAGCATTAAAAACTTCCTACAGAGCAGGCTTCTGCCTCGAGTTTGACCTGTCCTGAAGTTCTTTCTCATTCTCTTTCACCTGCCAATCAGCTGTTGATTTGAATTTTGAAGAAAAAACAAACATAAACCGATCAGCTGCCGGTCTGTTCATCGTGTGAAATTGCATTCCAAGTGAGCTGCTGCTCAGCAGTGCTTGGGACTGAGCTGCGAGCTGCGCTGGGGTGGAGGACCTTCAGTTACACTCTGCCAAAGGCAGAGATCGCATTGCTGTATCACAGTATTTTATTCAGGTTTCTGCAAAAAATAAAAAGATAACTTTTTTAAACAAACGTGAATAGAATTTTGCAAATTTAACATTTTCAAGATTTATCCAAGGAAACAAAATGCCTATGTGCAACCACTGGTGTTAACGAACAAAACAAAGATACTGTGTATCTCTGGGGAAGACGCGCCCAGGGGGCGGCCACAGCCTCGTCTAGGGCTCAGTGTCCACCGGCTCCGAGCTTTTCCAGCCGCCTCGTCTGCGTGCGTCTCACCCAGACGCCAGACTTGGCTTCTGAAACATGCATTCAACCTCAAACTTTTGCATAAAATAGAATGAATTGTTTTGCTCTGATGAAATGTAGGCCTTACTTGTATATAAGACTGTTCCTGCCTTCGGTCTGTCATTTCCCTCCCCCACCCACCACCTGGGGCTTCCTCTGGGGGTCTCAGGGTCTGTCCATCAATGCAGACATCAGGTCGGGTCCTGCCCCACTGCCCCTCCCCCGACCCCACCCCCAACTGTCAGATGGTTGAGCAGTATACAGTCAGATGAAAATACTGTAAATGCACTCATTGGGGTTTTTTTGGTTTTTTTTTTTTTTTGGTTTTATTTCTTATCATGTGCAATGTTGTGGCTTTAACATTTTATGCAACTATTTATGAAGACCTCTGTTGTACCTGTAATAAATATGTAGAAAAAGCACATACTTCGTACAGTGAGCTTTATGGTTTTGTGCGTGTGTTGGGGGTGGGGAGGGTGGGGGGGTGGGGTCGTAGCCCTGTGCCCTCGGTTCAAGTAGACTGAACTCCTCGTGAAATTTGTCAGTTTTGAGGACTGTAAAAAGTGGTTTCATACTCTGAATATAAAACTGGATAATAGGGTAATGTTTTAAAATTTATTATGCTATTATTCAGAATGCCAAAGTATTATTTTTTTCCCAAAATCAGTCTGGACATTTACTACTTTTTAGACTTTTTGACGTTCAACTTTCTGTACAAAAAAATTGGCAGGATTTTGAGCTTTTGGTAAGAAATAAAAGCCAATTAAGCACCGGCCCCCTTGAGGCTGGTACCCAATGCCCGAGTCACTGTGGCAGAATTCACACTGGCCTGGGGAGTCCCTTCAGCACGAGAGGCTGGGTTTCTGGGCACGCTTGAAGTTTTCTGGATGTCTTTTTATCTCTCTTATGTGAAGTACACTAAAAAAAAGAGACCAGCCTGCTTCCCAAGCCAGCCAGACACCTGGGTCTTGAGCCATAAACTGGCATAGTTAAGCTTTGCAGCTTCCAATGTATTTTATTTATTCTTTTGTTGGGTTTTTGTTCGTTTCTTCTTGTAAAATTGTACAGAAACTTTTTAAAAGAAATTGGATTCAAAACTGGATGTGTATCGTAACCTCATAACTTTTATTTGTGTATTGTTTCTTTTATTATTTTAGTTAAATTTTTACATTATTTTGCATGTATATTTCTTTGTACAGAGACCTTACATGTTTACACAGTATGATGTGATGTAAATATTTTATTTTGCCATCAGTTATTTTAAAAAATTAAACATATTTGCTTGATTTTTGTGTTAGGCTTTTTATTTAAATTGGTTACTATTAAATTGGAAAGAGAGATGGCTGAGGGCAAGACTGAAGCATAAGCCTCATGGGTGGGAGGGGGCAGAACATTCTAGACCAGGAATCCTCCGTACACATCTCTGGGTCCTACAGACTGGCCCAGAAAACTAAACTCCAGACACTGTTAGATAATCAGAATGTTGCCTGCTCACAGTGAGGTCATAGCTCACCCTAGTTAGAATATCAAAAGTCGCCTCATTCTGAGGAATGTAGGATCATGGCCAAGGGAAGAGCTGTTTCATCAGAAAACAAAATCATTTCCATCACCATATTAGCATAAACAAAGATCCTGCAGTGGTGGCTGTCCCTCACTCCCTAGTACCAAGGTCCTCCTGGTCCTACTGAGACTTGCAGCCTCTGCCTTCCTGGGTCTCCCACTGCTGACAACAGATTATTTTTCCTGATGACTAAGATTGTCTCTCTTACCTTGATTCTTCCTGGCTTTCCTTCTGGAAAGGTGACTTTTACTGTTTAACACACCATAAAGAACAAGTTTTCATTTTCAACTAAAAAAATCCTGAACAGAAAATTGACACGAAAAGCTATTTGTGCTAAGTCTCTTAAGTCAGGACTTGGAAAGCTAGCTGTCTGAGGCTTGCATCCCATCCTGAGTCCCAGGAGCACCCATGCTGCATCAGGCCAGAGGGAGCTACCTGACCAGCTCCAGGGCCGTACCTTCTCAGCAACGCAAGGGACTAGCTGAGTGAAGTAATTAGACCCCTGAGAATAGCAGGACCTACCACACACCAGCGAAAGGTACTCAGATGTTTGGTTTGTCATCTCTACCTAGATTTTCACGAATATCAAGATATTTTACATTTTTCACATTGCTATTTATAAATATTTTAAGTCCAGGAATTCCTTTCAGCCCAAATGGAGGTGGGGAGATGGCCAGTGATTTAACAGAATTATAAACATTATCTTATAGCAAGTGTTAATCTAAAAGATACTCAGCCATCGTAGAACTCTACAAGGAAAGAGCCTTTAAGGTGTATACATTTTTGAGAGCTAATGATAAAGACAATTCATGGAACTTATAGAAAATAAAGTATCCAAATCATAAATGGATAACTCAATATATTCTTATACATTATATACCTGTGATTACCACCAGGAGCAAAACAGGGAATGTTTATCCATTCTCTTCCCACAGTCAATCTGTGCTTCCAACGTAATCACTGTTTGGATTTCTACCGTCTATAGATGAGTTTGTCTTTGAACTTGATGTAAGTAGAATCATCCATACATTTTAAAATTAGACTAAACTTTTTTATTTTAGAGTCATTGCAGATTACCATGCAATTGTATGCAATGTCCCCATTACCTAGTAATCACATCTTCTATGCAACGATACAGCATCACAACTAAATACTGGCGTTGACACCGTCAAGATGCAAAGCATTTCCATCACCACAAGGCCCCTCCGATGGCCCCTTTCTGGTCACCTACCTACCTCCTGCCACCACACCCTACCCCTGCCAGACACTTCTCTTTGCTTCATTTTTATAACTGTCATTTTGAGAATGTTACAGTATAGATGGAATCACACAACTGTGATCTTTAGAGATAGGTTTTCTCACTGAACATAATTCTCAGGAAATTCACCCAGTTTGATGTGTGTATCAAGAGCTTTTTCTTCTTATTCCTAAGTAGTGGTTCACAGGGTAGACGTGTACTACACTTGAACCATTCACCCATTGAAGGACATCTGAGGTTTTTCTAGCCTTTGGTTATGAATAAAGCTTCAATGAATATTCACGTACAGGTTTTTGTATGAATATAAGTTTTCATTTCTCTGCGATGAGACAAATGGCAGATGATATTCTAGTTCCATACTACATTTTTTTTCCTTTTATTAAGTCATAGACACATGGATGATTTTTAAGGGACTGCCACGTTCTTTTCTAGTCTGTGCCTTTCTACATTCCCACCAGCAATGTCTCAGTAATCCAGTTTTTTCACGTCCTCACCAACGTTTGGTGCTATCAGTACATTTTAATTTGGCTATCCTGACAAGGGTATAGTGATGCCTTATTGTGGTTTTAATTTGCATCTCCCTGTTAGCTAATGATAGTGCACATCTTTCGTGGGCTTATTTGCTTGTCTCTGTATCCTCTTCAGTGAAATGTCTCTTCATGTCTTTTGCCCCTTTTCTTATCGGATTGATTTTTAACTGTTGAGTTCCGAGTTCTTTATACATTCTAGATACTAGTTATTTGTTGGAGATGTGGTTTGCACATATTTTCTCCCACTCTGTAGTGTGTCTTTGTGGCTTCCTTGTATGTTTCTGAGCTGTATTTGCTAATATTTTGTTAAGGGTTTTTTTAATCTATATTCATGAGGGATATTAGCCCCTAATTTTCTTTTTTCTGTCTTTTATTTTATTTTTTGGAGACATAGTCTCACTCTGTCACCCTGGGTAGAGTGCCCTGGTGTTATACCTCATAGCAACCTCAAACTCTTGGGCTTAAGCTATCCTCTTATTTCAGCCTCCTGAGTAGCTGGGACTATAGGCATCTGCCATAAAACCCACCTAGTTTTTCTTTTTTAGGTTAATGTGAGGATACAAACAATTAGATTACAATATTTGCATTCATTAGGTAGAGTCAGTCTTGTAGTTGTGTCCTGCACCCAAAAAGTGTGCCATATACCCTTAGATTCCAGTACACGATCTAGGTATTTGTTTGTTTGTTTGTTTGTTTCATTTTAGTAGAGACAGGGGTCTCACTCTTGGCTGGTCTGAAACTCAGCCTCCAAGAGTACTAGGACTATAGGCATGAGCCCTCGCCCCCACCTGTTTTTGTTTGTTTTTGGTACTGTTTTTTGGTTTTAGTAATCAGAATATGATTACCTTCATAAAATGGATTTGGAAATGTTATTTTTTTATGTCTTTCTGGAAAGATTGTATAGAATTGGTGTTGATTCTTCTTTAAGCATTTGGTAGACTTCTCCAATGGAAACGTGGGCCTAGGTAAGTCTTTATTTAGAGTTTGAATTATGGGTTCAATTTTCTCCGTCGTTACATTCAAATTATCTGTTTTATATTGAGTTTTGATCATTTGAGCATTTCAAGGAGTTGATCATGCCATGTCCAGTGATTCAATCAATTATTGAGAGAGCAATATTGAAGTCTCCAGTTCTAATTATGTATTTGTCTCTTCATCCTTTCATTTCTATGAATATTTGCTTCATGTGTTTTACAGCTCTGTTGTTTGGAGCACATGCTTTCACAGTTACAGTGTCTTCATGGTAAGTTAATCCTTTTATCACTATGTAATGTTGAAAAGATAGTTCTTTTTTTTTTACTTTTTATCTATAGTAATGTTCTTTGCTCTGATGTCTACTTTGATATTAAGGTACTCACTCTTGCTTTTTTTAAAACTAATATTTGCATGACATATTTTTGTCCATCCTTTTATCATCAGCATACATATATACTATATATAAATTTCTTGTAAACAGCATACAACTGGATCATGCGGGGGAGGGGGGCTGTTTCTTTTTTCTTTCTTTTTGGAGACAGAGTCTCACTACGTCGCCCTCCACAGAGTGCTGTGGCGTCACAGCTCACAGCAGCCTCAAATTCTTGGGCCTAAGTGATTCTCTTGCCTCAGCTTCCCAAGTAGCTGGGACTACAGGCACCTGCAACAAGGCCCGGCAATTTTTTTTCTTTTTTTTTTTGGAAGTTGTCATGTTGTTTTTAACAGGCCCAGGCAGTGTTCAAACCTGCCAGCCCCAGTGTATGTGGCCATTGCCCTAACCACTGAGCCATGGGTGCTGAGCCAACTGGATCATGTTTTTAATATGCTCTGCTCATCAGTCTTTTCATTGGTATAATTAAATCATTTATATTTAATGTAACTGTTGATAAGTCAGGGCTTAAGCCTGCCATTTTATTTTTTTCTCTACTGTTCTCTCTGGTTTCCATTTCTCTGTTTTGTTTTGTCTACCTTCCTGTGAGTTGCTTGAACATTTTTAGAATTCCATTTTGATTTACTTATATTGTCTTTGGATGTATCTTTTTGTATAGCTTTAGTGGTAGCTCCAGATATTACATTATACATACATAACTCATCACAATTCAATGGTTTTATCATTTCGCCAGTTTAAATGAAATAAATGTCTTGTTACCATCCTCTGTTTATAATTGTTTTAAATACAGATTGTCCCCCCAAATGATTTTTGCCTCTATGATGGTTTTATTGGGATATTAAATGCATTTTGACTTAAAATATTTTTGATTTATGGTGAGTTTATTAGTATACAACCCCATCATGAGGAGCATCTGCAATTCCTCTACCTACATTTAAAGATACATTATACAGTGTTATACTTTTCACTTCAATACTCAAACATGATTTAGAAAACCTAAGAGGAGAAATAAAATGTATTTATCCATGTTTTCACTCTTCTCATTGTTCTTTCATCCTTCCTGATACTCCAGAACTTCTTCCTATATTCCTTTCTTTCTAGGTAGGGAACTTATTCTAGTTGTTATTTTAGGATATGTCTGTTGGTAGCAAATTTGCTTAGTTTTTCTTCCTAAGTATATCTCAACTTTTCCTTACTCCTCTTACTCTTGAAGCATATTTTTACTGAGTATAAAATTCTTGGTTGACAGTTCTTTTCTTTCAGCACTTGGAAAACATCATGCCACTTCTTATAGACCTCTGTAGTTTCTGATGAGAAATCTACTGTTGTTCTAATTGCTTTTCTCTTACAAATAAGATGTTCTTCTTAATCACTTCCAAGTTGTTTTTTGTTGTGTTATTTTTCTGTATGGAAGTTTAGTCTTGATGTGTTTTAGTATGTATTTATTTTGACTGGAATTTACTCATATTCTTGAATCTGTCGTTATGCCTTTTGCCCAACTTGGAAAGATTCCTGCCATTATTTCTTCAATTTCTATTTTCAGCCTGCTCTCTCACTTCTCTTCTTCCAAGACCCCAATGAATGAACATTAGATGTTTTTGTTATAGTCCCATGGGTCTCTGAGGCTGTGCTGCTGCTCTCTTCCCCTTCCTCTCTTCCCTATTCCCCAATTCTACTCCCCCTTCCCTGCCTTTCCCGGTCCTCCCTCCCTCTCCCCCTTCAGCTATTTTCTCTCTTTGTTCAGATTGGGTAATTCCTATGATTCTATCTAGCTACAAGTACACTGATTCTTTCCTCTCTCCACTATAGTCTGCCGTTGAGCCCAATCACTGAGTTTATTTCATTTATTGTGTTTCTAAATTCTAAAAATTCCTTTGGTTTCCTTTACATTTTCTGTTTCTTTGCCGAGATTTTCTCTGTTTTTATTTTTGTGTGTTTGTAATTATTTCTTGAAGGATTTCCATCATGGCCTCTTTAAAGTTATTAGCAGGTATTCTCACTTCTCTGTCATTTCATTGATGATGCCTGTTTTTTGTCTTTCTCCTTCCAGTTGAGATCCTCCTAGTTAGTAAGATGATTTTGAAATAGAGACATCTAGGGTATTCAGTTATGAGACTCTGGGTTTTAATTAAACCTTCAGATTTATCTGGCTTCCTTCCACACCACTTCAGCAGGGGAAGGGGGAAGTTGCTGCCTCACTATTGGTGAGCAGGGCTGTGAGTTCTACTAGGCCCCCTTTGATACCATCCTAGTAGAAGGGAGAAGGGAGCTTTTGTTATTGCTGAGTGGGAGTGGAAGTTCAGGCTCCCCTATAAGCTTCGCTGATACCACAGGGAGCAAGAATTCCTGTTACTCCACAGCAGGGATGAAAGTCCTGGCTCCCTATTTGGCCTTTTTTAACATCACATTGGCAGGGATCAGGGTGCCCTATTACAGCCAGGCAAGGGTAGAAGTTGAGGCTTCCCACTAGTCTTTGTTGATGGGGTGAGGGTGGGGGCAATAGTTTTTTCTGTGGTGTTTGGCTAGAGAAGAGTAGTTAATTGCCTAAAAGTTTTTTTGCCAAGCTGAGCATGGTGGCTTACACCCACAATCCTAGCACTCTAAGAGGCTAAGGTGGGTGGATTGCTTGAGCTCAGGAATTCAAAACCAGCCTGAGCAAGAGTGAGACTCCATCTCTACTAAAAATAGAAAAATTAGCCAGGCATTATGGCAGATACCTATAATCCCCACTACTTGGAAGGCTGAGGCAGGAGGATCACTTGGACCCAAGAGTTTGAGGTTGCTGTGAACTATGATGTCACAGTACTCTATCCAGAGTGATAGAGCGAGACTCTGTCTCAATAAAATAAAATAAAATAATAAAAGAAAAGTTTTCTGCCTTGCTAACCTGCCTCTTTCCTTTGCCTAGAGAGAGCAAAGTTTTGTTGGAACCTTTTTTTCTCTGTGCCTATGGCATTTCCAGGGGTTGGCTTCTTCTACTAGACCCTCTTTGATACCTCACTAATGGTGAGCAGGGCTGTGAGTTCTACCAGGTCCCCTTTGATACCATCCTAGTAGAAGGGAGAAGGGAGCTCTTGTTATTGCTGAGTGGGAGTGGAAGTTCCAGAATGTATGAGACACAAAAATAAACACTGGGGAACTCACCCTGAAGTCTCCAGCTGATCTGCTTCCTTCTCTTCACCTCACAGACATCGTGTTTGATTTACATATAACATCCAAGTTTTCCATTGTAATTAGCAGAGAGAAGAGGGGAAAGGGAAAGTTCATCTTCTCCTCTTCTCAGAAGCAAAACTCCAGCCTTAGAGCTTCCCTTTGTATTTGTCAGTTTCAGGATAATGTCTTGTGGGTCTCCTGAGATAGGTGCAAAAACAATTGCTTGGTCCTATTTGCAAAACCAATTTTATCAGTTATAAAAAAGGGGGACCATACAATGAATAGCTGTCAGAATTTAAGCTCTTTGCACATTTCAATTTCTTGCACCTTTTCTGCAGACTCATTTCTTATTGAAGTCTAACCACCAACGCCACCAACACTAATATTCTACCGTTCCACAATCACAAGCTAGAACGCGCAGAAGAGGATAAGTAATGAGAGGTGGTAAGTAGGGACTGGCCAGGCTTCTGAGAGCCAACAGCCTGGACAAGCTGCTACCAGAGAGGACGCAGAAGCCAGCTCTGCTCTCTAAAGGGGAAAAAAGACTGATTCAAATAACTATTGGGTTTTTGTTTGTTTGTTTGTTTTGAGACAGTCTCAGTCACCCTGGGTAGAGTGCCATGGCATTACCATAGCTCACAGCAACCTCAAGCTCTTGGGCTCAAGCGATTCTCATGCCTCAGTCTCCTAAGTATCTGAAACTACAAGCGCCCAGCACAATGCCTGTATAGTCTTTCTATTTTTAGTGGAAGACAATGTCTCACTCTTGCTCAGGCTGATATCAAACTTCTACCCTGAAGCAATCCACCTGCTATCAGCCTCCCAAAGTGCTAGGATTACAGGCATCAGCCCCCACATCCAGACTCAGTAACCTCTCAAAGAGGGAATACAATGGATTGTTTAGCAGAAGTTTTGAGAGGATGGAAAAAGGTGAAGGGAAAACAAGGTTTCCAAGCTGTGACCTCGGGTTAGGTCCAAGTGTCCAATTGCTCAGTAATTTGAGGCAACAGCACATTTGCTTCCTCAGACTTCTCTTACATTTCTTATTTACAATTCAAAAATTGTATAAAGGTTTCGTCTTGCAGTGTGTGGCTGACATCCTACTGAAAGCAGGTTCAGGGACTTACTTTCAGGTCTGCTGAGTTTCCTGGTGCATTTTCCTACTTTCTTTCCACCCAAAATATTAGTGTTTACAAGGCAAAGTCTCTTGTAAAAATCCAAGAAGAGTAAAGGCTTTGAAACTAATATCCTCGTTTATAATTAGTGATATAGAAAACGTTCTGTCTGTGTTCCATTTTTGAAATTAAAAATTTTTACTTGGCTTTACCTGATCCATCCATCTTTGTAACTACATTTATCTCCTGGTAATAGGAAGATTATAAGGAGAGACTTACAAGGAAAGACTATGTCAGAACAAGTGACATCCAAACAGGCTTTTGGAGACACATTACCCTGTTCGTAATTTGAGAACTGCCTACACTGCTGGATTGTTAAGGTATGGTAATGACCTGGTTTCCATAGTTATTTTAAAATGCTTACATCAAAAGACAAAAGATGCAAAGCATCAACTTTTTGCAAACATGAAAATTACCTCCCTGCATTAAGCTATCCCAAGTTAAGAGTTAATTACAGTGGGCCCGTCACTGGGAGAGGGGAAAGTGGACCACATCCTTCCACACTCAAACCCCAATGGTAGCCTCAACCTCAGGGAAAGAGCCAAGCTAGAGACCATGCATGGGGTGGCAGAGCCCTTCCACCCACTTCGAGTTCCTTCCCCAGGGCTCCATTTTGCTTGGGGCTGAGTGCCCTGAATCTGCCTTTCTACCCACATACCCCTGTGTCAGCCCCCTATTTTCCACCCACTGGCCTCCTTAGCCTCTGAGTCCCCCTTTGTAGGTGCCAGAGAGATGAGAGCATATGTTTATTAATTAAAAAATAAAAAATAATATTGCTAACGCTAAATGGAAAAGAGCGTCTCCTTGTAGTGGGTTCCACATAAGGTCTTGTTCCCTGGGACTGGAAAGCAGTGTTGTGGTCTTAGCTCCCTGCAAACTCCACATCCTGGGTTCAAGTGATCCTCCGGCCTCAGCCTTCCAAGTACTTGGGACTAGAGGTGCCCACCACCACACCCAACTAATTCATCTATTTTCATAGAGAGAGGGTCTCACTCTTGCTCAGGCTCTTCTCTTTTAAATGACACCCAGAAGAACTAATCTGTGAGATATTAACTTTAATCAGCGTTTAGTCTTGTGCCAGGGAGGTTGGCAGTCCCTGTCTTTAAGTTAAATGGCTGCCCTTATCCAGGCTGGGGGTGAAGATAATGCCTGCAATATAAGCAAAGTAATCATAAGAAAAAGGGCTGGAGCAAATAGCTTCCATCTCTAAGCCAGACACCCGGAAACAGGTTTCATCCATCAGCATGTACACCCCTCCTCTTTTCTTGGCCTCATGGCAATACAGGGGGGATGTGCTGGGACCACCAGGCAATGATCCCTATGAACTCTGCTCCATGATTGAAATGAACAGATTCTGAGCTTGACATTGAGCTGAATATTAAAGTCCTAACTCTAGGCAAGAACTTTCTATTCCATACCATCGGTTATTACCAATTTGTTCCTCATATCCTAAAGTGCTCCCACGTTTGGATACGTGGATACTTTTGGATACTAAGAAGTTTTTATAGAATAATTTCTAGGAAGGATTTGAGAGGTTGATAGGGCCAAGGATTGTGCGTGTCTATGGGTGTGGTCAGAACCTTCCTGTTCTTCCTTTCACTTCCACAAATGGCTTATTTTCCAGACTTCTACGTCTTTTTGCCCTTGGGGCCACTTTAATTGTTCAGGAAACTCTAATTGTCTGTAGTGGGCAATTATTGTGAAATATTATCTTCTCTCTCAATGGTTCCCAGTCTCCCAAAGGCATTCATATTTCAAGGAAGATAAATAAGCCCAGAACATGGAAGATATTGCTCATTTTAATTTAAAAAAGTTTAAAGCCAAAAGAAATAATCATGAAGGCAATGCTTCAAGGGGTAGAACCCAGAGTAATTATAAAAGAAAGCCAGATACTTTCTAATATTTTTAAAAATAAAATACCTAGGAAAAATGTAACAAAAACCTTCACAAAAGTGTGAGACCTCTTCACTAAAAACTGCAAACTGTTAGTGAGAAATTTTTTTAAGTACTATATAAATAGTGGGAAATACAAGGTTAATTGATTAGACAAATACTATAAAAATATTGTAAAGATGTAGCATCTTCCTAAATCCATACAGATTCGATGCAATTGCAGTCAGAAGCCTCATAAGACTTGGGGAACATTGGCAAGCTGATTTTAAAATTGATATGTCAGGACAAAAGAGCATGAGAAGCCAAAGCACCTTTAACAATGGAGCTGGAAGGGCTTATATAACCAATGTTCAAGACCTTTAGAAAGTTCCAATAATCAGCACACGGTGGCACTGACACACGGGTAGTGCGACTCCTAATTTGCCTTTGGTTTTTGTAGGTTGTGCCAGAATTCAAAGAGACTGTGACTGTTTGAAGAAGATTCTGGGATTAATAGTACCCTGTAAATGGCAGAGAGAGGCCTGGGTGGGAGCCCCAGGTCAGAGAATCATTATCTTCTGACCACTAAGTGGTCAGTGGTCAGTGTAAAAATAACTATGGGGAAAAAGAATCCAGGATTGCAGACTGCAGCAAGCTTGCAAACATATGGACAGAGGAGACACACAAAGGATTCATCTCAGTTAAGTCTTCTGAAACCAGGGGTGCTTAAACTTTCCTTTTAGGAAAAAGAGGCAGAGAGAATGGTAGGCGAGGGAGGGAGATAAATGGCTGAAGCCACAAGCTTGTTCGGAAAGTGTTATCACCATTAATGTAAAGACATTTACTGAAAATTTTCTTTTCATTAACTTCCTCTTGGGAAATGTATGGTTTGGATCAACTGTCTGGTTTAGCATCAGTTAAATGTACTCTCTCAACACAAGTCCAATGCCCAAGTGTCCTTTATGACTCCCAAGTAAGAGCACCTGTGAGTGCCCCACTATGCCCGAATGGGCCTTAATAACACTAATGTTCAAGGCCTTCTGAAAACCTCCAAAACTAAAGGATCACATGTATTGAATCAGTTAAATAAAGTACATACATACAAGGGAATACTATACTATTTATTCAATCAATAATGTCATGTCTCTGTGTGGGTTTGGAAAAAAAAAAATCTCTGAAATAAATAAAATACATTTTTTTAAAAGACACAGCCTAAGAGAGTAGGTATGGACCCCAATTGTAGGGAAGGAATTTAAATGTTACTTTTATGCAGTCCTCATAAGAATGTATAATTAATCCATTAATTGGTAAACAAACAGAAGCTCACAAATTGTAGTATCTATGGCCTAAGAGGGATTATACATGTCTAATTCTGTTGGAACCTTATGGAAAATTTGAGTGTTAACTTCTTCCTGGCCCCACATTCTTGGGCGTCAGTCATTCTCCACTCCTTCATGGGGCCGGCAGCAGCAGCATCCTTAGAGAACTGCTTAAAAATGCAGAAGGTCATTTTCTTACCCAGATTATTAATTTCAGCCATAATTTTCTTCTTTCAGCCAGAAGTAAAGATCACTGTGTTGTCTTTAACCCAAGGGATACATACAGAAAGCTTAGTGGTCAATGTAAAAATAACTATGGTGGAAAAGAATTCAGGATTGCAGACTGCAGCAAGCTTGCAAACATACGGACAGAGGAGACACACAAAGGATTCATCTCAGTTAAGTCTTCTCATTACTTTGTTCATGACCTAAGATTGCTGTCCATGCATACTGTAATGAATGCAGAATTAAATAAAATACATCTCAGCCTGAAAAGTAAAGATACACAGAATACCAGGCCCACTCCCACCTAATGAATCAGAATCTACATTATTATAAGGTCCCCACAGACGCATATGCCCATTAAGTACTGGCCCATAATGGCCCACTGGACGTTCATGTGCCCTGTTGCATGAGACCTCAAGTATGTCACGTTATTATCATTAAAAACAAACCCAAAGATGGGATCTTACTTCTCACCGGTTAGGGCCAAGTTTTTGAGATTACAAAGATAAGGGTAGAAAGTTCACTGGGGAATAACCCAAAGCATCCATTACATAAATATAGATATGTGCAGAGATAAATACTTGGAGATTTTTTGAAACCAGGGCTAGGGATATAACAGAGTCAGAGTTTTAGGAGCAGCAGAGAATCTACATCGGCTCTGAGCCTCTCTCCCTTTGTCCTGTCTGTGCAGCCGTGCTTCTTCAAGCAAGGTAAACAAACCCGCTTTGTTAGTTTTGAGTGATAAACAAAGTAGTGCACTTGTACACAGCACATCAAACAATGTCCTACCAGAGGAAAGAGTTCCTAAGCCATAAATTACAGCAACAACGTGGAAGGAAACCAAGACCAGGGACAAGACTCTCAAGAAATATGTTACCAGAATATTACTCCTGAGCCAGCCAGGGCCTCAGAAGTAGTAGATTAATAAAACGCTGGCAACTCACAGCCCAAAACACAGCAGAAGGCTTCTTGTTCCTCTCCTTCCCTTTGCCTCCCCTTTGAGTTGGTGATAAAATTGCAATTTGCTATAATGAAGCCCAGTGCACCAATTAAAATATTTCATGTTTACATATCCCATTCATCAATTTGAGTTGTAAAAAAGGAAAAAACTTAAGGTAACACTAGAATTTGAGCTTCATGTTCTCATTTGGCCAGAAGGCCCACTGGTAGCAAGCTGTAATTTGGCAGAGGAAGCTCATCAGAGTCAAGACAGCCAAGGACATGAGAGCTCAGGATATGGAAAGGGCTTGATAAAGTCACACGGCAGGACCAGGGCATGGGACAGACAAGAGCAGATGGGGAAAGTCCTTTCTGTCCCAGCTGCATGTTAGGGTGACCAATTCATTCCAGCTTGTCTGACATGTTCCCAGTTTAGCAGCCCTGGAAACCCCTGGTTCAGGGCACAGCGGGGCAGCAGATCACCCTCCTAGTAAACTGGGAATGTTTAGCTTTGTGCTCAGCAGCAGGGCGCTCTGCACACATGCCAAGTCTGAGTCTACACATCAGCCAGGCCTGGCGGACGCTGTCTGAAGTACACACTTCAAAGAAGAAAAGGGTGGGTGGCGGGAAGGGGGGACGGTCATTTCCCAAACATTGGCCACAAGGACCTGGTGGAAAGTCTTCCAATCAAGGTGCTGTTTTTGAAACCCCACTTTTATTTGGACAAAGGCTTCTTGAAAAATCCTTGAAAATGCTTCCTGTTTTTCATTAAGGATATCCCTGGAACATTTCCATGGGCTTTCATAGTGCCCTCTTTAGTTGAGAGTTTGTTCTTGTCTCCTAATGCTGTGTTGAACCTGAAACAAAACCCAGAACATCCCCCTGCCCTGGAGCTGGTATTCTTGAGCTCAATTCGAGACCCTCCCTCTGAAGAACAGAATGAGCTCAGCCCATTTCCCAAAGCCTACGGCTGACTAGCCTGTCCTCCCTGCAACAGAGACAACACCTAGGACTATGAGAGCCACACGCTTTCCCATTAAGGGCAAGAGCAGGGTCACCTTTCCACAACCAGCAGGGGCTGTGGGAGCTGCCTGTGCCTGAGAACCTGAATCGCACTGCCTCTGTCACTCAGCTGACCCATGAAGAAGGACACTCTGGAGACTAGAATTGGAAGTTGCTGGGAACAAGACAACACCTTGAGACCTTCTCTCTGGAACCCCACCACAGTGCAGTTCCCTCGGCTACTTACTAACATTCCCGGGTTTTCTCTCCAGAGCGATGGTTGCTCATCTCGGCTGCCGATCATTTCCCTTTGAAGTTTCTGAGGGAGAATGTGGTCAAAGCCTCACATCTTCCCATATCCAGCCTGGGATATTATACTGATTTCCTTCCCTGAGGACATTTGTCATAAACGATAGACAAGACATACAGACACATACAATTTAAGCAAGATATGGGATAGAGTGTAGAGAGCTCCTTGTTGTGTGAAATAAAAAAAAGGTAGAGGAAGACTAGATACTCTTATGTGTCCAAGACCATTGGTGAAACACATAAAGATACATAACACTGGGGAGGGGACGCTGTGGCCAAGTAACAGGGGCTATGTGTATGTGGGGAGGAAGCTTTCCACTGTAGATCCTTTCTGTACCTCTTAGGTTTTATAATGTATAAATTTATGATCTTCTTTGACTAGGTAGCCTAGCCAATGAGTAGCATTTTTAAAAAGTATTTCTGTAGGCCAGGTGTGGTGGCTTATACCTATACTCCCAACACTCTGGGAGGCTGAGGCAGGTAGACTGCTTGAGCTTAGGAGTTCAAGACCAGCCTGAGCTAGAGCAAGACACCATCTCTATTAAAAATAGAGGACAAAGAAAAACTAGCTGAGCATTGTGGTAGGCACTTGTAGTCCCAGCTACTGGGGAGTCCGCGGCAAGAGGATTGCTCAAGCCCAAGAGTTCTAAGGTTGCTATGAGCTATGATGGTGCCGTGACACTTTACCCAGGGTGAGAAAGTAAGACTCTGTCTCAAAAAATAAAGTATTTCTCTTAAATAACTGCTTAATTAATAGGCTAAACTGCTAACGTGTCATCATTTGTGTCATCGTAAGCAGTCTCATAATTAAGTTCAAGAACTTGCCCCTGTGCCCTTACATCGGTAGCACTGTGCAAACAGCTTGATAAGGTTTCATAACCTTGGTATATCACTGTCTCACAGCTGTGTTTGTGTCAACACGTAGCAGTGTCTTGCTGAGTGGTATCGATTATTATTGTTTTTGTGTGTTGTGATGACAGTTTTGATAGTCTTTCCAGAAGGAGTTCCAAATTGCTTTGAAGGGTGGAGTAGGCACTGGCATCAGTGCATAGCTTCCCAAGGGGAGGACTTCAGAGATGACTGTAGTGTATTCAACAATGAGGTGTGTAGCTCGGTTTCTAGGATGGGTTTGTGAACTTAATTGTCAGACCTCATGTATCCATATGTCAATACATAAATGTGCCCCCCCCCCACACATATTCCTTCAAGTGAGAGAAGACATCGTAAAGAATCAGTGCTTTTGTTACTAAAGTCTTTGAAGGGCCTCCAAGTTCTCTTCAGAATTGTAAAAAGAAGCAATTGTTTTGCCATTTGCTTTCCCCATTAATTCAATCTACTGTTCATCAAACACATGAATTCTAGAGGGAGAAGCAACGGTGGGTTATCCTGTGTCACTGCTCTCCTGTTTCTTCAGGGCTCTTCTCCAGCACAAGGACATACCATCCCCTGCCCTGAGATCAACAGACCTCTGAGGGCAGGCTGAGGCCTGTGGCCCATCTGCAGCACCGTTTCTCGGGTAAAAAAAACGGATGTTAAATATCCAGCTTTGGTAAGTCAGGGCTCTTTGGTCCCCCTGGAATTTAAAAATGTTTGCTTGTGTTTCCTGTGACTTGCTGGTGGCTTAGACCAGACTCACCCAGTGGTTATAACATAAGAGAAAACACAAGGCCGCCAAATCCCACAGTTTAAAGATGGTGTTATTTACGATACGGTTCTCTTTACATAACCAGGCAGGACTTGATTTCCCCTCGTGTACTAATGTCAACAAGAGACTTCCTGCAGCATTTATTTCTTAGCATTTGACATGAAAGGGAAACCTCAGGGTTATACATGTTGCTGGGAAATGTGGGAGAGAATTTTCCTGGCATCCCTGACCATACCTGTCTTTGGTAGGTTATGGTCTCAGCTCGTGTTCCCCACCCTATGCTCTGGGGCCTGGTTCTTCACCTCCAGAGATGATTTATAGTGAGAAACTTCACCCTCCACATGGAGCAGTGTCCATCTGTGCACTAGCAGGGTGGCAGTCAGTACTCAGCAGGGACGCTAAAGTCTTGGAGTTTCCTGGGGCATTGTGGGAGCAACATAACTTTATACTTTACAGCAGGCATCCTCAAACTACGGCCCACGGGCCACATGCAACCCGCCTAGGACATTTATCCAGCCCACCACGTGTTTTTGCAGCCACTGCCTGTGCTGCTTAGCAGCCGACTCGTCCCGGGGCCCGCAGTCTGGCCCTCCAACGGTCTGAGGGACAATGAGTTGGCCCCTTGTTTAAAAAGTTTGAGGACCCCTGGTCTACAATCTGTAACAGGGAGAAGTTGTAGGTAAACATGTCAAATCTCAGAGGAGATAATCTATAGTTTTAAAAGAAATCAGCAGTGATTATTTGCATTTCAAAATTAATCTTTATAAAAACGCTTTGAATGCGACGTTATGGAAACCAGGAAAGCATTATGCCACCAATGTGTCCACTCTTTCCATTTTGAATATTTACAGCCTTTCCCTATTTTTCATATGCATATTTAAGTGGATAGATTTTCAGTTTGATACCTGTTTTCTTTTTCACTCAACATAAATTATTTCCCTGTGCTTTAAAGCATTAATATTTTTAGCCATAGTAACCGCTTAATGTATTGCCTGTTCAACATGTCACTCAAATTGTCCCAACTTTCGTCATTGGGAGCACTTTCTGGTTGGTGACATGCACACGTTCTTTTCTTTTTTTGATCAGGTCCTTACTTTCTGGTACTCTAAGATGCTCCAGGCTCATCTCATATTTATTTTCCCCTCCCAAGCCCTAGAGTCAGCCGTTTCTCCAATTCCTGTTATTAGAGAATAATATTTAGAAACAAAGGTCTGGGTGCTGGTTTCATTTTTTCCTAATGATTTTTTTTCTGTTCCCAATATTATGGATTTCTTTTCTTCCAAAATCTATATAATGATTTTGGAAAATTGTCAGTATCTACTAAAATTATATATATGTATACCATATGACTCAATAATTTCATTATATATGTGCGCCAAAAGACAAAAAAAAAAAAGGGAATACCCATAGAAACCTTAAATATAATTGGCCTGGAAATAACCAGATGTCATTCAATGGTTAAACAAATTGTGGCATATTTATACAATGGAATACTACAGAGCAATAAAAACCACAAATTACTGAGAAATTCGATGACATGAATGAACCTCAAAAACATTATGCAAGGGAAAGAAGCCAGGAAAAATGCATCTGTGGTGTGAATTTGTATAAGATTTACAACAAGCCAAACTAATCTGTGTTGTTAGAAGACCAGATGAAAATACTTTTTGGGCAATGGTGGTTGGGATCTGGCAAGAGCGGGGATGGAGACTTCTTGAGTGTGGCAATGATCTCTTTCCATCTAGATCAGCGGTTCTCAACCTGTGGGTCGCGACCCCTTTGTAACAATGAAAATATATCCTGCATATCAGATGTTTACATTACAATTCATAACAGTAGCAAAATTACAGTTATGAAGTTGCAACGAAATTGTAACGAATGGTTGGGGGTCACCACAACATGAGGAACTGTATTAAGGGGTCATGCCATTAGGAGGCATTAGGAAGGTTGAGAACCACTGATCTAGATAGTGGGTATGGGGGTGAGTTAACTTGGAAATAATCAAGTTGTACATGCATGATTTATGCATTTTTGGAATGAATATCCTATTTTGACAAAAAGTTTATTTTTTGAAAATTGCCCCAGATTTACATTCCCTTCAATATGGCTCTGGTGCATGAGAAACTAAACTTGGCCCTGATCAACTCTGGAGTATAAGATACACGCCAAGATCTCTCTTCCTTTCCTTGTTGAAATCTTTGGATCACAAGTGTTAGGCTGATCTTGCAGGTGGGAATCAGGCTCTAAGGAAAACCTCAGTCCCCTACACCACTACCATTTTCTACTCAGGGTGCATTTTGAAGAGTAACATAGCTACTTCTCAGCAATTTCCAAAATCTGCATCCACTTTGGTATCTGGCATTTATTTATCTGAGCTTCCAATTTAACATCCTCTAACATCCAGCTGTGTCCACTTTTAGAATCTTGACAGTGTTGTTAGGGTCCAGGTATTTTTCGTTATTTTTAATTGACCCATAATAACTGTACATATTTGAGGTGTACACTGTGAAAATTCAGTGCACATAAATAATGTGTAATGACAAAATCAGGATAATTAGCATACTTGCCAATGCCACTGTTATCTTTTCTTTTTGTTAGGAACATCAAAATCCTCTCTTTTAGCTGTTTGAAAATACACAATAATTTTTATTTATTTATTTGTTTTTTTTTTTGGAGACTGAGTCTCACTCTGGAGTCTGGTGAGCAGTAGCACAATCATAGTTCACTGTAACCTTAAACTCGTGAGCTCAAGCATTTCTCCCACCCTGACATCCTAAGTAGCTAGGACTACAGGTATATGCCACTATGCCAGCTAACTTTTAAATTTGTTTTGTAGAAATGAGGTCTCACTATGTCACCCAGGCTTGCCTCAAACTCCTGGCCTCAAGTAAACCTTCTGCCTCAGCCTTCTAAAGTGGTATGATCACAGGAGAGACCCACCACATCCAACCTGAAAATATACAATAAATTATTGTTAACTATAGTTACCCTGCAGTGCTGCAGGAGAATTTAGTCCTCCTGTTCAACTGTAACTTCATATCCACTAGCCGATCTCTCCCTATTCTCTCTCCCCCACCTCTAGTAACTCTCTACTTATGAGATCAACTTTTTTAGTCTTCTCATATGAATAAGAATATGCAGGGTGGACAAAGTTCGTGTGCAATTTAAAATAGTTTCAGATAGTAAATTGCACATTATGGACACCCTGTATGATTTCTCAAAAGATGATACACAAGTGGCCAACAAGTTGAAAAAATGCTCAATATCACTAATAAGGGAAATGTGAATGAAAATCACCCCAGTTAAAATGGCTATTATCAAGAAGACAAAAAATAACCTGCTGACAAGAATGTGGAGAAAAGGAAACGCTTATACACTTTTGGTGGGAATGCAAATTAGTATAGTCATTATGGAAAACAGAATGGATGTTCCTCAAAAAACAGAAAAAAAGAAGTACCATATAATCCAACATCTCACTTCTAGGTATATATCCTAGGGAAGGGAAATCTATATTTCTAAGAAATATCTCCACTCTTGGGTTCACTGAAGCACTTTTCACAATAGCTAAGATGTGGAACCAACCAACAGATGAATAAGTAAAGAAAATGTGGTATATATACACAATGGAATACTATTCAGTCATTAAAAGAATGAATTCTGTCATTTGTGGCAACATGGATGAGCCTGCGGGACATTGTGTTAAGTGAATTAAGCCAGTTACAAAAACATAGTCTGTTCAGAACATTTGCCCATTTAAAAATCAGATTATTTAAATTTTAATTGTTGAGTTATTTTAGTTCCTTATACATTCTGGATATTAACTCTGTAGGATAACCCATTCTACATGTTATCTCTTTAATCTATCTTTCATTGCTGTACAGAAGCTCTTTAGTTAGCTGTAATCCCCATCTGTCTATTTCTCCTTTTGATTCCTGTGCTTTGAGGTCTTCTCCATAAAATCTTTGCCTAGATCAATGTCCTGAAACATTCCCCTGTTTTCTTCTAGTGATTTCATAGTTTGGGGCCTTGCAGTTAAGTCTTTAATCCATTTTTAGTTGCTTTTTGTATATGATGAGAGATAGGGATCTAGTTTCCTTCTTATGCATATAAATATTCAGTATTCCCAGCATTGTTCATTGAAATCGGTGTCCTTTCCCCATTATATGTTCCTTTGTCCCTTTGTTGAAAATCAATTCTCTGGCTCGGTGCCTGTGGCTCAAGCGGCTAAGGTGCCAGCCATATACACCTAAGGTGGCAGGTTCAAATCTAGCTCGGGCCTGCCAAACAACAATGATGGCTGCAACCAAAAAATAGC
>NW_003852428.1:11411351-11428556 GCF_000181295.1 Otolemur garnettii | reverse complement strand
GCCACCTTAGGTGTATGTGGCTGGCGCCTTAGCCGCTTAAGCCACAGGCGCTGAGCCCTAGTTTTGTTTTTTAATAGCTATTATAAATGAGAAGGGCTTCTTGATTTCTTTTTCAGCTAATTATTAGCGTATAAAGACATTACTGATTTTTGTATGTTGATTTTTTATCCTACCACTTTGCTAATTTGTTTATCAGATCAAATGGGTTTTGATGTAGTGTTTAGATTTTTCTAAATATAAGATCATGTTGTCTGCAAACATCCTTCTTTCCAATTTAAATGCCCTTTATTTGTCTCTTGCCTAATTATTCTAGCTAGGACTTCCAACACTACATTGAATAAGAGTGGTAAAAGTGGACATCCTTGTTTTAGAGGAAAACATTTTAACTTTTCCTCATGATACAAGCTGTCGGTTAGTCATATATGGCCTTTATGGTGTCGAAGTACTTAATTCTATACCTAATTTGTTGAGACATTTGGTTTCTTTTAATATTGAAGGTATTGTGGATTTTAACAAATGCCCTTTCTACATCTCTTGAGATGATCATATGGTTTTTGTTCTTCATTCTCTTGACGTGACTTGAGTATGTTGAACCATTCTTGTATCTCTGGGATAAATCCCACTTGATCATGGTGTACAATTTTGTTGATGTGCTGTTGGGTTTGGTTTGCTGATATTTTGTTGAAGATTTTTGCATCTATTAAGTATGTTTTTCAGGAATATTGGCCTATAGTTTTCTTTTTTATTCTGTTGTGTCCTTGTCTGGTTGGAGTATCAGGGTAATGTTGGCCTTGTAGAATGAGTTTGGAAGATTTCTCTACCCTTCAATTTTTTTCAAACAGTTTAAGAAGAAAGTGTATTAGTTTTTCTTTAAATATTTGGTAGAGCTCAATGGTGAAGCGATCTGGTCCTAGGCTTCTCTTTGTTGGGAAACACTTTATTGCTAATTAAATCGCATTGCTCTTTATTTGTTTGTTTGGCTTTCCTATTTCTTCATGGTTTAATCTTGGTAGATTGTATGTGGCCAAGATCCATTTCCTCTAGGTTTTCCAATTTGTTGGTGTATAGTTGCTCATAATAATCTCTGATGATCTTTTGAATTTCTGAGGTATCAATTGTAATGTCTCTTTTTCAATTATTTACTTATTTAGATATTTTTCTTAGTACAGTTAATGATTTGTTGATTTTGTTTATCTTTTCAAAAAATAAACTTTAAATTTCATTGATCTGTCTTTTTTCTTTTTCTTTTCTTTAGTTTCTATTTCATTTAATTCTGCTCTGACCTTTATCATTTCTTTTCTTCTGCTAATTTTGCATTCAGTTTGTTATTGTTTTTCTAGTCCCTTGAGGCATATGATTAGATTGTTTATTTAAAATCTTTCTACTTTTTAAAATGTAGGTGTTATTGCTATAAACTTCCCTCTTAGTACTGCTTTTACTGTATTCCATAGATTTTGCTATATTGTGTTTCTATTTTCATTTGTGTCAAGAAATTAATTCCATCATAATTTCTTCACTGGTTTTTCAAGAACATTTTTTTAAAATTCCACATATTCATACCATTTTTAAATTTCCTTTTCTTACTGAGTTCATATTTTATTCCATTATGGTCAGAAAATATACTTGATATGATTTTGAATGTTTAAAATATGTTGAGAATTGTTTTGTGGTCAAACATGTGGTCTAACCTGTATAGTGTTACATGTGCTGAGGAAAGGAATATTTATTCTGCAGCTATTGGATGAAAAGTTCTGTAAATGTCTGTTAAGTCCATTTCAGTCTATAGTACAGTTCCAATGTGATATTTCTTTGTTAATTTTCTATTTAATTTATCCAGTACTGAGAGTAGGGTGTTAAAATCCCCAACTACTATTGTATTAGAGTCTATTACTTTATTTAGATCTAATAATATTTGCTTTGTACTAGATACATCTAGGTGCTCCAGTATTCAGTGCATATATATTTACAATTATTATATCCTCTTATTCAATTGATCCCATTATCACTATGTAATAACCATCTTTTCCTTTTTTTATAGTTTTTGACTTAAACTCTATTTTATCTCATATGAGTATATCTACTCCTTCTTAGTTTTGGTTTCCTTTTACAGGGAATATCTTTTGCCATTACTTCAGTTTCAGTCTGTTTGTCTTTACAGGGGAAGTGAGTTTTATCTAGGGAGACTACAGCTGGGTCTTTTTTTAAAAACATGCATTTAGTCAGTCTATATATTTTAATTAGGGAATTTAATCCATTTGAATTTAAAATTATTATTGATAGATGATGACTTATGCTTGTCATTTTGTTAATTGTTTTCTGATTCTTTTGTATGTCGCTTTACCACTGTGTTTTATACTTTTGCATTTTCATGGTGGTCGTTATTATCCTCTTTCTTCTAGAAGTATGCCTCCCTTAAACATTTCTTGTAAAGCCAGTTGAGTGGTCATGAACTCCCACAGTTTCTGCTTGTCTGAGAAAAATTTTATTTCTCTTTCATTTGGAAGGATGGCTTTTTTGGGTATAGTATTCTTGGCTTTAAGTTTTCTCTTTCAGCTCTTTGAATATATCATTACTTTCTCTTCTGGCTTGAAAGATGTCTACTGAGAAATCTGTTCTTAAGCTAATAAGGATTCCCTTACATATGACATGATACTTTTCTCTCTCTAGTTATTTTTAGAATTTTCACTTTGGCTTTTGACAGTTTGATTATAATGTACCTCAGAAAGAACTTTTGGAGTTGAATATATTTGGAGACTATTGAGCTTCCTGTGTCTGGATGTCTTTATCTCCTTCAAGTTTTCAGTTATTATTTCATTACATAGTTTTTTCATAATTTTTGCCATCTCTCCTATAATTCCTGTAATGGAAATATTTATTTCATTAATGATATGTCATAAGTCCAATAGACTTTATTCATTCTCTTTTATTCTTTTTGTTTTTTCACCTTTTTTGTCTGATTGGATTTTTTTTTAAAGTTCTCAATTTCTAAAATCATTTCATTTTCTTAATCTAATCTATCATTGAAACTCTAGATTATACTTTTCTCTTAATCCATTGAATTCTTCAGGTTAAAGATGTGTTTGGTTGTTTTTAGTGATATTTCTGTCTTTACCAAATTTCTCATTCAGATCATGAAATGTTTTGCTGATTTTTTAAATTGTCTATCTTGTTGAGTTTCCTTAAGATCAGTAGTATAAATTAATTTTTATGAATTTTATATATCTCCTCTACTTTGGGCCTGTAACTGGATCATTTATTTGTCCCTTTGGAGGTATTGTTTCTTTGCTTTTTCATTTTTCTTGTGTCACTATGTTGGTATCTGCACAGCTAGTGGAGTAGTCACTTATAATTTTATGGAGCAGCTTTCATAGGGAAAGACTTTTTCCTATAGATGTGGCCTATGTAATGTCAGTTGAGTAAGGTGCTTTGACTTTGCTTCTGAGTGGGTGCAATAGCCTGGTCTTTGTGTTGATTTAGTCTGCTGTAATCAACATCAGTTGTGTGTGAGTGCCTCATTGATCTAGGATGTGGATGTTTGTGGAGCAGTGGTATATCATTGCTAGGAGTGGGAGCTGATGGGCATGTGGGTTTACAGAATCTATTGGTACATGCACTAGATATGGCAGCTCTGCTGGTCATGATGATGTTGCCAGTGATGGCAGGTGCAAGCTAGGTCAATCTCCAGTTCCTGGGTACCTCTTCTGGTCAAAAGGTAGGGTCACTGGTAATGGTAGTTGCCAGGCAGTCTGGTCCCTAGATCTGAGGCGCCCATGTAGCAGGTCCACTGTAGAGAGTGCAGGGTCACTGGGGACAGATTCTTAGGCCCTGAGGAGCATGCATTTTGGCTCTCTAGTTTTGGGGGTTGGACTCTCTGTTCCTTGTAGTGTAAGGTATTGAGTGGGCTCAGGTGCCAGCATCATACCTATACCCTTGTGTCTACCTGAGATTGTCCCACTAAAGCCCTTTGTGTGGGCAAGATGGGATGTGGAGCCCTAAGAATGTAGAGCTGCAGGAGCTATTGGACTTTGGGGTCCAATATACTCTAGCAGTGGCTCTATTCCCAAAATTGCACCTTGCATCCCAGGGATTGACAAGATCCTAGCACATATTTCTTCTGTAAAGCAATGGAGCCTATGATCTTCAGTCAGCTCCTTACATGGAGCTCAGGGACTGTGAGAACCATGGGGCTTTCCTGTAGTTAAACCTACAGGTTTTTCACAGTGTAATGAGGACTGCTGCGGATCTCTCACCATTTCCCTGCAATGGGGAGTCCCATTGCAGATTGGGTGCTGATTCAATCTTATGGGTGCTTTGTATCCTTCTCTAAGATGCTATTATACTGAGTTTCAGTGTTTCAGATTTTGGTAATTTCTTTGCAGAATTCCAGTGTTCTCTCTTAGACACTCTACTTGAAGTTATTTCTCTGTTGTTTTGGTCCTTCTTTGTGGAGGAGATTAGCTTTGGGCACCTCTAGTTAGTCATCTTGATGACATCTCTGATCAATTTTTAAAAATTATTATGGGTACTTAATAGTTGTATATCTTCATAGGATATGTATAATTTTTTAGCAATACTTTCTCAATGGGTTCTTCATAAGGAACATACATAAATAAATAGGATTGGGTAAGAATATTGCAACCTAGAACCCAAAATTAGAAATAAATACAGTTTCATATAGATATTTGTAGTGAACATCTTTTGTTTTCCCAGTGCCCCAGCTCAGCCTATTCTGGAAAGAGAACTTTCAGTTCCTGTGGAAAGCCTACTCCACATGGCTGGCCTGCCTTCTCCTCCACCTGGGTGACAAGAGTGGGTGGGTGACCAAGTCTCAGCCCACCATAGTATTTTATCCCTGAAACCACAGGGTGACTAGGAAATAATGCCAGCCCTGTCTCTTCCTTTGATTTTTTGTCCCAGGGCTAACAAGCACAGCAATCTTTTTCTGTGTAATTGCTAAGCAAGGGGATTGAGTCCAGAGAACCAAGTGGAGGGTCTCCAGCTGTTTAAAAACTGAGGCCAAAGAGAGACATGTGGAGATGTCAACTGGAGAAAGAAAGAGGGTCCGTGAGGAAGAGAGATGAGGTAGAGGTGGTGATAATGCAGTTTAACTTTTTTTTTTGGCTGAGGCTGGGTTTAAACCCGCCACCTCTGGCATGTGGGGCCAGTACCCTACCCTTTTGGGCCACAGGCGCCACCTGATAATGCAGTTTAAACACACGGTCCAGCCATGTCTAAAGCCAGAAGCAACCCAGATGTGTTAGTAATATCAGCCGATGAATTCCTTTTGTCTATGCCAGTCTTAGGTACGTCTTTGGATCTCTGTCACTCACAGCTGCAAGAATCCTGGAATTTCACATGCACTCATAAGTAATAATGTGCACAGGTTAACCAGTGGATTTGGCTATAAATCAACCTGGTTGTTGAAGACCTGACAATAACCAGTGTGCCTGGGAAAAAACAGACTCTAGTCTACCTGTGTTTGGACCTCTTTCCATGTGCCCCAGACCATGGTGGTTTGCAGGACCACTTCCTCCTCAATGTTTACACAGAAATGGCTCCCCCACTGGACTGTATCATGTCACATCCCAGGTGATACTGTTAGCCACCCTCTCAACAACACCAGCACAGGGAGTAAATAAGAGGTCCACTTTCTTCACTATGTGCTCAGTATTCTGTGGGCTTCAATATTAAGTAAAATTACAAATGCATTTTTGCATCACATGGTACATAATTAAACTATGGATAGCTTCCTACAGCTGCTTCTTCATCACTAGGAATTCTATATTCTCCTATGAAGTAGGACGGCTCTTCTGAAGACATTTTATGGCATAAAAGCATTGTGGATCTGGACAAGATAACCCAGTACAAACCCTGCCAGCTTGTCCAGGAACTAACAAATAGGGACAGTCGGAAAGGTGTGAACAGTGTCACTGAGCCCTTGCTTGTACTGCCACTGCTGACCAAAGGGCAGCCCCCCAAAGAGGAAATTCAGCAGAGAATATGACCCAATTACTTCTCAATTTCCTGCCAGTGGAACAGTTGCCAGAAGGCTGGGGATAGAGAATATCCTAAAAACTCTAGAAAAATATCTTGCTATAGTCAGAAGAATAAACCAGAGATCTCTCATGGAAGGAGGCATCCACAGCAGATTAGGTCAGAGCTGCAGTTTCTGAAGCTTCACACAGAACTTACTTAGGATCATTGGCTGAAAGGGAAAGATGTGGATTCAGTGACTCCCCACCTTGGATAAACACATGTGGTGCATGCTGGAATTCCACTCTGCATTCTGGGACTTGGGTGACTGAGGGCCAGAGAAGATGGTGGCTGCTCTTTCCAGGTGTAGGGAGTGAAAGGGTTTATAGTGACCCCAACACTGGGGTAGTCAGAAAGACTGATGGTGCCTGGTCCCCAGTCCTAAGTTGCTGCCCACAACCCTTTCCTGGGTCCGCAGAGGACACACAGAAGAGCTCCACTCACTCCTTGCTTGCCAACTTCTCCCTCCCAACTAAGAAAGTTTCCATCATTATGATGAAATCAGTCAGCTATTTTGAAATGCCTACTGAAGAATTTTCCTCTCCATGCTCCAGCTCCTTCCTCCTCCTTCTTCCCTTTCTTCTTTTAGTTCTCCTCTTTCTTCTACTCTTTTCCCTTCCCTTCCCCTACTTCCTCCTCTTCTCCTGGCAGCCTTTCCTCCCCTGAGAGTATGCCAAGGGCTGAAGGAGAAAAGAATAGGAGCTGGTGTAAAGAAGTTCCAACAGACTGGAAGGGGAGGAAGAGAGATGTCATTGCTTCTTGGAGTCAAAATCCCAGGGACATAGGTTTAGTAGAGACACCAGAGCAGGTCAGACAGGTGGGGCAGGCAATCCCTGAGCAGAAAGCTTGTTTCTGGCTTCCCTGGCTGTAGCCTATGGAGGGCAAAGGGAGCACCCAGATGGCACGGTCTCAGGGAGTGCCTGGACCCTGAAGATGCATATGTCAATCCAGGTCCTTCTGCATATCACCATGGGAAGGCACAAAGGGGCTGAACAGACTGAGCAGACTCATGGCCAGCAGACATGCAGGACAGGAGGCTGCAGAATGCATGTCTGGCCCAACCTGAAGCCACCCATGCCAGCACCCCTCCCCAAACAGCAGGCAGGTCTGGACACAAGTGAGGAGGCGCTGGCATCAGGCTAGATCGACCACTCTGCACAGGAGACAGGGGAGAACATAAAGGAAGCAGCACAAGCCAGAGACCCCTTAGTGTCCAGAGCTTCTCTGAATCACTGACTTGAAAGACAGAAGGGAGAGACTACCCTTGAGGAGGGAGAAACAGGCCTCTTAGAGAAGTCAAATCTCAAATCAACTTCATGTTTACCTTCAAGGACAATGAGTTAACCCAGAAAGTGTACCTCATGTAAGGAGAACCTGGGTCCCTTTAATTTGGTGCTTAGTCCTTTTCCAAATGTGTATTGAGCACCTACTATGTGTGTGTGTGCTGGAGATTCAGCTTCAAGACAGACCAGCCTGTGCAGCCCATATCTCTTCAGGGGAGATGGAAATACATTTGGAAAGATGAAAGAAGAGTGTTGTGAGCTAAACGTGTACCCCCAATATGTATCTGCAAAAGTCTTCACCGGAGGACCCCAAAGGTGGCTGTATTTGGAAATGGAGCCTTTAAGGAAATGATTTAATTAAAGTGCAGAAATTAGGTTGGGTCCCAATCCAATATGACTAGTGTCCTTGTAAGAAGAGGGGATTAGGACACAGGAAGTGATGCCAGGGACATGGTCACACAGAGGAAAGACCTTATGCGGACACAGCCAGAAGGCAGCTGTCTGCAAGTCAAGGAGAGACGCCTCAGGAGAAACCCCCACCCTCCAGCCTTCAGACCTCCAGCCTCCAGAACTGAAGAAAATAAACTTCTGTTGTTTAGGCCTCTCAGCCTGGGGAATGTTGTTATGGCAGCCTTAGCAAACTGATACAATCGTTGTATTATTAGCAATAATACAATGGCAGATAAATTTAAAAATATGAGTCAGGTGGTTATAAGCAGGGTACAGCGGATAAGAAATGGCAGTGAGGGCTGTTTTAAATAGGGTGATGGGGCTGGGCTAGACTTCTCAGAGGGAGCAGCATCTCTGCAGAGCTGTGACTCTTGTGGGCAGCAAGCCACTAAGGGTTTGGACATCCTGGTGAACAACAGGTGCCAAGGCCTGAGGTATTCAGGTGACAGTGTTGGACTTGGGGGCAATCTTCTCCCTTCTTCCAGGAGGAATGGCGATCTCCCCCACTGCACTCATGCAAATAACTCAGTTCTAACTCCTTCAAGATATATCTCTGATACCACTTGCTGTATTCCACAATGACCACTACAGCCAAGGTTAAACTCTCCATCTTTCTATGGAGAATGCCTTCTTAAAAATACAGGCAGACCTCAGAGATAGCAGATTCAGTCCCAGACACTGCAAAAAAGTGAGTATCCACAATAAAGTTAGCCACAAAAATTCTGTGGTTTCCCAATGCCTATAAAAATTATGTTTATATATACTATAGTCTATAAACATAAAATAGTATTGTGTCTACACTTGATCTTAGCCAAAAGGCCAAGAAGCGATGATTGTATTATGTCTAAAAAAAACCCAGTGTACATACCTTAATTTAAAAATATATTGGCTCAGCACCCATACCACAGTGGTCACGGTGCCAGCCACATGCATCAGGCTGGTAGGTTTAAACCCAGCCCAGGTCAGCTAAACAACAATGACAATGACAACAACAAAAAAAATAGCCAGGTGTTGTGGCAAGCGCCTATAGTCCCAGCTACTTGGGAGGCTGAAACAAGAGAATTGCTTGAGCCCAAGAGTTTGAATTCGCTGTGAGCTGTAATGCCACGGCACTCTACCAAGGGCAACATAGTGAGACTCCATCTCAAAAAATAAAATAATAATAACAAATAAAAATGTAGGCAGTCCTGGGTTACAGATGAGATATGTTCCCAAGAATGTTTTTAGGTTGGATTTGTAGGTAGCTCAGATCCCTGATGAGCAGTGCATTATTGTAATAATGATAATGATAATAATAGCAATACTATAATATTTCACATGGGGAAAGAACAGTGTGGTATAATACTGTAATAATAATGCCCCTGTACTATAATAATAAAATATAGAAATTATTGTACTCTTTCTTTTAATTCAAGCAAACAGAACAGAAAAACAAACTCATACCAAAAGTTTAGATAGGAGATAGAAATTGCAAAAAAATAATATTAAAGGTTAACACGCATCTGTGTTGCACTAACAGTAGGCTAATAGGATTGTTGTGTTCATTTTGATCTTCTGACCACATCAATGAGAACTTTCCATTCAATAATTAACCCAGTCTGCGGCTTAGTCGTCACTGATGCTTTCTTTGGAGCACTGCCCTCCACATGTTCCATCGCCCTCACATTATCCTTTATTCTCATCCCTACGGTCTAGTGACTGAAGCCTAATGCTTTCCCAGCACTGTGGGGCCTTTCTCAGGAGCTTAACTATCTCACTTTCATTTCCATTGTAATGCCCATAAGGGTTAAACACAGGCTGACAAAATTGAATAAAAATGTTAAAATGAAAGTGGTGCTGGGCTCACACCAACAGAGAGAGTAGGCAGGAGTAAAAATGCTGCGCCCAGTCCTGCCCACTCATGTGGGTTTGTTCACATGCACAGAAGAAACTTCTTCCCTGATTATCAGTTTATTCAATTATAAATTGTCCTTCTGGGGGGCTTTGGGAGCCCATTTGTCAGTATGGAATGCTGTAAGTCAGTTGGGTCATCTGTAACCCGGGGACTGCCTGTATTTTATTGCTATAAAATGGTAACAATCACCGGAGTCCTCAGCAAGTGTCCACCTTTTTCCTGGTGAGGGCTGCGCCCGGAAGCAGCTGTCTGCATGTCCTGAGAGGAAGGAGAACACTGGTTTGGAGAGAGCTTGTCCTCTGCTAGGCTGGTGGAGCTGGTGGAGCTGGTGAGCAAATCCACTGAGAGATGTGAGAAGAACTCAATTACCCAAATTGGTCTCAAGGTTGCACGCTTGCGTGATGCTGCCACCAGAAGGGAACCCGAATGAAGCCTGGAAGACGCATGCTCTTCATTAGAAGTGGGTTTATGATAGGCCTGCCTGCCTTTTTTTGGACACATTAGCTAAGAATATTTATACTTGAGTGTATGTACTTGAAAAAGTATTTAGATAATGTGAAAATTAAGTGGGAACGTTAAAAAAAAACAGTAAACATAAAGTTCAGTTAAAAAGAAATTCCCTTGTACTAATTCATTGTGTTCTTAAATTTGGCCATCGTGGAGTCTATGCACCCTCCCCTCATAATAACAATTAATAAAAATTATATTGATTTTCCAAACTCTAATTTTTTGAAAAGTAACATCTAGCACAACGTTGAATACAAGATTTCATTCTTTATTGTGAAGGTTTTGTCTTTTCAAAAACAATGGTGTCTTCTTCCCTTTGGCTGGTATGACAAACTCTACCAGCACCTGTCTAAACATTCTTACCTTTTTAGGAAGAATATCAGTTCCTGAGAATTTAATTTTAAATCTCCTGCACATAAACACCTTAATTTATGGGAACAAAGTTACGCCCAAATGCCTTATCCCAACTTAATAAAATCTTCTTTTGAAGGTACCGTACTCTCTTATTTATTGCATGTTATATCTGTAACTTTTGGCCAAGAACAACAAAATGTGTATGTATGAGGACTCTTCATCACATTTCATTGTTGTGTTGAAGAGTAAATCATAACCCTGGGAGGGATGGCAGACCCGTGGTAGTTACAAGAGAAATGGCCTGGGTGATGCGGAAAGACTGGGTTTTCTTGTTTGTTCACACTCCTGACACACTCCCACTTTGTGTGCACAATTTTGTTAGTATTTATATGATCATCTCAGAGATGTCGGCCAGCTCAAGAACACTAGTCATCTGACTGTCTTTATTCCCAGTCAATCCTGGCTACTAATCTGATGGTACCTGAAAAAAACCTAAAGAAAATGAACTACACTGAAGCATAACACTGAAGGTGTTATAGCTCACACCTTCTGAACAGAGAATCACCTGGAAGCTTAAAACCACAGAAGCCAATCTCCCTCCCTCCCCCTATCACCTCTGTGGTTTACCTTATAAGGGTACAAGTGAATCTTTCTAAAAGCAGAGTATGAACGTTTTAACTCAATAACTAAGAAAATGACATGAAGGTTATGTTAACCGGTTCGATGAGAGAGTATTTCGAAATGTATGTGAAGACAGCACACTATACCCCATGATTGCATTAATGTACACAGTTATGCTATAAGAAATAAAAAATAAAAAAAATTTAAAAAACACAGAAGCCCTGGTACCACCGGGGCTGGAGGCCTGGAATCTGGGTTGGGTTTTCCAAAGCTTCTAATTTGGGAAGCATTTAGCCAGGAAGACCTTGTAAGGCAGTGCCAGTCCCGGCAGGGTGATTCCCATATGTACAGGGTTAAAGCCTGTTGCTCTGATGTATTTGAACTCCTGACTATGCAGCTGGGGTTTCTTTGATACCAATGCTGAGGATGAACCCAGACACCCAAAAGACATGAGGAAGGGACACCACTGTGACAGAGTCCTTTTAGGACCCTCTCCATCACTCAATTTTGTCCCTTTCCACTTTGGATGATTTAAGGGAACAGCTGGAGAAACAGACACCAGACAGATGTCACGAATATCAGCACTAGCCATGAGCACAACAAGCACACAAAACCCTCATTGTGTCCGGGATGGGGCCGGCCTTCTCCCTCCTTTGTCCATACCAACCTCAGTTTCCCCCTTGGCATTTCCTTTGGGTTTGAGTTACTGACTATATTCCAGCAAACTGCACTTGTGCGCAAACTCTAGGAGGGGAAGGGGACTCCCTCATGCTAGGATCCCTCCCTAGGACTGAGGCACTAGGACACTCCTCCTCTTTCTTTTTCTCCCTGGCAGAGAACAAAAACTGCCGTGGCTGAACTGGAAGTCCCGTGAGGCAATCTGCGGCAACCCTAACCGTGCGAGGAACCCTAACCACTGGGGAAACGCATGATTCTCCAACTCCCCGATTACATTGAAAATGTCCGTAAGTTACAGACGTTGCTCATTTGCCTCTGACCTTTCAAGTTGCATAACTGGACTCATGCAAAAAAAAAAAAAAAATCCTCAAATTGCAGTTTTCAAACTTAGTACGATCTAAGCAGTTCCACATTCTAACTCTTTTACTTGCAGATGTTTGGATGATGGATTATCAGAAAGGAAAGAGGGCTGTAAAATACATCCCTACCAGTCCAAGTGGATGTTTTCAGCTTTGTCTTTGGTACAAAGAAAAGGAGTAGCTGACAGCAGGAGGCCTCCATTGGAGGTCTGGGGCAGAGGAGTGACTTTTTGCTTATTTGTTTGCCTTTAAGAAAGCAAAGAAAGAAGGAAAGAGAAAGAAAAAAAATCTCCTTGCTTAACTCTAAGGATATTCAGTAACAGGACATAGGAATATTTATTCCACAATTTACATTTTCTTCTCTTTGGTCGTTGCTGAAGTATTTTATAAGACTTTGCTTCGGAGCAAATAAGTCAGAGCCAACTGTGCCCAGTGTGGTCAGCTCAGATCCTCTGTGGTTTCCTGTCAGCCCTGCAACAGAGACCCCTGTGGCTTCTGCTCCTCCCCGCCCCCCGACCGGTGACCCATGGCACTCCCAACCCCTTAGAAAACAAGCCTGCAGTCCTTCATCTTTGCCATGTGTTTTCTTGTCGGGGGTAATTAGGTCTTTTTCCTGCCCCACCTGCCATCTCTTTTGTTTGTCTAAGCTGCCCTCCTGGCAAACAGCAGATGGCCGGGGGCCAGCACCGTAGCTGTGAGCTGCAGAGGTGGTGCAGGTGAGGAGTCCAGAACAGGCAGGGACATGAGGGCTTACCAGAAGGTGAAGTTCATGCTGCCAACCTTAGAGTGAAAGCCTCGTGAAACTTACCTTCTACACCGCTTCATCAGAGTCCACGCGGGTGAGCCCTGGTTGGAGTGGGAAGTTGCTGCCAACTGTTCCCTCCCCCCTAACTGGCTGGGACTGCAGTCTCTGGTGCCCTAATCACCGATAAAATGTGTGCTGTCAAGAAGCAAGTGGGAAGGTTGAAAAGAAAAAGGGCAAGGGGCTCAGTGATGTGAGATAAGAGGAGAGATAGACCCAAGGTGTGGTCACGGGGATATCACCTCCCTGAGGAGTCAAGAGTCTGATTTCTTTGCTTTATATTATGCGATGCCAACTTAAAACTTAAATATCAAAATTATGTGTTAGGTTTTTGTTTTTTCTTTTAAGAATATTGAATGGGGAAGTGTGTGCTTCGAGGCCATTCCTATGCTTCCACGGAAGCCAGTGTGGAGACCACAGACTTGCAAACTCTGACATCAGCGGCTGGGAGGAGATACTGTGTTTCTGAAGCCAACCCCACACCCTCACTACTCTAATCTTTGTTCTTAAATTTGTGCCCATTCCTTTAGATTTAGCAGCAATATCCAAGCTATCCAGAGTTGAGAAAGACTCCAAAATGTAAAACACAGGACTTGTTTATAGTAAATAACTAGCATTCATCAACTGATCGTTATACCAGGCATGGGCTCCAGACTTCACGTAAGTGAGTTCCCAACAACCTTCTCCAGGTATTGCTCTTATCCCCATTTCATAGAGCTAGAAACAGAGGCAATAAAAAGGTCCAGTGACTTGGAAGGTAACCTGGCTACAAAATGATAGAGTTACACTTTGAACCAGGTGCTCAGGATCCAAAGCCTCCCTCTCCTGACCACTGCATTATTGCTATTGATAAGAGAACATGGTTATATCCACAATAGAATTATTATATCTTTTGTGTTGGCAAAGCCCAGATTATTGAATGCTGGCTATGACTTGGAAGCATTTGAGCCTGTGCCTGGACTACTTTATTCGATCTTGTTAACACCCCAGAAAAGAGGACTGTGGTGATTCTGGTTTTCCAGATGAGAAGGTTCAGGATGGCTGAATGGCTCGCCCAGGATTACAGAACAAGTTAGTGCAGGGTCTAATAAGAAGCTCATCTGGTGTGGACTAACCAAAGCCTCCCTGCTCAGAACCAGGTTATGAACAGGCATTTCTGAGACAGTCAACCTGCAGGGTATAAATTAAATTTCTTCTCTTGGGCCTCAGGAAACCAAATGGCCCTGTATGAAGATCAGACTGATCACTTTGGCACAGGTAGCTCCATGCCTAGCACATCCCCCAGCGTGGCTCTGTTTTTGTTTTTTTTTTTGAGACAGAGTCTCACTATGTCACCCTCGATAAAGTGCTGTGGCATCACAGCTCACACAACCTCAAACTTTTGGGCTTAAACGATTCTCCTGCCTCAGCCTCCCTAATAGCTGAACTACAAGCACCTGACACACACCTGGCTATTTTTTTTGTTGTTGTTGTTGCCATTGTTGTATTAGCTAGGCCAGGTTCAAACCTGCCAGCCTCAGTGTATGTGGCTGGCGCTCTACCCACGGAGCTATGGGCACCACCCCCAGCATGGCTCTTAACATGAGGAATTAAAGAATGAATATATGGATCCTTCATGAACTTTCTAATTGTCCCTCCTTACTGATGGCATTAATGGCAATGCATCTGCCTCTAATTAACATTTTTCCACCCAACCTGGATTGACATCTTAGATTACTAGGCCATATACTGCTCCCTAAAGAAGGGATGGTTCTTGTTTGACTCTGCTTCAGCTAATGCACTTTCTGTGAATCGTCTGTAAAATGAGATTAATTCTAGAACCCTGTGCTCTAGCATTCAGTCCGTTCACAGTGTATGTGTCAAGGGTTCCTTCTGGATGCACAATTTCACGGTGCTGTGAGTTCTTGGTCTGCCTCTTGAGGGGATTGTTCAGGCGGCATTTACACTTACTATTGCTGCCCGAGATGCCAGCCCAAACTCAGTGATTTCAAAGCACCACCATTTTATTACACTCATGGATTTTGTGAGCCAGGAATTTGGAGAAGGCATAGCAGGATCTTTCTTGGTTCTGTACTATATGAAGCCTCAGGTGAGAAGACTCAAAGGCTGGGGGTGACTTCATAGCAGGTGCTAAGGTGTGTCTTTGTTCCTTCAGGCTGCTTTTAACAAAAGGCCTCAGACTAGGTAATTTATAAACAACCAAAGTCTATTGCTCAGAGTGCTGAAGGTTGGAAAGTCCGAGATCAAGGCACCAGCAGATTCAGGGTCTGCTGAGGGCTTGCTCTCTGCTTCAGGGATGCACCTCCATCCTCATATAGCAGACGGGGCAAAAAAGCTTGCTCTGGCATCTTCTATAAGGTAATGACCCATTCACAAGGCACCACCCTCTGTAACCTACTCACTTCTCAAAGGACCTACCTCAACATAGGAATTTGGGGCAGTTACAAATATTTAAAACACAGCCAGGTGCATTCGCTTTCATGTCTGGTGCACGGCATGGGCTGGGGGACCTTGTCAATCAGAACACTTACATGGGGCCTTCCAAGTAACATGGCCTCCTCCCAGCACGGCAGCTGTAAGCTGGTCAGAATTTTTACAGAGTGCCTCAGAAATCCAAGTGCGAGTACTCCAGCGGACAGGGTGGTGCGTCACCGTTCATGACAGCCGCAGAAGTCACGTGGCATCACCTCCTTAATCCTGTGTATGTTTCTCATATCTGGAAAGTGTACACAGTGTTAGAGGATTAGAGGGATTAGACTGCACTTGTTGATGGGCGGGTGGCCAGGTGGCATCACAGAATGGCACCATCACAGCCACCATTGGAAATCTGCTGAGTCCAAGAAAATAAATAGGAAATCACAGAATTTCCTTGCCCACTAAGAAAACCAGTGACCTCAATACTGAAATAAAGAAAAGAAAAAGTAATTCATTAAAATCTTTGAGAGAAAGCCAACTTTCCGGTGTTCCAGACCTGCATGGTTCTTTGAGAAAGCTCCTAGAATGTGTGGAGGAAGAGTTACAGAATCACAGCTGACGCCGCCGCCTCCCTAAAATGAGTTGGACTAGTCACTGCAGACAGAGAGTTAGTTGGAGAGGGCCCTGTAGAAGGTTAGGAACATGGATTTATGGATTGGATAGGGAGTTAGCAAATGCTGCAGGGTTAGAATGATGAAAGGAGACGATCTGAACAGGCCCAGGATAGAGCCCTGTTCTTGGCAGTGGATTTCATGGTAAGCAGTAATACTTGACATAAGAATAACACTCTATTATGTATGTGATTATGCTGAAGTCATAGTTATGCTTGAGTTGTATTTTTAGATTTCTGTAATTTTTGCCAGTCCATGAGTCCTCCCCTTTTCTGCTGGTAAAAGACTGGCCTGTCCACCTGAGAACTGTTGATCCCCTCCCTGGTGGGGCTGTTAAATGCAGGTCCTGGCCCTCTGCTCTGAGCTCATGGTCCAGGCTGGCTTCCTGCAATGATGCCTGCAGTGAGTGGCTAAAATCTGTATTGGGGTGGAGTCTTTAATGTGGGACCAGTATCCTTTCTTGGGGATTATCCTGGCTGCTGAGAGAGAGAGAATTCTCTTGTTCTGAGATTGTGTGTGTTAAGGATCATATGAACTGGCCATGCTGAGAGACAGAGACAGAGTAATGATGTGCTATTTTCTGAACTGTTGGGAAACAGCTATGTTTGGAGCCAGAGCTGATTGTGTCAATGAATTCTCTTTGTAACCTATACTAATTCTAGCTGGGATTCTGTCCCTTGTAACCATAGGGTCCTGACTTACATGTTAGTATATAAGCAACACCCCATACGGTCCCCTAGATGAAAAAGCACCTTTTGGTGTAGCTAGAAATGGAGCTCAGCACCGGGGAGCTCCTAAGTTCCAATGCTGTCATGATTCTGGAGTTTTCCTGGGCAGAAAGGTGAGCAGTAAACCTCTCTGCTGGTTCATGAACTTGAGAAATACTAGGTTTGTCATAAGAGAAATAGGGACATCGCTACACTAATGATGGCTGGATACTCTCTGGACAGACCTCATGCATATATTCTTGGCCTTCAGACCTGGACCACTAGCATCACACGTGTCCTTTTCATTACTAGCAGGGCTTTAGCGGGCTAGGATCACAGAGAAAGGTTTGCGAGAAAAAAAAAGACTTGAGAATATTGGGTTCCTTAAAAATGGAAGCTGTTCTTCTCTGGTGCAGATTCATGTGCTCACA
>NW_003852428.1:11409825-11410411 GCF_000181295.1 Otolemur garnettii | reverse complement strand
TTACCCGCCCACATTTTTATCTCCTTCCATTCTAGCAAAAGGGTATGTCACAATTTTTTCAACCTTATTATGACTATGTCAATATTGCTCATTGCTGGGTCAGGAAGTATAATGTAATATATTTCCTTTCTTGTAAAACTGTTTGCTCTTCCTGGAGTTCACTGCTTCATTTTGTTCCCTTGATGGGTTTTCTATGTACCTATATTTAATTTTTTTGCCAAGTTGCACCATCAGCTTCACCAGGTGCCCAAGATATTATTTTCTAAATGCTCAAATGCATTAATGAATAATTAATCCTATTTTTCTCCCTGGAGCCCTCCCACAAGTCTCTGTCTTCCCAACCTGGGATGATTGCTCTCTAGGCCTGCAGTACAGCTGTCATCCTTGGGGTGTTATCATGGTTCTCTGTTTCTCTGTCCATCTCTGTTCCTGGGAGCCTGGGTTTGTTTGGGGTCAGGCTTCATACAGTAAGATGCCTGTGGCTATTCTGGCCAAAGAATCTCTAGTGAAAAGTAACTTCTCTCTTATAGCATCCATATTCCAAGCCCAAGGAGGGCTCTAGCTGGCTTTCTGTGTGTGTCATTGG
>NW_003852428.1:11407348-11409363 GCF_000181295.1 Otolemur garnettii | reverse complement strand
TTTTTTTTCATAATTCCCAAATAGTTTTATATTTTAGCTATGAAGGTCAATTACCAGAGCCAAACTTGTTCTTAACAAGCAGAATATTAACGTCCACTCAATCAAAGTCTCTCACACCTTTCTGGGCCTATTCATTTGCAGACAGGAGTAGAAACTGTAACCAGGTTTGTCATATCACACATTCACATGTGATACCCAATCTTCATATGCTGTCCAATTTCTTTAAGATAAAAGGAGTAACTCGCAGCAAGGCCACATAGATGAGGAAGTTCTGTATGGAGGAAATCACATCCTTACGCATCTTCCGTTTCATCTCCTCTGGGTCCAGCTTCAGCGTGAGGCCCTTGATACGAAACATCGCAGCTTTAACTCCTCAGCTTTCAGCTGCCGCCCTCAGCTCTTCTTAGTGGCGGCAACACATTAATTTTCAAGAACTCTTTTTAGTTTTCTCATTGATCCTCATACAGATGAGGAAACTGAAGCTTCAGTTTCTGTAAAGTGGAAATAATAATCTTACTGACATGGTGAGGACTAAACAAGCTGACGCCTGTGAAGCACTGAGAATTGCCAGGAATATAATAACCACTCAGTGAACTTCATCATGATTATCAAGCTATGCTTCTTGTTGGTTTTCTCCATACTTGGCATTTTAGAAGGGAAGCTTTCTCTCTCTGCTAACTCACTCCTTCTGCTTCTACCTTCCCTCATCCAAAAATATTTTCCAATGTCTTTTATTGCTGGTGTTTCTTTCTTTGATTTTCTGCATCCTTTTTTTTTTAGTTGGTCTCATCATTTTAGTGTAGAGAAGGCATTTGATGTAGTCAGGCAACCTGTCAGTTAACCACTACCTACCAGTTTTTAAGTTTTGGTAATTAAACATATTTTCTTTTTTAAAATCTTGTTTTATTTAACCTATGACATTTTTAAAGGCTCTTAGTTAATTGTGTGAGCTTCTCTTCCTCATCGGTAGAGTGTGACTAATCATATGTAATTTCCAGCCTGGCGTCTGGAACATGGGAAGGGCTGAATGAATATTTGTGTTGCACCCTCCCATCTTTATTTTCTTTATCTTAATGTAGCTCATGATTTCTGGCTCTGGGGAGGCACTAAATAAGCTTCATTTCAAACTGGGCGAGGTGATGGAAGCAATGCAGCTCCTTTCACTCATCCAGAAAGACATCAGTGAGCAGGGTTCATTTCACGGGTTTAAATCACGGGCAGAGACCACTGGCAGGACTGTGTGTAAGAACAGACGGTCACATGGTACAGTGGTAAACCGTGGCTGAAGATGGGAGGCAGGTGAGTGAACCAAAGGATTCTTGGTTGATGTGCCTGAGAAAGGGTAGATCATACCAGGACCTGGTAATGTCCCAAAAGGCAGCTTCCAAGAGCTCTTGTCATTGACTCGTTCATTCATTCATTCATTATGCAAATATATTTTGAGTGATTGCAAGGCCCCAAGAGCTAAAGTTACCTCAGTGATCAAGACAGAAGTCTGTGCTTCCACAAGTGCCCCATTGCACTGGCACAGGGCAAAATAGCTTTCCCTGACATGACAAATTTTATTCAGTATCACATAAATGTTATATCAGCCCAACAGCTCTTCCTAACTCTATTCTCTGTTGCTAACTTCCCACACCTGCCCTGAACTAAAAAGCAAAGTCTTGCTATCCCAGCTTCCCCTGTAGCCAGGGTAGTCACGTGACATCATTCTACACAATGTTACTTAAGCAGTTGTCTGCTGAGGGTTTCTGGGGGGGGGGCGGGGAATTGCTTTATCTCATGGAAAGGACGCAGCATGCAGCTGGTGCTGCCTCTGCCTTCTTACTTCTCTGCCTTTGAACACGATGCTCACAGCTCCAACTGCTGTCAAGTTGGAAGAGCCGAGAGTGTCACAGGGTTAGAAGAAGCAGCACCAACCCCAGCAGTGTCTGCCTCTGGACTTCCTGTGTTCTGAGACCCTTATTTATTTTCAACACCATAATTTAGGTTTGTTGTTAGTCATAGCTAAAAAA
>NW_003852428.1:11398006-11406333 GCF_000181295.1 Otolemur garnettii | reverse complement strand
CCTCCGCCTCCCAAGTAGCTGGGACCACAGGCGCCCGCCACAACGCCCGGCTATTTTTTGGTTGCAGCCATCATTGTTGTTTGGCGGGTCCGGGCGACGTGTAGGGTTGTTAACTCCAACATAAAGCTTGGAAAAAGAGGAAGAGTCTATAACCAGCTCAGAAAAAGGAAAGAACACAAATCCAGGGGAGATACAGACATCCTGACCAATGCCCTGGTCCATAAGGATTGCTGAACATCCATGCCTGATCATTGTGAGATTAACATTCCCATTGGAAAGCCAACCCAGAATGTTGTGGAAATTTAGATTGCAGCAAGGGCTAGACAATGACAGAAACCCCAATATTATAGACTAGAGCTCAGCAAACTATGGTCAGTAGACCAAACACGGCCTGGCACCTGTTCTTGTATGGCTTGTGAACAAAGAATTGTTTCTACTTTTGTAAATGGTTGAAAAGTAATCACAAGAAGAATATTTGGTGACATATGAACATTACATAAAATTTAAATTTCAATGCTCATAAATGAAGTTTTATTGGAATATAGCCATGCTCATTCATTTATAAACTATCTCCAGTTATTTTGGTCCTTCAACAGCAGACTTTTGTGGTTGTCACAGTTAGCACGTGGCCTTAAAAGCCTCAAATATTTATGATTTGGCCCTTTACAGAAAGTTTTCCAAATTATAGGATTTAGGTCCTGAGTCCTGTCTATGTCACAAGACACAGCTATAATGCATTAAATCTCAACTATTACTCAGGTAGAAGGACCAAACCAGAGGAGGTAGAATCTCTATAACAGCAATGTCCCCACAGTTCTTACGGATAGTAGATTAAAATAGCATTTAAAAATTAGGCTAGTAATAAATAATTTGGGAAAGTTTAGAAAATAATGAAAAGTATGTAACAGAGAATGAAAATAGCCTTTGATCCCATCACCCATAGATATTAATTATTAATATTTGGGGGGTTATTTTGTATATAAACATTTTTTGTATGAAAATTTTCTGTATATATATTAGTATTGTTTCAGCTCCAACTAATAGGAAACTTACCTTAAATAAGGCATAAGCTAAAAGAAGCCAGAGTAGGGAGGAATTTGGGGGCTCATACATCAGATTGCAAGACATGGACGTACCGTTAAGGTATGCCTGGATTGAGGAGCTCAAACAATGTACCAGGGCCTTTTCTCCACTTCCTCCATACACATTTCACCATCAGACAGACCCTTTCCTCATAGTGACCAAAGGCCACAGAAGTCCCCATTGCACCTCTAATCCACATAGCAGCAATCCTAGTAGGAGAAAAGAGAGAGAATTTCTTTTCAGAAGGAAAAAATAAAACGAGTCTTTCTGATGTGTATTAGTCTGTTTGGGCTACTATAATAAAATACTTTAGGCTCGGCGCCTGTGGCTTAAGCAGCTAATGCGCCAGTCACATACACCTCAGCTGGTGTGGGTTTGAATCCAGCCCAGGCCTACCAGACAACAATGACAGCTGCAACCAAAAAATAGCCAGGAGCTATGGTGGGCACTTGTAGTCCCAGCTACTTGGGAGGCAGAGGCAGGAGAATCGATTAAGCCCAGGAGTTGGAGGCTACGATGAGCTGTGATGCCATAGCATTCTACCCAGAGTGACAGCTTGAGGCTCTGTCTCAAAAACAAAACAAAACAAAACAAAACAAAACTTTAGATGGGATAATTTATAAATAATAGGAAATATCTTTCACAGTTCTTCTGGCTACTGGGAAGTCTGAGATTTAGATGCCAGCAGACTTGGTGTCTGGTGAAGGCCCCCTCTCTGCTTCATAGATGGCGTCTTGTTGTGGTGTCCTCACGTGGCAGAGGGTCTGAAGGAAGGGATGGCATCATGCTCATCAACCTCTCTTATGAGGTTGAATCCTACTTAAAGGGCTTGATCACCTCTTAACACTACTGCACTGGAGATTAAGTTTCAACATGTGAATTTAGGTAGGAAGGGATGGTGGTGGGGACAGCATTCACACCATCCCACAGGATCATTCACTGATTTTTGAGACTATTTTTCACTGCTTTCTGGTATTTATTTAAATGCCCCACAAGTTTCAAACCAATTATAGGAAATTTTCATCTCAGCATTATAATTGTTGGATTAGATGGGGTCTGAGAAATCATCCAGTATATTCTATTCTTCTTACAGATAAGGAAATTGAGGCCATACAGGATGAGTGATTACGCACTGTCATTCAAGTGGTTGATTGTGGAGAGACAGAACCAGAAGTTTCCGAGATTCATCACCCTCAGCCAACTGCTCTGTCTTAATATCAACCCTGAAGCAAAACTTTGGGCCAGAAAAGCAGTCAGCTAGTGAAGGCTGCCAGCCCCTGGGATCCTCAAAATGAATGAGTCAGAGAAAAAGAGCAACCTGGTTTTCTTTCCTGTTCCTGGATTTACTTTTAGAAATGAGGCGGGGTGAGGGAAGATAAAGCCAGAAAGGCTGCTGTTTATTTGTTCCTCTTTGACTAAATTTATTTTTAAAAATATGCATTGTTGGTTAATCCAGGAAAGTATCTAAAAGGTTTTAGAGATCACAGCTCTCCGTATATTTTTTACTTAATTATCAGATCATTTGGCAAAATTGTCTTTTCATCTGAACATTTCATGTGGCAAGGCTCCTGCTGTCCCTGTAATCTTAACAAGTGTACCAGGCTTGAAAGAGGAAGTGTCATCTTTTAGAAGGCGAATTTGAATTTGTTGAAAGGATGTCTGCGTACTGTGTCCATTTTTAGAGGAAGCAAAGCAACTGTATTGCAGACTTGGGTAGCATGTGAGTGAGCTCTGGGAAGGAGGCATAATTCCTACAGTCAGCAGTTGCTCATTATATGACCGTCAGACAGTGTCATAATGTCCCAGGAGACCCAAGGGAGACCAGGATCACTGTCCTTGCCCTTCAGGAGCTCGAAGTCAAGTGTGGAGAGAGACAAGAATTTGGACAAGTGTCTTACAGGGTAGTAGACACAGGCTACTTAGCAAGTCTGGTGGAAATGGTGGGCTGACTTGGGAGGCAGGAGAGACCAGCTTGTAGACTCATCTCGTGTGGTCCAGAATTGCTTCCCAAAGGACAGCAGGCTGAATGGAGTCCGGAAGGTCAGTGAGAGTTAGCCAGGTTGGTGCACAGCTCAGGTAGTGCAAATACTTATGTCAAAGGCCAGAGATGGATAGTGAGCATGTCTCCATGCAAACTGTAGGCGGAGCAGGTACCAGGAATTTGGGAAAGAGTGAAGCCATCTAATGGCTAAAAAAATTTTTTTAAATTAAGGAAACGGTAACTTTGGGTCTGGACCAACACAAAATCACGAAGTTCTTCGCACACACCACCCCCACATCTTTCAGTTCCTTTTATGGCTCTGTGCTGATCCCTTTCATCCCTCCAGCCAGCTGCGGAGTCCTCTTGGCACTCACCCATCAGCATCTGCTCTTAGAAAGTTCTGGGGCTTATTGGCACTGAGATGTAATTGAGTCACAGGACAGCATTGTCATTTAGTTAACTGATTTTGTTACATATTCAAAACATGTCTTATAACTATTTTATTATTAATAAAGTTCAAAGCACATTTTATAATTATTTTATTACTAATGAATATTATTTTTCAATTGAAAGCACATTTTCATCTGTAGCCTGAGGCCCCTCCTTAGATAGCTTAAAGGCTCCAGCATAGGGAGGTACAGAAACTTCTGCTGGTACAGGCTGGACAGCTTTGGGATTCTGTGACTGTCATCACTGCCGTGTCAGCCCCTCTTGGGCCTCTCCTGTTCTCTGCTGGTTGAGGCGTCGCACCTGACTCACCATTCCTGCCTTGTGCTGGGGATTTCTCAGCTTTGCTTGTGAAATGCCAGCGGGCATTTGGCCTCACATCACTTGCAGCCTTTGATCCCTTTCCACTGTCACTTTGGACTTGGGCTTCTCCCCACGCCCTGACTGCCACATGCAGGCTGGCCCATGCTCCTCCTAGCTACTGCTCAGCCAGGAAAAAAATTTGGTGTGGCTTTTGGAGAATCATGGAGTTCCTGGGAGGTGATAGTTTTTACAGCTCTGGAAGCTGGGTTCAAATCTTAGAGTGTCATTGACAAGCTGATGTTCTGGAGCAAGATACTTTAAATCATTTGAGCCTCCATTTCTATAAATATCGGGAATAATAATAGTGCTTATCTAAAATGGGGTGGTACAGCTGATGAATGACTACGTGTAGAGCCTGGCACGTTGTAAATGCTCAACTTCTGCACACTGTTCTCTATTAGAAAAAATGACCCAGTCCGATTTTGACTTTATGTAAATAAGAAGCAACATATGGTTAGACACATTGCAGAAAGGAAGTAGAAAAATAAAGCTTTCTAGAACTCTAATGTTTATGGATATCTACAGTGATAGCATAATGTTTTGAAGACCTGCAAGTGGATAAGGAACACATGAGAAGATGCTCAGCACTTTTTATCACGAGGAAATGCAAATCAAAAAAACAATAATGAGATACCATGTCTCACTCTCTGGGAGAGCTAGTATCAAAACAAAGAAACCAGCAAACAAAACCAGAAACAAGAGTTGGAGAGTATGTGGAGAATTTGGAAGCTTCATGTATTGCTGATGAGAAGGTTTTCCACTGGGGAAAAGACTATAGTGGGTTCCTCAAAAAGTTAAACACAGAATTGCCATATTACCTGACAAATCCTCTCTGGATACTTACAACAAGGAATTGAAAGCAGAGGCCTAACCAGATACTTCTACACCTGTATGCAGAGCAGAGCAGCATTATTCACACTAGCCCAGGGTAGAAGCCACCTAAGTGTCCATCAATGGATAAGGATGATCAAAATGTGGCATATACATACAAGGAAATATTATTCAGCCTTCAAAAGGAAGGAAATTATGACAATGCTACAACACAGATGAACCCTGAGGGCATTATACTAAGTGAAATGAGCCAGTCACTGAAGGACAAATACGGTGGGATTCCACTTACATGAGGCACCTAGAATGGTCAAGCTCACAGAGACAGAAAGTAGAATTGTGGTTGCCAGGGCCTGGGAGAAGGGTAGAATGGGGAGCTAGTATTCAATGGGTGCAGAGTTTCTATTTGGGAAGATAAAAAGAGTTCTGGAAACACATGTCCAGTGTTGATGATAACTTACAATGCGAAGACACTTAATGCCACGGGACTGTACACTTAAAAATGGTTAAAGTGGTAAATTTTGTGTTTATGTGAATATTACCACACATACAAAAAAGACAGTGAATTTGGATCAGGACACTTGGAAGTAAGTACAGGCTGGAAATTTTCACTGACTCTTAGTAGGAAGTCAAATCATTGCCTTCACTCACACATTCACTCATGGTTTCACTCAATAAATAATAAATAAGTATGTTTCCTATGCCAAGCATCATTCTTGGTATGAGAATTACAGCAACTGACCCAGTTTCTGCCCTGCAAACTTCTGTCAGCAGAGGATGTTTAACCAGGGTCAGACTACTAAGGAGGCTCTCAGTAGAAACAAAGATTGCAATTAGTGTCCAGACAAAGGTGTAATGGGGTCCACGGTTCTCAGAACCACTGTCAACTTGTTGTAGTCTGAGGCTGACACAGGCATGAATGAGTGACCCTTGAGTGAAATGAAAGGTTTAACTTAGCACAGGAAAATATACTTTGCACTGTCTCCAATGGTTCTGGATGTTCACATTCCATTTTCAGAGTTCAAATGGTCAAAATCTTTTATGAAAACAAAAACCATAATTAAATATTTGCTAGGAACAAATGACCATGTTTTTCTCTTCTGATTTGGGATATATTACAACCCTCCACACAACTAACTGAAGTAGCTGTTGCCCCTAGCCACTCTGAGTCATTCTGAGCTTTCCAGACTAACAATCAGGTGGCTCTGGGCAAAATATGCTAGGCACTACCTTTGTTTTTAGTAGGTCTAAGGTGGGTATTTGGGTGGGTGCAATGATTTATTGTCAACATTTTAGCTGGGACTGTTACAGAGGTCTTTATTAAGTGTGATCTTTAACTGACCTTACAACATACTCTAAATTTATCCATTCGTAAATATTCAAGCTCAGAGTTAGGTCCTAGGGAATCTGGGTTAGAGTTCTTGTCTTCAAAGAGCTTATAATCTAGATATTTTTAAAAAACCAATAACCTTGTAATTGTCAAACCATGTAATAAATCACACATGGGTAGACCAGAAAGCCAGTCAGAAATCTCTATGGCATTCATGTTTTTTATTTGACAGATATTTATATGATGCATATGTGCTGAGCATTAGTCTAAGGCATGATGATTTTTAGCCAATGTGCCATGAGAGGATCTTAGGTGTGCTGCACAAATTTTCAAAGATCATTGATTAAATTATTTTCCAAAGAAGTTCAAAGCACAGTAAGTAAATTCTTTTCTTATCCTTTTCTTTGATCTACATAATTTAAGTGTCCTGTGGAAGTTTAACTATAGGTTCAAGTATGCCATGAGCTAAAAAAGGCTGAAAAACATTGTCCTAAGGGTTAGCACCTATTTACTCATTTATTCCTCATAAACCTCCAAAACCTCCATGAGGTAGATACTCTTATAAGTCCCATTTTAGAGATGAGAAAACTGAGGCATGACAAGGTTAACTAACATGTGAGACCATGTGGCTAATATAGGGCAAGTCAGGCAGTCTGGTGGCAAGGTTTAGATCTTGCCTCTCACTCAGCTATTGGGGTAACAGCCGACTTTACAGCCAACCACAAAATCCTAAATGTGAATTAATTGAAAGAATTGTAGGCTGAGTACAAACAGCTGTGTCCATAAATATTATCTTGTGGGAGGAGGGAAGGGAAACTGGCTAATTTGTTTGTGGTTAAAGGACGTAAGTAAATTTTGTTTTATTATACCGCAAGAAATTAGTCCTGGTATTTTCAGTTTCTAGAATAGACAGTTTGTACTTGCCACTGCTCATAACTTTGTTTAGATTTAATTAGGGCAGCAATTTTAAATCATTTATTCTGTGTGAGTAACATGGCTCTATACACGCAATAGTTTACGACTGTAGAAAATTATCCCTTGATGTTAAAAATCTGATTTGGATAAAAGGGATTTTTTTGTCTAAACATGCAAGAGAGTTTGGGAACATTTTTATTATTTTCTGTGAATCATTAGTTTGCAGAATGTTCAGGTGATTGAGAGGTCGGACGTAGGTTCAAATTCTGCATGAGCACTAACTGAACCTCAGTTTCCTCATGTGTAGACTGGAGGTAGCAGAACTTACCTCATGGGCAAGTGTGAGGTTTATTTAATAAATGAGCTAAGACGTGTAAAGGACATATAAAGCACATGACTCCATGTCGGCTGTCAGTACATGGCTGGCATTACGTTCACTGCTATAGCTCTGCACAGAATTTTATTAGACTGGCGGAAGACGTGTTGTTCCAAGACTCAGAAAAGGGAGGAAAGTGATTCAACTACTTGTACACATTTCCTTAAGGCTAGTGAAGCCTTGGAACATTCCAGGCCATTCTCCACATCTTTCTTCAGTTATGGAACTTCCTTTTCAAAAGGTGCCCAAACATTTCACAGGCAAGTGTGCTTCTTGGGAATTGTGTATCATCAGTGAAGGAGGAAGTGTTCACCAGGATTTTCATGCCAATCAGACTAGGAAATGGGGGGAATCTTGTGCGCGCCTTTTAATAGTTGAGCTGTTTATTTTTACTATTTTTCTTTTGATAAACTATTTTTGTAAGATGACTAATATTGTCAATAATGCTTATATTCCTGATCCTAAAGTAAATTGTTGAGTTCGAAGTAAACAGAATCCTGCTCTGCTGACCCCGGGAGAAAGATCAGAAAATTTCCCCAAAGTAGTAGAACAAGCCTGGCAGCTCCATCTGGACTGTGGCCCTCCCAGGCCGTTACCGACCAGATTTAAAGGTCCGGGCGACCGAGCGGAGCGTCCCGAAGTCTTGCAGTGGGGAGGAAAACCCCACCGGTTTTTCCTCTTCCCCCACCAGCCAGCCCTCTAGCCTTCTTTCCTTTCCACTTAGTAAACTTCGGTGTGAAATACCACGGAGGTCGCGGGCACTCCCAGGATGTTTCTCGAGAGGCAGTTCCCTCCCTCCGGCAGCGCAGCCCACAAGCAGCCCAGCTGCTGCTCAGAAAGTACCCTGAGGCCCCGCCCCCAAGCCCCGCCCCGTCCCCCTTCGGTCGCTGATTGGAGGCCCAGCGCGTCAGTAGGCGCCCGGGGTGGGAGCGAGGATGGCCGCCCCCGCCCCGCGCCTTCGCGCCCTAGCGCGGCTGGGAAGCTATCCCGGGCGCCGGCGGGCG
>NW_003852428.1:11394958-11397653 GCF_000181295.1 Otolemur garnettii | reverse complement strand
GCGGGGCGGGCTCTGCGCCTGGGAGGGCCCAGGGGGCCCTGCGAGAGCCCGTGGGTGTCGCGGGGGAGTCGCCCGCTGGCTTTCGCGCTTTGCGGGCAGAGGATGTGGCACACACCTTCGCGGCGGTCGAGACGTGACTTGCTAACAACAGAGGAAAACAATGGCTTAGAAAAAAAAATCACCCTGGACGAGAGCAGCGGCCAAGTGTGGCAGCAGGTCGCGCTCGCAAGTCCTGGGTCTTGGCGTCTCCTCCCCTAGCTTGGTGTCTGGACCCTCTCCCGCTTAGAGGTGAAGGGAGTTTTCTCTTCCAGCTGCAAGGAAGATGATCACATCCCCATGTCTGTATTCGTCTGGCGGCCACACCAAGGTGTGAGCCCACTGTGAATTCTGAGAGGATGTCTGTTCCCAGACAGAGTTTGGGCTGCAAACGTTGGCAAGTGCTGGGAATGCTTGTTAATTGCACTTGGTCCCAGCAGGAGCTTCTAGTTCACGCGGAAGCAGCGTTCTGGGAGTAAGGACGTGAGCTGTGGACATGATTCTGCCCAGGAGTACCTGGGTAGAAGCCGCAGCCATTCTGGGCTAATGTGTCCTCCGTAACTGGGGGCGTGGAGCTAGCTGATTCTAAGGCCCCACCCGGTCTAGAAGTCTGTTATTGTCTTACCTCCCACTCTCACAGGTTTGTAGAATGAACTCATTTTTCAACCTTTCTGCACCTTGGGTTATTATAGAATTAGCTAAATATTTCCTATGGGTGTATTCATTTGAACTTTTTATTATGTTATTTACTTTTCTCCTCCTTGCCTTAGTTTGGCAGAGAAAGGAAAATTGGAAATGGAGGTAGGAGCACAGTTGGAAAAAGCTGGCTTGGAAGGTAGAAAGGTGCCTACTCCGGGCTTAATCACTGGTAATTTTTCCTTTCTCTGCGTGAAGATAAGGCATGCCAGTGCCGTCAGCCTCCAGGGAGGTGAGCTCTCGCCTCTGCTCCACCTATGGGATCTGCAGTGGGTGTGCAGCAAGGAAGAATGTGATTCAAGGATCGGGTTATGGAAAACTTCTCTTCTCCAAAACATAACCTCTGAGGATTTAGGAGCATAATTTCTTTTCTTTTCCAGTTATGTTTGGCCAGAAAACAAAAGTTTTAAAATCAATTGCCAAAGCTAGAATGGGAACAGCTTTTTTATCTACCCCTATTTTGGCAAGAGAGAGACTGAGATTAGTTTCCGAGATAATATAAGACCAAGTAGCATTTAGCAATAAAAGCAAATGGACAACAGAATAGGTACTCATTTGGGACATGAGTTTTTTGGGTAGCCGTATGTTTACTGTTTCTTGTTAAAACTGTTTGGGTATTGCAAATCGTAGACTAAGTGTCTGTGCACAGTGTTATCGAATGACACTGAATTGGCATATTTGAAGGGGAAGAGGCATTCATGATCATTTAGTGCAGTGCCCAAAGCCCAGAGAAGACACCATGCCCTGTCAGAATGGCAGGGGACACCCAGTCTTACTGTGGAATAAGCTAACAATTCTCAGCACACTTTAGGTTTGAGGAGGGAATTTGTGCAACCCACTAGTGTCCTGGCTCCTGCCTCTGGCCAGCCCCAGGCCATTAACTGTCCCAGTTGGTTCAGCTCTGCTGTGGTTGTTTTCACCTCTACCCATCTCTATTTGTTTAGTGGTGACAGTACAAGTTTTCAGTCATGTTCTCAGGATCCTTGGTAGTCCTTAGGGACTGGCATTATGGGGGGGGATAGGAATGCCAGCTATGGAATGAGCTACCCACCTGCCTGGTTCCCCCATTCCAGCTATACTTAGAGTACCTTTGCTTTTTTGTTTGTTTTATACTGCTCTTCTAGGTAAGATATTGTTTAGAGAAAAGGATCTAATGCTAAATCAAAAAATTTAACAATAACTGTAATGGCTAATTTTTTTAGTGCTTCTTGTGACTTAGCTCATTTATTACATATAAAGCACTTAGAATCAGTTGTTCACGGTTCATAGCAAACACTCAAATGTTGGCTGCTGCTGCTATTATTATCATTACCTTATACTATGAGGTAGCTGTTATTTTTATCTACATTTTAAGAAACCAGGTCACACAAACTTGTATAAGGTCACCCACCTCACACGTAGACTGCTAATTCAAAGGTGTATTCCTTAGTATCCTGAAATTCAAAGCCATTCAAGTAGGAGTGACTGTGTATGAAACTTGTTTCCTGCCCCCTATAAGCAGTCTTTGGCCAGTTCCTGTGGGCAGCCACAGGTAATCACTAGGCAGGTAGGTGAGTTTACCTTGTGAGCATTTCTGTGTTCAAAAGGAGAGTAGGCATATGGGGACTGCTAATGACCCAGTGCCTGGCCAGTGGCAAGAGAAGCCATGAGGTGCCTGAGGTTCACGTATTCCCTTCTCAACATGGACTGCCAACAGTGTGCTGAGGTTTATGAACTTATTCTAGAAGAAGTGCCATCATGGCTTTTCTTGGCACTCAAGGAGTAGGACAAGGAATAGGAGGGCACTGGTGGCAGGCAATGGTGCCAAAGAGAAGAGGAGTAAACTAGTTGTAACCTTACAGAGAAATATTTTCCTTCTTTAAAAAATAGCTTGAGGACTTAGGGGGAAAATATACTTTGAGAAAAGCATACGCACACAACAGAATACTCAAAACCAAATGCTCCCTGGTTGATCCTTTTTTTT
>NW_003852428.1:11387556-11394547 GCF_000181295.1 Otolemur garnettii | reverse complement strand
AGATCTGAACCCTCTGTTTGCTTCGGTCCTCTGAATTAGAGTTCTGGTGTCTCCCTGGGAGTTCTTCATGGTTTCCAATATCACTTCATCTCATTTAAGCTATGTTGAATTAAAGTTGGGTTACCAGTTTTATATCATTGTTGTTGCTTGAGATAACCCTCACAGATGTGGGTACAGGAGAAGAGTCATTATGAAAAAGTTTATTACTGTGCTATAACTTCCTGTATATGTGATTCCCTGAAGGTGGCTTTTCACGTCTCAACTTTTAGAGAAGTTATTGAACTAGTATATTTGACCAGCACATCTTTCCTTTTCCTCCTGTCCAAGTGAGTCCTCTACTACATGTTTAGGAAGACTGAGACAATCTGTTTTTAAAATTGATGTTGAATACATATTTATTTGATTTATAATTAATTTAATGGATGAGCGCGTGTGTTACTTTGTGATAAATGAACAGGAAAAAAATTTTTTTGTGGGTTCTCATTTTTTCTAATAACCTTTTGTTCTAGTGATATTCTGTTTTTTACTTTCCCATTTGACTGGAGCCAGAATAGACTGGTGCCATCATGTGTACATTAAAAGGATGATAAAAAGTTTATGTTCATTTCTAGGAGACAAAGGACCATTGTCTGTTACTAGTGTTGCTGGGATTCCTAGGTAATAAGCAAAAATCCCAGAAACTATAGCTTGTAAAATGGCTGTGCTTCCATCTCTAAATTAAGAATTTAATAGTAAATCTTTTATTGTTGATTTCATCATGGGACTTTGAGTGTAGAATTGTTGTATGAGTAGACACATAGTAATTTAAAATAGTTCATTAGCTCCTTATCCTCTTGCTCTGCTCTTGGTTTTTAATGAATATTAGAGTTAGTCTTGTAGCTCCCATGGCACAGTTGGTTAGCATGTGATGCTTGTAACAGTCTTCTAGCAGTGGGAGCAATAATGTAATTGGAAGTCAGTTCATCAAGAGAATCCTTCCCCAGTTCAGAGAGAAGTGGAATTTCATTAAATGCCAAGGTTGGCTTTAAAAAAATATATCAAAGAAAGCGAAGCATGCCACCCCCTCCTGTATCCATCACAGGGGAGATAAGCTCTCTTTCTCTCTGGGCTTGGGACACCCTCGGTGGGTGATGGAGACACAGGCATTGGAGAGAGTGATGGAAGCTTTGCAGAAGATGTGCTTTGAGCAATTTGTGTTTGTCCTTTTACCAGGGCATAGAGGGTTTTCCAAAGCCTTTAGTCTCCCAAGTTTAAAAAAATTAAATTCTTGCCTGATAATGAGAGTATTTATGCCTAGGTCTTAGAATAATTCTTGGCATATTGGAAGCATATTTTTTGATCTGTGACAAGATGGCCTCAAAGTTGAAGGAAAACTGAGTGCTCTCTGTCTTGGATGGGTTGAAATGCGGAAGGGCTGACAGGAAAGGGAAGTGAGAAGGATGGCAGGCCAGGGCTGGCACAGTTGAGTGTAACCAAGTCAGCACCAGTGTCAGCTGAATGTAACCAGCTGGTTAGCAGATAAAACAAGCTGTTTGTCATTTTACTTGGCATTTGCAAAATGAACTTGAAGGTCAGTTTAGCTAAGGATTAGACTGGCCACTTAGCTTAAAATGGAAATGAAATAATATATAACTGTTGAGTCTTTCAGTCTTGGACCTGAGACAGAGCAAGTTTTGGGTGTATCAATTTCTTCCTATGAGATAAGAAGAGAAAAATCTCTTGAATCACTTACTATATCAGTTTTATCCATGTTATATCTCTCCATTTTGTTTTATAAAGTATTTGTTAAACTGAATTTGGGGTGCTTAGCTGATTGTCATGACAGAGGGCTTGTACAGCCTGTGCTTGTTGATGGCCTGGGACTGGCTTGTGCTTCTCCTGCTAACATTCCAGTGTCTTCTCCCTTATATAATCAATTAATTCACTCCAGTGAAGGTACAGTTCTCCTTCTCCCTCACCCTCTCCCTCCAAGTCTGCTAACATTCCTTCATTTGGGGGGGCTTTTTTCCTCTTGCTATCTTTTAGAAACTGGTCACTTCCATGGAAACCCTGTGGAAAGGGCTCTTTACCAGAGCTGTACTTTCAGGTTGACTGGTTTAGTAGATCCGTGGAACCAAGCATGAACTTGTAAGGGTCGGGTATTTGCTGACATTTGTTGATCTTACATATCTTCTGTACATACTTAGGGCATCTTTCCTGTGGTGCAAACTTTGAGTAACATTTTGAGATTAGTCAAACATTAGTTATTTCACAATTATTTCAAATCCTGTGCCTTGTGCTCCAGCATGACTATTCCTCTAACATAACTCTGAAACATGTTAAATAAGAAGGCCTTTTGGAAAATGAAGGCAAATGGCAGTTAATGGCCTGGCCTCTTTATGTTTGTTCAACCGGGGAGGAAGCTGAGGTCCAGAATGGCTCAGCTCTCGAGGACCAGACCTCGAGTTCCTGCCTCCCTCAGTTCCCTCCTCATTTCACTACCTTGAAACTGTCCTGCTAGGCGACCACTTCACATTCTCACTTCCTACTTTATATTTACAGGGATGCAATTAAGGGAAGAGAAAATGCACTAGAGGTTCATTATTTCTGGTATAGATGTTAAAAGGGGATAGAGGCTGTTAGTTGGATTAGGTGTGGTGGAATAACAGAGCAACTCCAGATAAGTGAATAAAGTTTCTTTCTCTCACATCAAAGAGAGGTAGCTCTCCAGGGTGGGAATGAGCTCTGTCCACTTTATTTGTCCATATGCACAGCTTCCAGGCCACTGTCACTTTCTGCTACAAGATGAGTGCTGGAGCATCGGTCATCACAGTTATACTGCAGCTAGTCAGGAGGAAGCAGGGCAAAGAACACACCCTTTCTCCTCTGCCCTTCTGAAAAGTGCACATTCCACTTCTGGGCTAGATTACACTCACATGGCTGTACCCAGCACCAGGGAGGATGGAACTACTTTTCTTTATTCTGAGTAGCGACACGCCCAGCTGAAAGTCCAGATTCAGTCTTTATGGAAGGAGAAGAGAATGGACGCTGGGGGAAGCTGCTGTCTCTGTCACAAGACACATGGACTGGATCTGAAAATGTGGCTTCCTTTCATTCCTTTAGCAGATATGTATCAACTGTCTTCTGTGTGTCTAGGCACCAAGAAAGCAGAGGGGAAGCAGGCGCAGCCTCAGTGCTTAAGATGCTCACTGTCTGCAAGGGAGACAGACGCTAATCAAACACAAATCCAAGTTGTATAAACCATGACAAGTGCTGTAAAGAGGACTGTGTGCTTATGAAAGAGGAAGATGAGGATTTGCTCAGCCTGGCGGTTGGGAATGGTCAGAGAAGTGACGTTTGAGCTGAGAGCTGGGGAATGAGTGGAAAGAACTAGGCCACGGGTGGAAGGAAGAATGTTCCGGACAGAAGGAAGAGCATGAGCAGAGCAAGACAGGAGGCAAGAGTGAGCTCTAAGAACTGAAGGAAGCTTGTCCTCTTGGAGCAAGAGCAAGAGGTGACGGAAGAGGGAGGGGTGAGGCTCAGATCACTAGGGGTGCTGGGGTGGGTGACCGGCCATCCCCGCTTGCCTGGGACTCAGGGAATGTGCCCCATTGTGGAGCTTGCAGTGCTAAAACTGGGATAGTCTCAAGCAAACCAGGAGGGAGTGACCACCCGCCCTGGAGGCCAGGTTAATGGTCAGGTTCCTTTCTTTATTCTTGATTTCAGAAAACTTCTTTTTTAGACACACATAGCTTCCTCCGTAGAAAAATAACAATTGACTTGTTAAAATAGGCCCTCATGTTGGCCAGAAGGAAAGGGACACAGAGGCAACTCTTACTTGCAGTTAGTTGGAATACTTGACCAATGAGATTGTTCTTTATCTGGCCTGATTTCTCCTAATGGTAACTTTGGAAATTAATTGGCATCTGGTGATATATTTGAGATACCAGAAATGGCCAAGGATACAGGGTGCTCTTACTCTGTAGCAGAATTTCTCAACACTGGCAATGTTGGAGCCACAGGGACTTTACCTAACAAATGCAATCAGTGTAACCTGGTTCTTTGTACCCTCAATGAATCCCCAACAATAAAAAAAAAAAGACAGATACCTGATACCTAGGCACTAGTCCAATAAATCAGAATATTCACAGGTGGAGCCAGGGCCAGGTGATTCTCTGCTGTGTAACAGCACCTCTCAGCTGTCAGTGTGCATACAAGTCACTGTGGAATCTTGACAGAATGCAGAGTCTGCTTCTATGGGGTTTGAGAATCTGTAGTTCTAAGAAGTCTCCAGGTGCTACTGATGGTGCTGCTCCAAAGACTTTGAGTAGCAATGCTCTATAAGTTAAAGGAGTTTTGGGGGTTTTTTTGGGGGGGGGGAGAGCACACCCACAGGCGTATGTATAGGTAGCTAGGTCCATGAGAGGAGAAGTACAAGACTTGGGGAGGCTTCTGCAGTGGGGCCCCATCAGCAAGATCACACTGAACCCACGGGGGGGGGGGCAATCTAGACTTTTTATTTGGTCCCAGCGGGTGGGAGGGAGGGAGGTTACAGCTAAGCCTTGACTTGTAGAACTAACTGGCACTAATAACCTTGGTTACAGAAGAACCAGCTTCGGGCTAGGAACCTACCATGGATGAGGACCTCTTTTTACCTTTCTCACACCTTGGTATGGGCCTTTCAGGTCAACATCAGTGACTTCCAGGATGTGAGTCTTATCTGCAAATAAGAAAAGTCAAGGGAAGGTTTTCTTTTCTTTTTTTTTTGCAGTTTTTGGCCAGGGCTGGGTTTGAACCCACCACCTCTGGCATGTGGGGCCGGTGCCCTACTCCTTTGAGCCACAGGCACCGCCTGGGAAGATTTTTAAGTAGGAGATGACACATCCATTAAAAACAAACAAACCCACACTGGCTACAGAGTGGAAAACAGAATTGGAGAAGGGAGGCCAACAGAATGAGTATAACTATTGGCAATAGTGCTCAGATGATTCTGATTAAAGGAAAAATGACCTCCAGGGTATAAGAGAAGAGTGGCTTGTCTTGGGGTGAATCTTTAGTCAACATGTGCATAAATGATATGCATCAGGAAGCAGAGGTCTAATATTACAGACCTGGGAGTTGAGTGAGAATGTGTGCCACAGAGCCTTGGCAGGTTAAAGCAGTGAGCCAAACTGTTAGCATGAGATCTTATGGAGAGGAACATCAGGCCTGGTGGGGCCTAAAAAGCACAGAACTTGCACACGTGGTCTGGATTACCAGTTCCCATGTTGTGAACTGAAATGTAGACATGGGAGTCAGGGATTTAAAAAATTTTTAGAGTCAGCTCAATGACTGATCAAATCCACATATCTTAGTTGTGTGGCCCGATGGGCTTGCCAGCAATGCCCAAGCCAAACTCCCCTAATGCACCAGGAGAGAGCAGGCCCAGGGAAAGAAGGGGAGAGGCTGAGCTAAGTGTTCCAGGGTATTCAGTCTCTCACCTGTAGGAAGGAGTAGAGGAGCAGGTGTGGAGCCAGCGCTCCAGCTCAGGAAGCCTCCATCACTCTGAAACTTGACGATGGAGAAGTGAAGGCTAGGTCCCTCTCTCTCCTTCAGAAGTTGGGGAGACAAACCCCAGCACAGGTCCAAAGGGCTTTAACTTGACAGTGGGATGAAAGTGAAGCTTTGGCTTTGGGGGTTTTTGTGTGTTTGCAGCTATGTAATACAAGTATAATCATAGGCACATTCGTTAGAACGTATCGTATAAAACAGGGTTTGGTAAGTGTTATCCATGCACCAGATGTGGCCTGATGTTTGTTTTTATATAGCCTAAGAGTGGTTTTTAATTTATAAATGTTTGGGAGAAAAAGATCAAAAAGAGAATATCTGTTTCCTGATGTTTGAAAATTAGATGAAATTCCAATTTCAGTGTCTATGTATTATCTGTGCGTCATCTCTGGCTGCTTTCCCTGTGTGAGGGCAGAGGGGGAAGTTGGGATGAAGACCCATGTCTGAGGAAGCTTGAAATAAGTGCTCTCTGACCCTTTAAAGAAAACTGGCTGACTCCTGATCTAGAAAGAAGAAGGTGGTCACCTTCTTGAAATCTGTCCTGGTGGGATCACACTCAGGACATTGTGTTCTGACCTTTGGCCCTACTTTCCATGTGGGAATGAGTTCAGAGAGAGTCATCTGGGCAGTGAATTGGCCCCCAAACCATATCATGTGGGGATTGGTTGAGAAATTAGGAAACCGATGGTCTAACCTAAGAGGAGAAAAAGATGTGGAGTAGAATTGATAGATTTTTTTGTCTATCAAATGATAGATGTGGTTTTGATCATTTTCATTCTTGGAGGAGAATTACTTAGAGGAAGGTAGTATGTATAGTAGTTTCAAAGTTCACTGACCTTTAAACAGAACATGGGGTTCAAGTTCAGATTCTCTAGTTTTCTCTGAGCTTCGATTTCTTCACTTCAAAAATCAGGTGTGCTTATCAGAGGACCAGAGCCACAGAGTGCTGAATTAAGACTCAGCACTCACCTTGGAGGTGGGCACAGGCTAGTGGGAAAATAGTTGTGGAGATAAAGTGTTGAGGGAACTGGGGGAGGCCTTGGAGAACAACTAGAATTCCAGCCCCTGCTGCTCAAAGTATTCTTTGATTTCATGAAAAATTTAAAAAGTTGTCATATGCAAAGGGAATCATGACAGCAAGCTATAGGTTCAAGTGTGGCTACAGATCTGATCACATCAAACTTTTGCTTAATAGTCGCATACCATGGGTGGCACCTGTGGCTCAGTGAGTAGGGCCCGGCCCCATATACCGAGGGTGGTGGGTTCGAACCTGCCCCAGCCAAACTGCAACAAAAAAATAGCCAGGTGTTGTGGTGGTGCCTGTAGTCCCAGCCACTTGGGAGGCTGAAGCAAGAGAATCGCCTAAGCCCAGGAGCTGGAGGTTGCTGTGAGCTGTGAGCTGTGACGCAATGGCACTCCACCGAGAGCTATCAAGTGAGACTTTGTCTCTTTAAAAAAAAAAAAA
>NW_003852428.1:11378507-11386747 GCF_000181295.1 Otolemur garnettii | reverse complement strand
ATTTTCAGGGCACGCCTAAGACTTCTCATGGCACACCTGAGTGTCATGGTACACCAGTTGAAAATGACTGCAGTGTAAAACCCTTCGGGGCCTTCCTCACTTTTCTGTTAAACACAGGCCTCTGGAATGGGATGTGCAGGCCTCCCTAGTCTCCCCGAATTTTCCTTCCCTTGGGGGTTCCTGACCACCAGCCGAGGGAAGCCTCCCCAACCTGGTCTGGGTGGGATTCCTGTGTTCCACTGCCCGTGGAGCGGCTTGCTTTCCCTTTGGGGCTTTCCTTTGTGGTGCTCCATTCCTACTACAAGGACCAGGCCAGGAGGGTCCAGTCTGTCCTGTTCATAATTGTATCATCAGCTCTTGGCACAGGGGCCCACAGGAGAAGCTTAATCTGTGCTCATAGAAAAATGGTAGAATTTGACCAGTAAAGAGGGAAGCATTACAAAAAGGGAAATGGACCCCCACCAGGAGTGAATCCTAGCTGAGAGGTCTGTAAGCCCTGGGTGGATGACAGATAGGGGGAGATGTAGCAGAGGCTCACCTGCATGGGTTACATCTGGAGAGTGCTTCTTTGTTTAATTTTGTTCCACCCCTGTGTTATCAGCACGTCAGCCATTCGGGAGACTTTTAGGAGTTATCAAGGATACAAGTCCTACGACTAGAACATGGCAGAATATTGCTGCTTTTCCCAAACCAGTTATCTCTCCCAGACCAGGGAGGCCTATGCAGTTGGATAAAGTATTTCCCAGAGAAGAAATTACAACTTTTCTCTTCTATAGTAGCTTATTCCACCTACAGATTTTATTTTATTTTTTTATAGTTAGGTGTCTTTTGAAAACACCACATACAACTAGAACAGCGGTTCTCAACCTGTGGGTCGTTACCCACAGGAACTGTATTAAAGGGCCACGGCATTAGGAAGGTTGAGAACCACTGAACTAGAAAATTAAATTTCCCTTTTAAAAGATGGGTTGCAGTTAATACTCCTATAAGATGTTCCCTATCAAATGTAAAAAGAAAAAAACCCTGAGCTATGATGTTATTATAAGCACACATACAGAATCTTCAGTGTTTAATCAAGTGCAGTTTCCTGTTGGATTTATTGATACTTTCAGTTTAATAGGATCCTGGAGTGAAGCATGCCCTATCCTGTGGGGATTGTGCTAACATTGTAAGCAGGTTGTATGCCAGGCTGTAGTTAAATGTCTTACTGGTCATGACCTTCAAGATAAAATCTTTCTCTTAGTGGTTCTCTTCCTCAGTGATACTGATCTTCTACTTGTTTTTTGTACTTTAAGTAGAAGACTCATTTCTTAATTGAACATAACTAATACCTGAAATTTAAGAGTTTAGAAAATCTTTTGACTTTATAATTTCAAGGATTAAGAGGGTATTTTTTTGCTGAATATTTTCCCCCATAACTGTTATATAACAATGAACCTATGATTTTGCAAGAAGCAAGTGTAAACTCTGTCTTTCAGAGTGCTGTGCTGCCTTCTAAAAATCTTTTGAGACTCCACATGCTCCAAATTGCTTAGAACCTTGACAGCCCACCAGGATGTTCTGTGTGTTTTTCTTTTTGTTTGTGTAGCACTTAATTTATTAGACTAATATGTACTACTTTGCTTTGTTCTCAAGCCTCCAAATTTCTCCAAATTAAGCCATCAATTCCCACACTAAAAGCTCCCACCTGTTCCCCAAAGCTACACCGAGGCCTAAGGGGAAACTAAAACCTGAGATAGGTGACCCGCTGGGGAAGGGAGGCCAGCCCGCTGTCACCTGGGCCCCAGGATGTACTCGCCCTGGGGAGTGCAGATCATGGCTGTGTCTGCCTGGACCAGCAGACCAGCGGCCTTTCCTCCCAGGAGGGTGTCGTGCCCCCCCGCAGATAGGGGTCCCTAAGGGAAAGAGTGTGTCGTCTCACTCCACCACCTCCCTGCCCAGCGGCTGGCCCAGGTGGGAAGAAGTTGAGAGGATGAAGTGAGGGATAGTGGAGAAGACCGTTGAGGGAGGAATGCCTTTCTGGCCTGTGGCTGTCCTGCCATTTGGCTTCAGTTTACTCTCTGTGTGGTACTTTCTGCACTTGGTTAGAATTACCCAAAAGTCACATTCTGTTTTCAAAGGGAGCAGGTTTCTATGACACCGCAGAAGTGCAGTGTCCTCTGCATGCTCACCTCACCCCATCTTCCCATCTCTCCTGCCACGGAGAAAGCATCTAGCTGTCACTCCCTGCTCTTCCAGTCTCTCTCCACCACTCTCTTCCATCTCCCAGCAAATAATCATAATACAGCATTGAAGTAGATAGAAATAGGTGATATATTTATTAAATTTTACCTTTTTTATAGCAAAGTGATTTCACTGTATGTGTATGTTTTGTGCTCTGCTATTTTATATATCTGAATTAAATTGCCTTTTGTGTCCTCGGAGTTCAATCTTGATAGCCTCTTCCAGCTCCATCAGTAGCCCCTGGTGTGCACCACCTCTGCCTCAGGGAGGGTCAACAGGCTAGAGGCAGTTGATGGCGTCCATGTGCAGAGTGAGCACTAGGTGCCATGAGTTAAGACCGGGAGAGGAAGTAGCTGCCATGGCTAGGGCCTGTGCAGCCAGGTCCTGGGGAAGTAGAGGTCCCAGAGATGAGCTGTCCTGGACTGGAACTGCACTGGAAGTTTTACAGGGGAGCCAGATGCCGCAGAGTGTCCCTGAGAGGAGACTGACATCTCTCAGTCCTGGAGACACGGGTCCTGGAGTACAACCACTGTACCTGGTTTCCGGCTCTTCAGGGTCTTTTAGTTTTGTTTTCAGGGTTTTGGTAGTGGTTTTTTTTTTTTTTCTTTTTTCTTCATTTCCTGTTTTAAAGTTCAAATTACTTTAGCTTTGATATATTGTAGAGAATAGGGGAAAAAACTAAGTAGAATTTTACTTCAAAAAAAGGTGCCCTTTTTTTAATTTTTGTTGCTCTAGCCAGCAGTCTCCTCTGCCATATATAGATAAAGTGATCACAAATCAGATTTTAGTTTAAGATATTCATATTGTTGATTTCAGGAGGTCCTGGTGTGATTCCTCAAGGATGTATTAACTACTGAACGTTGCTTCTGCTTGTACAGGTTGGGGTCTCTGCACACTTTAGTACTAAGGACTGGCGGCCATGAGACCTCATAATATACTTTCCAGTGTGGATGAGGGTAAGATGCTAGGAAGGAGTGTGTGTGAGTGGGGAAGGTTGTCACCTGTAACAGGTCCCCCTGGAGGCCTGGGCAGCTGCAGGGGAGGCCCTGTGCTCACGAGAGATGGCCTTGGTTCTGGTGGCTCATGTTAGGTTCCTTGCGGGCCTGCCTGGTAATTTACACAAATGCAGCAGGTTAGATGGAGTCTGAGATGAATTAAGCACTTGCCCAGGAACGGGGGCAGCATCCAGTCCCCAGTCCAGTGACTGTAATTCCCCCCTGACTGCGCGCGTGCACACACATTCACGCTCAAGTACCACCCTGTGGGAAATAGGTAGATGCTCTAGTAAAGGCCCTTCAAAAAAAAGAGATATGAGCGGCCACTACAGACAGGAGAATCCTAGTCCCAAGGATTCTCAAAGCAAGAAATTGAAAGCATCTCTATTAAAGTAAAGTAGAGCCATAAGGTATAAATAGTAATCAAAGCCTGTGAACCTGGTTCCTCTGTAACAAAATCAGCCAGCATAGGGGTTTAAGGGAATAGGTGGTGGGAGCGTAAATCCACAGTTGTTTTGGAAGGTACTGAGGCAACACCTGTCAAAACTAGAAATGTGCACACTCTGTGACGTTTTTTGTAAAAGACAGAAATTGGAAATCAGATGCTTGTCAGAAAGTCAGTGCTTATGTACAGGACAGTCTGTGCTAAAATATTTTTCATTCCTTAAAAAGATTAATGTAGATTTGTATGTCCAGTACTGATGTGAAAAAATGTCCAACTTTATGATGGAAAATGTAAAAGCATGTTATATTCCATTGTTCTAAAAAAATCTATAGCTACAATGAAAGAAATTGTGTATCACATAGACAGTTTAAGTCTTCTATGAATTTAAGTATTTACTAAAAATATTTGAACATATTGGAATTTTCAGAGTTGGGAAATCAGTCTGAATCTAAATTACAGAGAGAAAGTGAGTATAGCTTTATGTTTTTAAACATTCCTAAGAAATTTTGCCACATGTCTGGGTGGGGGTAAATACATAATGATTTGAATAGCAAATCAGTTATTCTAAACAGATAAGCATTTGTTTTTGAAAATGTCCTTTTAAGTAATTAAATGCATTTTTTTATTGGATGCCAAATTCTTTTTTGAGAGTGTAAATGCACATCAAACATTCAGATGATCAAAAAATGCTAAAATTGTAGATACTACACTGATGAAGGTTTTACTGTAGTGATTTCTGCAATTTTACTAAATTGTGTGCCAGGGAGGAAATTATTTTGCAGTGGATCCCAGGAGGTCTGGCCATTATTCAAAGGTTCTCTTCCTCATTTGTACTTCAGCATTTTCTATGCCTAAACATAACATAACGCGGAATCTACTGAACATAACAAAATATTACATGTGCACCATTTGAGCTCTTTAGGCCTGTTAGTTTTATCTCGTGTCAAATGAAGAATCACATTACATGTCATGAGCAGCATCTCTAAATCTATCTCTGGTTTTTAAGTGGTCTCCTTTCTGTAAATGTCTGTGTGCCTGCTGCCCGAGATGCTCATTCTGTGCTGCAAAGGTGATGCCATATGTTACAGCTGTAATGATTCAAAACTACAAAACTCAGCAGAAGTGGGCAGTGGAGGCATCAATAGAGGTCACCTGGTTTGATTGCAGTGTACAAGGAGGCTGAATTGAACCCCTGTAATTGTGTGTGGATTCTACAGTAATTCAGCAAGCACCAAGTATGTGCCAGGCACTGTGCTAGTGCTTAAAAGTTTCATTTTATCTTTTCAACCCCATTTTCAACCCCATTTTACAGTCAGGAAAATTCGGGAGAAGAGGAATTAGGTCGACATAGACACACAGCTAGATAAAGTGGTAGAAGCAGGTTTTTGAATTTAGGTCTGAGAGTTTCTGAAGCCAACAGTCTTTGTTTTTATTAGTCCCCCTTAATTTTGTGGAACAAAGATGTTATATGTAACACTGATTATGGGAAAACTGAGTGTTCTTTAAGTTTTGGGTTGCATCTTTGAATACTTTAAAAATATTTATGTAAATCAATGGTAGACGCTTTGCAGGTAAAATTATCCAATCTATATATTTTTTTCTTTTAAACAAAACAGACTTGTATATTTATGATGAACTTTTTTTCTTCTTTTTTCTTTTTTGTAATCTTTGTAGGAAGTGACCAGGTTCACTACTGGACACTACTTACAAGCCAAGCCTTAGATACTGTCTGGAGAATAGCGAAGGCTTCTGTGATATTGGCCATTTCATTTCTAGTGGCCACCATCTGCTACTTCAAGAGCCTGCATTTATATTTAGGGCATCGGCTGAAATGGTAGGTCATTGTATCATTGAATTTTAAATACATGCTTGCTATCTAAAGCAGAATTTTGATATTGTCATTCCCTTTATCTTTCAGGTGGATTGGCTATCTGCAGAGAAAATTCAAAAGTAAATATTTTCATTCATGTATTTATTTAAAGAGGCTCAAAGAGAGGGCTCAGAGAGAGCTCAAGAAGGGTGAGGAAAGGGAAAATTAACTGCCTTTTATTTTTGATTTGGTCCAGGGAACCTCAGTGTGGAGGCAGAAGTTGATTTACTCAGTTATTGTGCAAAAGAATGGAAAGCAGAAACGCCTCATGCCAAGCTGATGAGGAAGGTATGTCTGTTTACAGTGGCTATGGAAGACAGAATTTGTCAAAATCAGGAAGCATTTCATTCTGCTTTACTACATCCACACATCAACACCAAAATGTGAAGCAAGTAACAACTGTGGCTTTAATTCAGAAGCCAAACAGGTGCTAGACATTGCCTTTGGGCCTTTGACCTTGAGCAGCAGTTCTAAAACTGTGGATCGAGACCCACAGGAACTGTGTTAAAGGACCACAGCGTTAGGAAGGTTGAGAACCACTGACCTAGAGATTGTGCCTTTGAGGACATAGGTAGATTGGGCCTACAATTTCAGGAAGCTTGAGCCTTGTGTTCTTTTTGGCTCTCTCGTGTCTGTTAAACATCTGCATATGTGGTGGAGACTGTCTTTGATGGGGTTGGGTACCCTGACATAAAAATATTTTTAGAATTTTTAGAATTTTCCATTGGACTAATCATGGTATATATTCCCAGCAGTGCTGCCTAATCTTATCACTAGCAAAAGCTAAAAAAAAAAAAAAAACAGTTGTGTGTGGGAGAGTATATTTAACTCCTTAACGTGGTCTTAAAAGTATATAGTATTTTTCATTTTTCACTGTGTTTAGGTTGCATCCATTATCTGCCCAAAGTTACCTGCCCTGGTGCTGGTCAGTCCATCCAGGATTTATCATCTAAAATACCATGTCACAGATCTGGTGAACCTGAGAGTCATTTTAAAATTACGTGTGATTGGCTTAGCCCCTTTTGCACAGTGGTTACGGCACCAGCCACATACACCGAGGCTGGCAGGTTCGAGCCTGGCCCATGCCAGCTAACCAACAATGACAACTGCAATAACAAATAGCCAGGCATTGTGGTGGGCACCTGTAGTCTCAGCTACTTGGGAGGCTGAGGCAAGAAAATCACTTAAGCCTAAGAGATGGGAGTTGCTGTGAGCTGTGATGCCACGGCACTCTACCAAAGGTGACATAATGAGACTCTGTCTCAAAATAAATAAATAAATAAAATAAAATTACATGTGATTGTATTCATAATTTATCATTGTTTCTGTCGTTCACTTCAATTGGGAGGAGTACCTCACTGAAACTACAATGCATACAATTAAGAAACATCTTTCTCTTTTTGTGCTGATAGGCTTATGAGGAGCTGTTTTGGCGGCATCATATTAAATGTGTTCGGCAAGTCAAAAGAGATAACTATGATGCTCTAAGATCGGTGTTATTTCAGATATTCAGCCGAGGCATCTCTTTTCCATCGTGGATGAAGGAAAAAGACATTGTTAAGGTATGTCTTCACACTGGAGACTCAGGAGATGGCACGTCGATGAGTACTGCAAGTCAGAAACTTCTGGTCTTTGTGCTCAGGAGGTCACGAGACTGAAGAAACTTTTGAGAGGCGGTTTATCCCAATCCTCTATCTTTCATGTCAGTTTGCAAATAAGCCATCTCAGAAAGATAGTCCTCTGGGTGTTGTTTGTTTTTAATGCCACCATTTTGTCTTGAGAGGCCTCTGTCTTTTGTAAGTAAGGTAATCTAGTTAAATTCACTTTTTCACTCTCTAGTTACATGAGTTTTAACAAATGTGTGCAGTATGCAACCACTACCCAAATCATTCGCTGGTAAACTTTTGTAGTCAGTCCTTCTCCCACCCTCAGCCCCTGGCAATCACAGATCTGTTTTCTATCCCTATAATTTGCCTTTTCTAAAATATCATATAGATGGAATCGTTCACTATTTAGCTTTTTGAATCTGCCTTCCTCAACTTAGTATAATGTATTTGAAATTCATTCCTGAATTCATCTGTGAATCAGTAGTTTGTCCTCTTTATTGTTGAGTGGTATTCCTTTACATGAATATAATTGTTTATTCATGTAGAATGTTGAAGGACATCTGGATTGTTTGCAGTTTCGGGCTGTAATGAATAAAGCTGTTATAAATATTCCCAGATAGGATTTTGTATGAACATTAATTTTTATTTCTTCTGAGTAAATACTTAGGAGAGAGATTGCCCAACTATATGCTGTTTTTCAGAGTGGTACAGCCGTTTTGCATTTTGACCAGCAATGTAGAAGAGTTCAGTTGTTCTACATTCTACCAGCACTTGGTATTGTCAGGTTTTTTGGCTTTAGTAGGTGTGAACTAGTATCATTGTACTTTTAGTTGGCATTCCTAATAAGTAAAAATGTTAAACATCTTTTAGTGTGCTTATATGCCATCGATATTATCTTCTTGGTTAAGTGTCTATTCAAATCTCTGCCCATTTTTTATTGAGTTGCTATTTTTTTTAATTATGAGCTTTGAGAGTTCTTTATTTATGTATATTCAGAATGTAGAGCCTTATCAGGTATGTAATTTGCAACTATTTCCGCCAAGTTTGTGGCTTGTTTTCTTATTTTTTAACATAAGGTAGTAAATTCTTTTTTTTTTTTT
>NW_003852428.1:11375713-11377339 GCF_000181295.1 Otolemur garnettii | reverse complement strand
AAAAAAAAAAAAAATTATCCACAAATCAAAAAAAGACTATATGATTTTTACTTAGCCGTTGTTGCAGTCTTTTTAATGAAGCTTGCTAAACAAGATAAGACCATGTGCTGTGCTATATTTCCAATTGTGTGTCATAGACGTTAAGATACTAATCATTGTTGGCATCTACTTCCTTTTCAAGCTTCCTGAAAAACTGCTATTTTCACAAGGTTGTAATTGGATTCAGCAGTACAGTTTTGGTCCTGAGAAGTATACAGGTTCAAATGTGTTTGGGAAATTACGTAAATATGTGGAATTACTGAAAATACAGGTGAGTGTTTGGGGGGAGAAAAAGACAAGAAGACTAGGTATGAAAGCAAACATCCCAAGTGTAGCCAGTCTTGTGTAATGTAAGGCTTATTGCTGTATGCTGGGAAAGTAAGAAATGCAAGCGCAAATGCTTCTTCTAGTACAGAGGTTCTCAACCTGTGGGTCGTGTACTTTTCATAATGAAAAGTACATTGCGACATTAGGAAGGTTGAGAACCACTGTCCTAGTAACTTCTGATTTCCTTTCCTTGTTTGTCTTTCTCCTTGCAAGTAATGAACGAGAGCCACATCATTCTAGCTGATAATAGGCTTTTTGTAGGGTAAGGAGGCTTCTATGGGCTAGCCTAGAAGCCCTACCAATTATGTACCTTTGTTTACCCAGAAAAACATGGTGCAAGATCCAGCCAAGGTGTTCTTCTGCAATGCAGAAGTTATCCCGATTGATAACTTGGGGATGGCACGGATGTAATAATTTGGCTAAGAGTTCTTCCTGCCTTTCTATTTTTTATTTTTAATTATTGTAGATACTTAATACAGTAGAACCTCCATAGATGACCACCTCCTTAAGTTCACCAAATTTTCATAAACTGGATATGTGCCTCTCATGTACATAATTAGTACAGCAGGCCTGGTTCCTTATGTTGACCACTTTGTTACAGTCCCTTGGGTGGTCCACTTACGAAGGTTCTACTGTAGTTGTATACCTTTAGGAGGCACATGTGATGTCAATGTGGACTAACCTTATAAGGGTAATTGGGGTGTCATTTCTTTGTGTTAAGAACCTTCCAGTTCTGTATAGTCTAACTTACTGTTGATCATAGTTGCTTTGTTTTGCTATCATATATTATTCATTTTGTCTAACTGTATAACTATATTTTGCACCCATTAACAATTCACACTTTATCCTTTCTCTTCCTGATACTCTTCCCAACGTCTGATAACCATCATTCTACTCTCTTTCTCCATAAGATTAATTTTTTAAAAAATATTTAGTTCCCATATATGAGCGAGAACACATGGGATTTGTCTTTCTGTGCTTGGCTTATTTCATTTAACATAATCTTCTCCAGTTCCATCCATGTTGTTGCACATGGCAGGATTTCTTTCCTTTTGTGGCTCTATGATATCCCATTGCATGTGTATCACAATTTCTTTATCCATTCAACCACTGATGGACACTTAGGTTGATTCCAAATCTTGGCTGTGATGAATAGTGCTGCAGTAAACGTGGGAGTGCAGGTATCATAATGAATTCCTGTCCTTTGGGTATATCATACTGAATTCCTGTCCTTTGGGTATATCATACTGAATTCCTGTC
>NW_003852428.1:11362811-11375647 GCF_000181295.1 Otolemur garnettii | reverse complement strand
TATCATACTGAATTCCTGTCCTTTGGGTATATCATACTGAATTCCTGTCCTTTGGGTATGTATCCAGCTGGAGAATCATGAGTCTTATGGTAGTTCTAGTTTTAGTTTTTTGAGGAACCTCCATTCTGCTCTCCATAGTGGTTGCAGTAATTCACATTCCCACCAACTGTGTTACGGGGGTTCCCCTTTGTCTATATCCTTGCCAGCTTTCATTATTGCCTGGCTTTTTGATAAAAGCCATTTTGACTGGGAGGAAATGATATCCCATTATAGCTTTGATTTGCATTTCTCTGATGACTAATGATGTTGAGCATTTTTTCATACACCTCTTAGCCATTTGTATGTCTTCTTTTAAGAAATATCTATTTAGCTCCTTTGCCCATTTTTTAAATTGGGTTGATTTTTTTTTTCCTATTGAGTTGCTAGAGCTCTTTATATATTCTGGTTGTTAATCCCTGTCAGCCAGGTAGTTTGCAAATGTTTTCTCCTGTTCTATGCGTTGTCTCTTTATTTTGTTGATTGTTTTCTTTGCTGTGCCAGTGCATTTTAGCTTGATCTGGTCTCATGTCCAGTTTTGCTTTGGTTGCCTGTGCTTTGGGGGTATTACTCAAGAAGTCCTCGCCCAGACCAATGTCGTGTTATTTAGACTATAGTTTCAGATTTGAATCTTTAATCCATTTTCATTTGATTTTTGTATATGGTGAGAGAGAAGGACCTAGTTTCATTTTTTGGCACATTCTTTCTGCCTTTTATTAATGACACAGATTTCAGATGATTTAGAATGAATCCTGAGCCTGCTATTAGTAGGTTACCTTTGGAAATATCTTAACCTTTCTGAACCATGCTTTCTCTATCTGTAAAATAGAAATATAGATAGTACATACCCTGTACAGTTATTGTATCCAGTGACTTAAGGCGCATCAGCTGTGCAGCGTATGTGGTGAGTGTTAAAGTATGCAGGCACTATTCTTGTCTGGAATGTCCTTTGTATAACTCAACTGTCCTAAGCAGTTTTAGAAAACTCCACTGCTTAGTACTTTACAAGGAGGTAGTACTTTTTTAAAAATATATTTTATTTTACATATTTTTTATATTTATATTTTAAAAATATATAAATATATTTATATTTATATTTTATATTTTATTTATATTTAAAAATATATTTTGTTAATGTAAAAGTAATATATGTATGTATGTATATATGTGTTATCTAAGCTTGAACTGCTGTAATAAAAGACTGTAAACTGGGTGGCTTAGACACAAGTGTTGATATTTCACAGTTTTGGAGGTTGGAAGTCTGAGATCAGGGTGCCAGCAGGGTGGAATCCTCTTCCTGTTTTATAGACAGTCATCTTTTTACTGTGTCCTCGCATGGTGGTTAGAGAACTAGCAAGCTTGTCGGCCTATTCTTACAAAGCAGCGGTTCTCAACCTGTGGTCATGACCCCTTTGGGGGTCAAATGGCCCTTTCATAGGGGTCACCTAAAACCATCACATATACCCCATACAAATACAGGTGTATGAAAATAGTTTTATGGTTGGGGCGTCACCATAACATGAGAAACTGTATTAAAGGGTCACGGCATTAAGAAGGTTGAGAACCATTGTTATAAAGGCACCAAGCTCATTCATGAGGGCTTTCCTTCATGACCTAATCATGCCCAAAGGCCCTACTTTCTAATACCATCACTTTGGGATTAGGGTTTTAACATACAACTTTGGGGGGGGGGCACAGTCTGTTGCGGTATACTTATGGCTTAAAAAAATGAAATAGTGCCAAGAGATATACAGAGTTAAAGTACCAGCCTCCTCTACTTTGGTTTATTTCATAAGTACTTTAAAAACTTCATTGTTACATATATTTATGTAAGTCTACCCTTCTAAACTTCACTTTTACATCTCTATTTTTAGTGGAGTGAATTTAATGGAATTAAAGATTATCACAAGAGAGGAAGTATGTGCAACATCCTCTTTTCTGATGCCATTCTGGAATATAAACTTTATGAAGCTTTGAAGTTCCTCATGCTGTATCAAGTCACTGAAGCTTATGAACAAATGAAGACTAACAAGGCCATTCCCAGTCTTTTTAGGCTCTTGTTTGCCAGGGAGACATCATGCGATCCTTTGAGCTTCATGATGAACCACCTGAATTTTGTGGGTGACACCTGTGGTCTAGAGCAGGTAAATGGGGTGGAAGAACCACATGTGTTTGGTTAAGGATTTTACGTGTTCGACTACTTGAGGTGTTTGGAGGTTACTGTCAGCAGTGTCATAACCAACTGTAGAGGGGTGCTTGGTTGATATTATTGTTTCTAAAATGGCAAAAGAAGAGAACAAACCTCATTACTCTGCTTATTGCTCTGTGTCTTCCCAGACCTCACAGAGAGTGACCAGTTCTGTGAGGTGGTTTTCTTTTTTAACCTCATGTTGCTTTAATTTTTTGTTGTTGTTGTTGTTGTTGCAGTTTTTGGCTGGGGCTGGATTTGAACCCACCACCTCTGGTATATGGGGCCTACTCCTTGAGCCACAGACACCGCCCATCATGTTGCTTTTCAGATATTAACAGGTTCTCCCAGGCGAGGTTCACCACGAAAAGATCCAACAGGGAGATGAGATAACATCGGGAAAGCATTTGGTTACCTCCTACAGAGAAATGAAATTAATTTACATTTCTTAACCCAGAAAATGGTTTTATCCCCATGGAAAAGGGTTTCTTTTGTGTTGTTTTGCTTTCCTAGAGGGCGAACAAAATAATCAACATTTTTATACATTAATTTAACATGATAGTTTAGAAAACAGTATAGTTTTTGTGAGTGTTCCCTTCTGTTTCATTGATTTTTTTTGTTTGTTTGTTTGTTACTCAAACGGCTTTTTCCTATGATTTCTTAATGTCAGTCTAGAGAGATGTTCCTACGCTTGTCTCCATGCTTGTCCCCTTCCTTCCACGGAGTGGGCGTTTGTTCCTAATTTTGTGCCCACTCAGTGGTTTGTGGCTAGATCTGTCAACAAGTAGATTATTCCATAAACTGCAGGAGAACGCCCCCCACCCACCCACCGAGGTGGGAGGCAGGAATTTGAAAGCATGTAGTTGTGACTTCTCTTTCATCTCATCCCCAGATTGATATGTTTATACTTGGATACTCCCTTGAAGTAAAGATAAAAGTGTTCAGACTGTTCAAGTTTAACTCCAGAGACTTTGAAGTCCGCTACCCAGAGGAGCCCTTCAGGGAGTGGCCAGAGATCCCCCTGCTGACCGAGAACGACCGCCACTACCACATTCCCGTCTTTTAGGTCTGCGGGGGCCGCGCAGTGGCAGTGGTCATACTTGAAAGTAAAGTGTATCTATAAAACCTAAACTAGCATTTCAGCTGTGGAAAGAATTGGGACCTTTTGGTACAGAATCACAGGTACTACGTATCCTGGATGGAGCAATGCACAGATTGTTTTTCTGTATTTTTGTATGATCTCCACCAGAGCAGCTGCGCTGATATATATTTGGGAGTTGGCGATTTGATCTTGTCCACAAGAGATCTGGTCACATGATATGATGGCAGGCCTTGAAGAGCACAATGGCCTGGAAGTTTGATATGGACAACAGCGGGAGAAAAGCAAGAAGAAAACAAGTAGGGAAAAGCAGCTACTAGGGAGAGAAAGAGTTTTTCTCTGACCTTTACGTTCGTCATGGACTGATTTTAGATCATCATGAACTTGGGCTTATTTTACAAGCATTACCTTCCCAGGGGTTTTTGTTATATATTTTCAAGAACCATTTGATTAACTTTAAAATGTGTATGTGTGTATATATTCATATGTAAGTTTATAAATACATATACAGTTTATAATATACACACATGGAAACACACAATCACTACTTTTAATGTTTTCTACAGTTCATTTTATATCTCTTTGCATTTTTTTGCTACTGTTGTATTTGGCCAGTTTATTTAGAAAAAAAAAATTCTATAGATTAAAGCAACTGGATGACAGTTAATGAACTGTCACAAAAATATTAAATTGTTACATTAATGTGTATGTAATGTGTGGAATCTTGTTATGGTAGGCAGAATACTTGCCCCCACTAAAGGTGGCTTCGTCCTAATCCTCAGAGCCTGTTAATATGTTGGGTTAAATGGCAAAAGAGAATTAGGGTGGCAGGTGGAACTAAGGTGCTAATGCATTGACTTTGAGCTAGGGAGACTTGTCTGTACTCATCAGGTGGGTCCCATACAATCAAAAGGTCCTTAAAAGTGGAAGAAGGAATGGGGTCAATGTCAGATTCAGAAGGAAATGTGAAATACAGATGCACCGTTGCTGGCTTTGAAGATGGAGGACGGCCCTAAGGCAAGGAGGGTGACAGCCTCCAGAAGTGAGAAAAGTCAGGGAAACCACGTCCCCTAGAGCCTCTGGAAGGAGCACAGCCCTGCCAACACCTTGACTTTGCTTGGTGAAGCCCATGTCAGACTTCTAACCTACAGAACTGTAAAGTAACAGATTAATGTGTTTTAGCTGTGAAATTTATGTTAATATGTTACATGTAGCAGCAGCAGAAAACTGATATTCTCAGGCTAGCTTATTTTTGGTCATCTTTATTTTGGAAGTACTTTTATAATCTAATTTGGTAATTTTTATTTTGGAGGTACTTTGCTAGTCTGTTCTGAGTTTTAATAATTAAAAATAATTTTAAAACCCAGTCCCGGCCAAACTGCAACAAAAAAATAGCCGGGTGTTGTGGCGGGCACCCAGCTTCTTGGGAGGCTGAGGCAAGAGAATCGCCTAAGCCCAGGAGTTGGAGGTTGCTGTGAGCTGTATGATGCCACAGCACTCTACCGAGGACAATAAAGTGAGACTCTGTCTCTAAAAAAAATAATAATAATTTAAAAAATCTTGCTAATGATATATCACTTCCAACTCACCCTTTTCTAAGAGTGACTTATTTAACAAGATATTTGGAGCTAACATTTCCCTTATGTTTGTGTTCTACAATAAATTTTAAAAAGGTGTATGAAGTGCTGTGGTGTATGAAATTAGCATCCATTTTCTTTTGCAATGGGGATGACCAGTTGTGTGCACTCATCAACCAGATGTTCCATACTGAATTGTTCCCACCATCACTTTGTTTTCTTGTTGAAGATTAACAGCTCAGCCACACTAAACCAGAGTTCCTAATTAAACTCTCCAGCCCCTGACTGCTTGGGAATGTCTGTGGTTTCACATAACCTGATCATTTAATTAACAGTGTCAGATGTTGTCCCCTTGATATTACTGTGACCACAATCACATGAACTCTACCCTTTCTGTTCACAGGCAGACATGGTGGTGGCGGCTGTAGGCTGCTGTGGCTGATATTTACATAGAGTTGCTGCCTTGAACTTTTGGTTCCACTTGAGCTATCCGGGGACTTAGCTGGCGTTTGTATATTCCCACACATCTTGGATCTCCTTACCTAGTGTAATTATTTCCACACAATCCAGGACTGAGAGGAAAAAACTTTTCCTGGGGATTGGCAGCCTATAGCTCTGTGGCATTAACAAACCTATTATGTTTATCCCGACTGTGTGTTGGGAATGGGGCAAGAACTCTCTAAATAGAAAACCAAATTGTGAAAAGAAGACATTTTAATACAGTGAAAATAAAAACTAAGACGCTATTTAAATGGTTCTTACGTACAGGGAAGGTATCAAAACAGATGTACTCAGGGAGGAGGTTTTGGGTTTTGTTTTTTCTTTGTTTTTATTCATTTGTGTAATGAATATAACAAACGAAGTAGTCAGAAAGAACTTGTATAAATTAGCACCACTTTTAAATGCTGACAAGAAATTGGAGGTGAACTTCCTGTGCATTTGAGTGTTTTCTGTACCTCATATGTTTTAAACGATGAGAAAGCTATAGCAAAAGTGAAAATATAAGGCCCTTGTCCTTTTCTGATTTTAGAATAAGATTCTCTCTTAAAATTTTGGCCATATGTGATCATACTGAGGGATTGATTGTATGAATATTGTAATATCAGACTGACTTATTGTAAGATGTGCATTACCTAATCTTTATCATTTTAACATTTTTAAGTGTACAGTTCAGTGATGTTAAGTACGTTCACATCATTGGGCAGCCATCACATCCTTAAAACTTTATCTCCTAGACTGACTTCTTCCATAGGAGGCAGCTTTAATTTCCCACCTGGTACTTGGATTTCTTTTACTTTTCATGCTATCTGTTTATTATACTCTTCTAATCTGAATATTTCCTCTGGGCTTAGAAGATTCTTGTGGAGAAGTACAATATAAGGAGGTGTAGGGTACTAAATGGATCAGGAAAACTGTGTTTCTCTCCAAAGTAAAGCAACTGTGGGCGGCTTCTGGTTCAATTTAGGAACACTATCCTGTGAAAGTCCCCAAGAAACTATTAATCAGGGTTGCCCTGGTGACTTAAATTTATTGGATGTGGGTCTTTACAGTCTCGAACCAGTCATTTCTACCAAGAGGGGTTCTGGTGAAAGCCCCAGGGCCTTCTCTAGGATATAGGAGACCCTTAGACTGAGCTTGTATAGGATGGGCTCAGCCTCCTACAGAGAAGAACAGCCCAGATAAGGGAGCACTTATCTTGATTTTCCCAGGACATTTCTACAAATGGATTTTGGATGGAAATATTTGTTCTCCATCAGGTGATTTTTCTCTTATTTCAGTGAGACCAAAGAAAGACAATTTTAATTCAGTCCAAGCAGGTCTTGGGAATGGAAAATAATATATATCTTTTTTGAATACTCTGGAAATGTTGGAATTCCACATCTAAGTAGGTAAATGTTTTTAATTGATAATTAACCCAATGTTTGAAAATATATGCAAATATGAATAAAGGGATGACTAATTGTGGAATTAACAATAGTTTTTTTCAAATAGCAAGTTCCTAAAGCTGTATGATTCTGTTTATAAGAATTTTACACACTGCTTAACAAGACCAGTGACTGTGTAAAATTAGCTATATATATGTGTGTGTGTGTGTGTATTCCTCATGGGTCTAAACCTTTAACTGTCTATAGGGATGATTGTCCTAGTTGAATATTGTTTAATTACATTATAGATAGTATTGATTATATTTTGGTATACATTTCTCTATAGGCATTCACTTTTTAAAAAGTATTAATTTAGGGCGGCACCCATGGCTTGGTGGGTAGGGTGCCGGTCCCATATACCGACGGTGGCAGGTTCAAACTCAGCCCCTGCCAAACTGTAACCAAAAAAATGGCCGGGCATTGTGGCAGGCGCCTGTAGTCCCAGCTACTCAGGAGGCTAAGGCAGGAGAATCACCTAAGCCCAGGAGTTGGAGGTTTCTGTGAGCTGTGAGCCACAGTACTCTACCAAGGGTGATAAAGTGAGACTCTGTAAAAAAACAAACAAACAAAAATATTAATTTATTTTAATTGATAGCATAGCCATTCACTTTCCTTAAAGTCTTATTTTTACCATAATTATATGTTTTTCAGCTAGACATAGAAATTAAGTGGGTCCAAATTATACAATCACTTCTATGTTGTTTGTTCAAAATAGTTGGGTCTTCCTTAATTCACTTTTGCTTTAATCCTGTCATAGCTTTAGGCCAAGAAAATGAAAATTCGTCCAGATTATATCTGTGCTTAATATCAACATGGTTTATAAGTGAATGGAAAAACCACTCATGTATTCAGCTACCCTGGACTGAAGTGCTCTGCAGAATAGCCAGAAATGTACATCATGGCTCTGCGCTTGAAGCTCATGGAATGTGTCTGAGAAGACTTGAGGTCTGTGTGGAAACTGGGACCCTCTTGCCAGTGTAGAGGAGGCCAAATGATCAGACCATGTGTGGAATGGTAAAGTTATATTCCTTGCTGGTATCTCTGGGAAAATGTCACTGTTTAGAAAATCAAATTTCTGTACATAATTGATCTGTTGTTCCTAATAGTCAATATCAACAGTCTTAGACTGTTATTTGGGTCATTTTTCTGCCTCTACGAGTGTCCTTATTTATAATGATTCTTGTGAAGTTTAGTCAAGATAATTTCCTTAATCAAAAAATGTGCAAGTTGGCTGGGTGACTCATGCCTATAATCCTAGCACCTGGAGTGGCCGAGGTGGGCGGATTGCTCAAGAGTTTGAGATCAGCCTGAACAAGAGCGAGACCCTGTCTCTACTAAAAATAAAAAAACTGAGGCAGGAGGATTGCTTGACCCTAGGAATTGGAGATTGCTGTGAGCTATAAAGATGGCATGGCACTATACCCTGGGCAACAGAGTGAGACTCTGTGTAGAAAAAAAAAAAAAAGTGCATGTTTGAACTGTTTTCATTGTAGTCTAGATGGGTTGTAGAACCCATTAATACTCAAGCAGAAGTTTAAAACAGGAGCATCTTCTAAAAAGCCTCCCTGAAGTATAGAAATACTGTCCCCCCATTTTACACAAAGGATATTTATTCCTTCCTGATTTATAAAATCTGAGATGAAACTTTTTTTTTTGGAGACAGTGTCTTACTATGTCACCCTGGGTAGAGTACCATGGCATCACAGCTTATAACAACCTCAGACTCTTGGGCTTAAGTGATTCTCTTGCCTCAGCCTCCCAAGTAGCTGAGACTACAGGTGCCTGCCACAACACCTGACTATTTTTCTGTTGTAGTTGTCAGTTGTTGCTTAGCTGGTGTGAGCCGGGCTCAAACCCTTCAGCCTCGGTCTATGTGGCCGGCACCCGACCCACTGAGCTATGGGCACCACCCGAGATGGAGCATATTAATAGAGAGTGGTAGCATCTTAGGATTTTGTTTCACTCACTTGTGTGACCCTACCTACTGTGCCTTATTGTACATCAGCAAACTCAGGGGGCACAAGCACAAATGCCTGGGACTCTCCTGACCCCATTTCTCATCTTCACTGCCATCCCCAAAGACAGAATCTGGAAGCAACTTGGGAACTAGTTCAAGTACACGTCAGGTGTTGTCTTTGTCCACTGCTCAGTGCATACATGGACTTCTTTTGGGTGGAGCATTTTCTATTGGACCCAGAGCTGCATGAAAAGGACCTTGGGGTGAGGTAAGAAAAGGCATAGTTACAAACTGACATCGAGGAAAAACCAGAAAAGCTGCTGGAGTGTGGGCAAGTTAGGTGTGATGTGATTCCAAGTAGGAACATCTGCGGCTCCCCTAAGTAAACAGGGGCAGAGATAAGGGGACACCTGGTAAAAACCGTGTACGTTGTATTGTGGTATCATTGTGGGTAGTAGGAAAGACAAGTGTTTACGTTTCTCTTCTGAAAAGCTACATGTAGCTGTAGTTAAACATGCTGGGTAGGTTAAAAGAAAAACTCAGCCCTCGGGCATATTTGACCTACGTTTAATTCTCAGTCAGCAAATGATCAAATGAGTCAAATTAATTTTTCACTTGGTTTACATTTCAAAGGTTAACAACAGAATGCTTCAATGTGCTCATGAGACCAGTTACATCTGTTTTTGCATTTGGGGGCTGTCCTTCTGCCAGTGAAGCTCAGTCCACCATGTCTTTATAAGTGCTAGAAAATTGAAAAGATACTCTTTATTTTGTACAGTGTGGGAGAAGAAACACCACATGATCCTCTTTTTAAAGCAGGAAGTAAAGTGGCTTTTTCCTTTCGAAAATTGTGGTAGAGCAGTGTTGTTTGTGTATTTTTTTTTTTTTTAGAGACAGTCTCACTTTGTTGACCTTGGTAAAGTGCAGTGGCATCACAGCTCACAGCAACCTCCAGCTCTTGGGCCCAGGCAATTCTCTTGCCTCAGCCTTCCATGTAGCTGGGACTACAGGTGCCCGCCACAGTGCCCGGCTGAGCAGTGTTTTTTAAACTATGGCGAAGGACAAGTTTTTAAAATTTCTAATCCTTTGCATTCTGGTACTTTTGTGAATACAATAAAATGTGCCAAGATCAGGTTGTTATACTACCTAAAAGTTCCTAAACACATATTCTCAATTTCTGTACTTAATCTTGCAGAGTGCTAACAAAGACTTCACAATGTGACACTGGCCTACAGACCACACTATTACCACTGAAATAAGAATTTCAGGCAAGAATCAACAGATTCTGATGTTATTTATCTGGGTGATCAAGATTTTGCTCTAAGTGGGAGGGCAGTGCTTTGGGGTTTTTGCTGTTATTGGTCTACGCAGGACCACTGTGTGAGGTCGCGCTGACTGTGCCTTGCCCCGTGGTACCTGAATGAAGAAGTGAATGGGGGCTGAGACCTCCAAGGGTCCCTGAGGGAGGGGGCAGGATGTCCACTGCACCAGAGGAAGGGGTGTCTTTTCTGCCAGTGAGGCTCAGTCCACCAGCCAAGCCCTACACCAGTGGGGGTACCTTTTCCTACTCTTGGCAGAATGTCCTTGGATCAGCCCTCAGAATCCCACTAGGAAGGTGCAATTGCAGGAAGATGATGCTGTTCTGAGAAGCCATTTGTAGACGTCACTCGTCCCTCAGAGGAATTCCACTGTTCTCTGTGAATTCACAATTCCTTTTTGCTTAAGAAAAACATCATCCCACTTTGTTTCTTTACTGGATTTCAAACTCTTTGTGGGAAGGAATGTGGGTCTCATATTGTGACTAGAACAGCGCTCATAAATCAAAGGAATTCCAGATTGCAAGTTGATAATGAGAGAGCTGAGCACACAGTGACTTCTTAAAGAGGCAGGCAAAGACTATTAACAGTGTCGTTATGTTCCTCTGAAATTTATTTTAATTTTTTGAGACAGAGTTTCTCTGCCATAGAGTACAATGGCATGATGGCTCACAGCAATGTCAAAGTCCTGGGTTCGAGTGAGCCTCTTACCTCAGCCTCCCAAGTGGCTGGACTACAGACACCACAATACCTGGCTCCTTTTTTCTGCTGTTAGTAGAGACGGGGGTCTTCCTTTTGCTCAGGCTGCTCTCGAACTCCTGAACTCGGGCAGTCCCCCCCCCCCCCTGCCTCGGCCTTCAGAGTGCTAGGATTAGAGGTGTGCGCCACCGTGCCTGGCCCTGAAATTTGACCTAGGACTTGCAGAGAGTTTAGATGGAGTCCTGGGGACAGAAGCTTCTTGAAGTTAATGATCCCTATATATTTATGAAGTTAACGTGGCCTATGAAATGGACACAAGAAGTCAAACCGAGTTTTGCTAACATACCCCTAGTGAGGTTAAAATTAACCAGGGCCATTAGGTTCACTTAGAAGCAGGTTCTGAGACAAGTACACTTATGGAAATAATGTTATTTAGTGGGGTCACAAGACTCTGAAGAGTGGACAGAAACTTAAGAAGTCCTGGAAATGTGGGGGCCGTGTTGCCTTGCTGTGGAGGAGGCCCGACCCTCTACCTGCCAACAGCCAGCCCTGCCTGGGCTCTGCAGAGCCTCCATGTGAGGGCCAGGTTGGAGATGCAACAGGACGCAGCAGCCCGAATCAGGAGAGCTGTGGCAGGAATACGTGAGTCCATTCAAATAATTATCAAAATCGGAAATACAAGGACATGGCTAAGGTGCACAGCTGAAATGAGGAAAAACGAGGGCCTGAGGAGCTCACCACTAACACGGGAAAATCTCTTGGTGTTGAGTGAGACAGAAAGGAGATCTTGAACAAGTGGCATTTAATAGTCTCTCCACCAGACTCTATTAACCTGCACACACTTGCCAGTGTGGTTTCCCGACAGTCTGGACAGACTCTGAAAGACAACTCTGCTTGCTTGGCCCTTGCAGGCCTCATAGATGATGTGGCTGAAGAGAAGGCCCAGATTAAATGTCTGCACTAAGACCTTTGAGCAAGTTCATGAATTCCAATTCTGTGTGTATTTTTATTGTGAATGACAAATATTTATGAGCTTAAGTTTCTATTTTACGATTAGTAGAAAATAATAGCCTAATTCTGTCTTGCCAGAAATGCAAGAAATATGAGCTAATATCCTTTGGTTTGGGCTCAGACACTTTAGGTTGGGAGGGCAGAAAACTTAAGTGAGGGAGTTGGGGAGCGGAAATCCTACAGACTGAGGACGGGACGTACAGCCAGGCCTCACGGGGAGCTGCCAGAGATCTGTAAAGTCCGAATTAGAGTTACCAGCTGTGTCCCTCACCGTCCATCAGGTCTCGTCTCGCAGGATTTCTCTGCCTCACTGTATGTTTCTCCCTCGCTCCTCTTCCTTGTGTCTTTGTCACTTTGTCTACACCAGGAGTCCTCAAACTATGGCCCGCGGGCCACATGCAGCCTGCCTAGAACATTTATCCAGCCCACCAGGTGTTTTTGCTGCCACTGCCTGTCCTGCTTAGCAGCTGACTCGTGCTAGGGCCTGCAGTCTGGCCCTCCAACGGTCTGAGGGACAGTGAACTGGCCCCCTGTTTAAAAAGTTTGAGGACCCCTGGACACCTTTACGTGGTATCTCCCTTCCTCATCCCGGACATGCAAGGCTATTCCTACCACTGGACAGAACTACATCTTAGCTCACCAGTTCAATTCCTTGAAGCAGGATCTGATCAGCTCAGCCTTCCTATGGCCCTCAAACCATGTCTCCATCTCTACCCAGTCATCTGTGCCCACTGCATGGGGGGGTCCTCGGCACAGAATCACAGTTTCTGGAAAGTGGATGTGGGGAAACCACACCTCAAACCCTACCTACTGCCTGTGCATGTAGGGGTGGGCTTTTCACAGCTCGGCTATGAACGTGAGTGGCCTTTACTTATAGCATATGAATCCAGTCCAGATTAGCACGTTATTAAACCTAGTAACCAACTAACATCCTCACTGATAGAATTGTTAACCAGTTCATTAGAGAGGAACAAAGTGTGAGACAGAAGCCTTAGAATAGGAGTCACACAAGGTTGCCCTGTAAAGTC
>NW_003852428.1:11361060-11362379 GCF_000181295.1 Otolemur garnettii | reverse complement strand
ATGCTGGAGTTTTTTCCTAGAACATTACTGGGGTATACAAGTTTTAGGTACTGATTTGCTTTTGTACATTTTAAGTCAAAGTTTTAAGTGTGCCCTTCACCCAGGATATGTACATTGTGCCAGCTAGGTGTGAATTAACCCACCCCCTCCTTCCGACTCCCACGTACGTGATTTTTGTTGAGTTTTACTTCCATATGTGCATGTAAGTGTTGATTGCCTAGTCCAATTTAGTACTGAGTACATGTGGTATATATTTTTCTATTCTTGCAACACTTAGACGAAGCTCCCATTCATTCCAGGTTGTTGTAAAAGATAATTAATTCACCGTTTTTTAATGGCTGAGTAGTACTCCATGGTATGAATATAGCACATTTTCTTTATCCACTCACATGTTCATGGACACTTGGGTGGTTTCTTTATCTTTACAATTGTGAGTTGTGCTGCAATGAACATTTGAGAGCAAGTGGGTTTTTTGGCTTTAATATTTATTAGTTTTATGTACAGAGAACTCAACAGTGTATAGTTAGCCCAGTTTAGTGGCAAGTTCTTTAGCTTTTGCAATGTAAGCCACAGATTTCAGACCCAGGATGTTGCTTCTTCAGTGATGGCGGATCTCATCATATCTGTTGCAAATGGTCCTGATGGCTTCCACCAGCTTAGCCAGAGCTCCTTTGTCTTCCAAGTTAAACTGTGTGAAGGTGACAGTGGTGCAGGTTTTCCTGTGGACTAGACGCCCCAGCTTGGCCTTCCTCTTAATAATGCAACAAGGAACCCCCATCTCCCGACACAGGACAGGCAGGAAGACAACCAGCTCAATGGGATCCACATTGTGTGCAGTCACCACCAGCTGAGCCTTCTTGTTCTCCACCAAGGTTGTGACAGTGTCAACCCCTGCTCTAAGGACAGTTGGTCTCCTTTACCCGGAGCTTTCTTCTCAGCCTGGGCCAACGGTCTCTGCTACTTCTCTTGCTTTGTCTCTGGTCTGTACTTGAGGGCCACCTTAAGCAGCTGAGTAGCTATTTGGTGGTCCAAGGCCTGGGTGAACTGGTTAATGGTGGGAGGCACTTTCAGCCACTTGTAGAGGATGGGTCTTTGCCACTGCAATCAGATGTAACAGGGCCATTTGACAAAGCAGGTGAGGTCCCTCTGGGACTGCATGTCCTGTCCAGTGCCAAAGTTCTTTTCTCAGACATAGTGTTCACCACCTTCTTGGCCTCCTGCTTCTTCACTTTGGTGGGAGCTGGGGCCACCTTCTTCCCCTTGGCCTTCTTTCCTTTTGGCATCTTGATCCTCTGGTGCAAGAGAGAAAGTGTGTTTTT
>NW_003852428.1:11357803-11360011 GCF_000181295.1 Otolemur garnettii | reverse complement strand
TTAAACTTCATGTTGCAAAGTTGGATCTGTCATTGTCAGGTTCCTCCAGGTTCCATGACGACTTCCTTAATTTGTTGTTCTCTTTGTGCTATGGGGAGTTAAGTTCTTACTGGCAATGAGCAATTAGCTTCTCCACTCTTAAGCATAAGCACAAAGGTCAAATTGAAGTTTCATGCACAGAATTACCAACAGCTGTATCACATGCTAGTTTTATGTTTACTTTAATGAGAGATTTTTCCTGAGTACTTATTACGATTTCTACAGGATATTATATTTGTTAAGGTACATCCTGGGGCCAGGAGACAGTACAGAGGACCCAGACTCTTAGAAAGGGGAACCAGGCAGCTGTTCTCATTGGTCAGAATTGCATTTGTGGTTTTCTAAGACATTGAAGTAAATAAAAGAAGTCGTCTTTGGAAGGCCTCCTCACGTGTATCAGAAAAGATAGTTTGGTATCATAAATGGACAATCGCACAACTAAATCTATTTCTGGATCAACCTGTGTTGGAAACATTAAATTTATTTACATTTCAAAGGTTAATGCAACTAAACTAAGCCAAGGGCAGAGTTCTATATTTTGTTTTGCTTTGTTTTTTTAAGTAACTACAGAGAAGAGAAAATATTTCATACAAGCTAACCATCAGCAACACCTAGTGGAATGGGAAATTGTATTGAATAACACTATAGAAATGACATTATTGATTCAGCCGTGCACAAGATTCTGCTGCGGCCACCCTGGCAGAGATAGTGGGGCTGGAGGTTGTCCTGAGCAGATTCTGCTCTGCGTCCCCCTGGAGGAGTCTGAAGCCTTGGACGCTGGCAGTCCTCATAAGGCCTCGAGGAAGGCAGTGGCTCTGTGAGTGGTGGAGGGGGCTGCCTGTGCAGGGGTGTGAGCCAAGGTGCCCAAGGCCAGATTGCCAAGGAGAAGTCATGTGGCCAGCCTGCCTACTGGAGTAAGGTTGCCACTAGTTTCTTTCAGGCTGGAGCTACTCTGCCAGGGTTTAAAACTCCAAAAGGAGTCAAGGCTGTTATTTATAAGGAAATGAGAGTGAATAAATCACCTTTAATGGCTTTCAGCCTTTTTTTTTTTTTCCATAAGAGAGGCCATATTAAACTTATAAGCTTTCCCAGCTGTGACTGACCTTCAGTTATAGAGGGTGGGAGCGGAGCGTCACCAGATCTGAGAGTAGCAAAGCAACACATTCCTTTTGGGACATTCACCCTGCTGTCCTGTTGCCAAACTATTTGAAGACTGTGTCATCCTGCCTCTGATACCAGCAGTTTCTCTAATCTGTGATCAATGTGGTTCACAGGCGCTTCCTAAGTCATAAAGGAAATGAGCCCAGGATGTGGAAAATGTAACTTTTTACTTTTTATTTTTTTAGAGACAGAGTCTCACTTTATTGCCCTTGGTAGAGTGCCGTGGTGTCACAGCTCCCAGCAATCTCCAACTCCTGGGCTTAGGCTATTCTCCTGCCTCAGCCTCCCAAGGAGCTGGGACTACAGGCGCCCACCACAACGCCTGGCTATTTCTTGTTGCAGTTTGGCCAGGGCCAGGTTTGAACCTGCCACCCTCGGTATATGGAGCCAGCGCCCTACTCACTGAGCCACAGGTGCTGCCCAAACTTCAGCATTTTCGTTGGAGGAATTTTTACTTAGAAAAAAAGGGCCTTCTGCAATTTGCTACAAAAGGCTCTAAGAGAGCAGGTCAAGGAGGTCATACGTATCTTAAAGGATGGTGGCAGTGGGCTGGGCTCTGTCAATGGGAGCTGGCGAGGTGCATACAATTTTGCTGCATACAACTTTGCTGAATTTGCACCAGCCATGCTAGTGACTCAACTAGGAGCTCTCAGCATCCTAGTAAGTGCCATTCTCTCTTCATACTTTATAAGTGAAAGACTTAATCTACACAGGAAAATTGGGTGTTTGCTAAGTATTCTAGGATCCACAGTTATGGTCATTCATGTTCCAAAAGATGAGGAGATTGAGATCTCACATGAAATGTCTCAGAAGCTAGGTGATTCAGGTTTTGTGGTCTTTGCAACACTTATGGTCATAGCCTTGATGCTCATTTTTGTGATGGGTCCTCAGTGTGGACAGACATCCTCGTGTATGTTAACCATCTGTTCTGTAATCGGATCATTTTCTATGTCCCGTGTGAAGGGCCTGAGTATCACTATCAAGGAGCTATTTTTTTTTTTTTTTTTT
>NW_003852428.1:11352658-11357121 GCF_000181295.1 Otolemur garnettii | reverse complement strand
ACGATTGTTGTGGGAATATTCTTGTTGTGTGCTTTTAAAGACGTCAGCTTCAGTCTAGCAAGTCTGCCTGTGTCTTTTTGAAAAGATCAAAAAGCAGTGAACGGCAGTCTCCCTAACATGTATGAAATTCTTAATAATAATGAAGAAAGCTTAACCAGTGGAATCAAACACATTGGTGAAAATACCTCCTGAAGAAATGGAAATCTGGCATCTTTTTAAGAAAGATGTAATTAAAAGGTTAATCTATACTTCTGTTATAAAGTGGATTTAAATATCAGAATGTACCTGAAAAAGCATTGTCCTCAAATAATGTTCTTTAAAGACAATCTTTTTTAACATTTACCTAATTGGACCAAGAAATTACTTTTCTTATATTTTAAATGACGATGGCTCACTGAAATGAGCTCAATACATGCCCAGTTTTGATTGACATTGATAAAAAAGGATATTCTCAAAGCAGTCAAACATAACAGCTTCATTCTAGTAACCTCAGTCTTCATGTTAAAAATCTATACAGGAAGAGGGTGGTGCCTGTGGCTCAAAGGAGTAGGGTGACAGCCCCATATGCCTGAGGTGGCGGGTTCAAACCCAGCCCCAGCCAAAAACTGCAAAAAAAAAAAAAAATAATAATAATAATCTATACAGGAAGAAATAAGTATTATACTTTATAGGAAAAATATTGTTGGTGCTATTGCCATAGTTACTCCAGCTCAGGAAAAGGGAAGTAAATAAATGAAGAAATAATTTTAAATATTTCTAAAGCCATTTCCTTACCTTGCTACTAAACCACCTATGGGATTTTCAAAGTCAATTATAATACTAAACAAGGGGCGGTGATGAAGAATTGTAACTGAAGACATTTTCAGATGAATGAAACAAAATAGGCTTCTTCAGATACATACTGGAAAGGAAACTCTCCACATAATGTCATAAGGTTTATAAAGTCCAGGCATGTAATCGGACACATAACAGGATAACTTCTTAAAAATTTTAATAACACATTCTTTGTTTCTTAGAGTACTTCTGTGTAGGCTGATAGTCCTCAGGAAACATTTCAAAGTAAAAACAACTGCCTCTTTCAAAGAGAACCATAGTTGATTAGCAGCATGAGTTAGTCTTCAAATTAACAACTTCATGCATACTTCAAAAGGAAAATATAATTCAGTCATTCTGGATGATGGTACTGACTCCACACACATTTTATACTTCATTTGGGTCATAACAGAAGGGTTTTTTGCTGTGAAGAGTTACTGTCTTTGGGGCACTCTTGGGAACGGAACATGGGGAATAGATGCCTTCAACAATATTCAAGAGAAATGTGAGAGGTGCTGTGAAGAGTTACTCTTGGGAACAGAACATGGGGAATAGATGCCTTCAACAGTTTTCAAGAGAAATGTGAGAGGTGGACTGAATTTGGTGAATTTAGCGAGTGTATGTACAGATGGTGCACATTCCATGAGAAGAAAACATTAAAAGTTCATTGCACAGGTGAAGTATCAGCAGATCTGATGCTCTCATTTCTTTTCATTATATTCTGCATCAGCAAAATGTCAGTGCTACAGCTAGTATTTTAAGTGACACTTTGTGACGAGTTCTAAGTATTGTTAACTATATTTGCGCAAGTGCAACCAGCGTTTGAGGTATACAGTATGGATTTGCCCTTTCATTCTAAAGTGCATTGGTATCACAGGGACAAGGGTTAGCCAAAATTTTCTCTCTGTGAGAACAGACAGTTAAATTTTTTGAAGAACAGAATTAGCAATGTGAATTATTGAAGGATTTCAATTTTTGTGTGATATCATGTCAAATCAAAATGAACATTTCTTTGCAACATAGAACTTGCATATGTGAGTACATAAAAAAAAATCCAAGCATTTTGAAAAAACCTATTTTTTTAAAAACACTTCTTCGTTAGGAAATTTCAGATGAACATTTTCCCCAGTTAGCAAAACTCATTGATGAGCAGGGTGATACGTGAATGCAGATCATTTGAAGGACTCTTAGTTGTTACAGACCTATTAGAAAGAATACAGTGAAAGGTTCACTGGCTGAGAATCGTGGCGTCATACTCAAATTAGCATTTCAGCCTCACCTAGTTGATGTCACCAAGGCACCTAAAGAACAGTAAGTGGGACTCATTGAACTCTTAGTAGATGACATTTTAAAGTCACTGATACTAAGAAAGATCCACCTGGAACACAGAAAAATGCAATAGAATACCCACACCTTTGGCAACATGCCTGAAAAATGTTTTCCTGCTTTTCAACCACTTATTGCTGTGAGTCTACATTCTCCTCCCAAACCCAAATTGAGATTACATAAGGTCACAAATGACTGATCCCCATCTAGAGGATCAACTGAAACTGTGGACCTCCATGCTGCAACCAAACAGTCAATGCTTTCCAACAAAAAGCAGGCACAATAAAGTCATTACAAGGTTAGTTAACTTGAACATTAACATAGTTTTAATTTTGTGACATTATTAAGTAACATAGTAGTTAGATTTTAACAAAATAATGTACATTTTTGGGCGGTGCCTATGGCTCAGTGAGTAGGATGCCTGCCCCATATACCAAGGGTGACGGGTTCAAACCCAGCCCCAGCCAAACTGCAACAAAAAAACACCCAGGTGTTGTGGCAGGCGCCTGTAGTCCCAGCTACTCAGGAGGCTGAGGCAAGAGAATCACCTAAGCTCAGAAGTTGGAGGTTGCTGTGACCTGTGATGCCACAGCACTCTAACAAGGGTGATAGAGTGAGACTCTGTCTCTAAAAATAATAATAATAATGTACATTTTTAAGTATTCTAATTGAATGTTCTGGAGGATGGCCTTATTTAACTACAACTAACTTAATGTGGACTTCCAATGGATTAGTGAGGTGATGTAACAGATCTTTTGTTTCCTAGTCACGTGCTCACAAAATGTATAATATAAAAGCAGTCATGGCTGCCATAACATGAAGCTGTACTAAGGAGAAGAAAAATGTAATAGAAATGATACTTTCAGAAAAGCTGCTGAGAACTAAAAATAGACCTGCCATTTGATCCTACAATTCCTCTATTAGGTATATATCCAGAAGACCAAAAATCACACTACAACAAAGATATTTGTACCAGAATGTTTATTGCAGCCCAATTCATAGTTGATAGGTCATGGAAGAAGCCCAAGTGCCCATCAACCTACGAATGGATCAATGAATTGTGGTATATGTACACCATGGAATACTATGCAGCCCTAAAGAAGGATGGAGACTTTACCTCCTTCATGTTTACATGGATGGAGCTGGAAAATATTCTCCTTAGCAAAATATCTCAAGAATGGAAGAAAAAGTATCTAATGTACTCAGCCCTACTATGAAATTAATTTATAGCTTTCATAGGAAAGCTATAACCCAATTATAGCCCAAGAATATGTGGAAAAGGGATAGGGAGCGGAGGAGAGGGGAGGATGGGTGGAGGAAGGGTGATTGGTGGGACCACGCCTATGGTTCATCTTATAAAGGTATATGTGATTCTTTCTAAATGTTGAATATAAATGTCTTAACACAATAACTAAGAAAATGACGTGAAGGCTATGTTAACCAGTTGATGAAAATATTTCAAATTGTATATAAAAACAGCACACTGTACCCCATGACTGTATTAGTGTACACAGCTATGATTTAATAAAAGAAAAAAAAAGAAAGAAAACCTGCTGATCAGGGTAGGCTTTTGTAAGCTACCTTTGAAAGTTTGGCAGTTGCGGGGGAGCTGTCCTTGGTGCTGATGAAGATGGAACTGTACTGCGAGGTCAGCTGATGACCTTCACCCCTTTTTGTACATTATTTTGTCCTGGGCTGTTACCAGTGACAACACTGTTAATAAAAGGTATTTTCATCATATATTTTTTCATATTTAAGCATTTCAATAATTTTTTTAAAACAACAGCTTTATTGTTATTTATGTGCTACTAAATTCACGTTTTAAAATGTATAATTCAGTAGATTTAAGTATACTCACAAAGTTGTAGAATCATCACCACTAATATTGGAACATTTTTATTACCACAAAACGAAACTCTGTATCAATCACTTAGCACTGCTCATCCCCTTAGCCACTGGCAACCACAAATTTCCTTCATCTCTATACATTTGCCTTTTGGGAACATTTCATATAAACGGAAGTCAAATATTACGTTGTCCTTTATGACTAGATCCTGTCATGTAGAATGATGTTTTCAAGGATTATCCCTGTAGTGATTATAAATTAGTACTTTATTTCAATACTTTTGTTGGCCAGTAAACCATTGTACTGATATGTTTTATTAATCTATTCATCAGTTAATGGATATTTACTTCCGGCTATTTTAAATAATGCTTCTGTGAACATCTTTGTTTTTTGTTTTTGAGACAGAGCCTCAAGCTGTCACCCTGGGTAGAGTGCCGTGGTGTCACAGCTCACAGCAACCTCCAACTCCTGAGCTCAA
>NW_003852428.1:11350215-11351790 GCF_000181295.1 Otolemur garnettii | reverse complement strand
CACTCTACCCAGGGGGACAGCTTGAGGCTCTGTCTCAAAAAAAAAAAAAAATTAAATAACAAACACATAGATCATGAATACATTAATGCATTTATGGGGTACAATGTGCTGATTTCATATAGAATTAGGAATGCTTATATCACACAGGTTAATATATATCTCATCTCCTTTACTTAATTATTGTGTTAAGACATTTATACTCTATACTAATAGATCCGACATGTACCCTTGCATTATGCATCATTGGTGTGATCCCACCATTCACCTTCCCTTTATCTGACCTCCCCCCTCCCTTCCTAATCCTCCCTCCTCCCTCCTTCATCTTGGGCCATAGTTGTGATATATTCTTCATATGAAAGTATGAGTGATTGTAAATTGGTTTCATAATAATACTGAGTACATGGAATATTTTTTCTTCCATTCTTGAGATACTTTACTAAGAAGGATATGTTCCACCTCCATCCATGTAAACATAAAGGAGGTAAAGTCTCCATCTTTTTAAGGCTGCATAATATTCCATGGTATACATATGCCACAATTTATTAATCCATTCATAGGTCAAAGGGCACTTGGGCTTCTTCCATGACTTGGCTGTTATGAATTGAGCTGGAATGAACAATCTGGTACAAATATCTTTGTTTTAAAGTGATTTAGGGTCTTTTGAATATACTCCTAGTAGAGGAATTGCAGGATGAAATGGCAGGTCTACTTTTAGATCCGTGAGTATTCTCCATAGTTCTTCCCAAAAGGGATGTATTAGCTTGCACTCCCACCAGCAGTGCAGAAGTGTTCCCTTTTCTCCACATCCATGCCAACATCTGTAGTTGTGGGATTTTGTTATGTGAGCCAGTCTTACAGGAGTTAGATGATATCTCAAAGTAGTTTTGATTTGCATTTCTCTGATGATTAAAGATGATGAGCATTTTTTCATGTGTCTGTAGGCCGTGTGCCTATCTTCTTCAGAGAAGCTTCTGTTCAAGTCCCTTGCCCACAATGAAATGGGATTACTTCTTCTTTTCTTATTAATAAGTTTGAGTTCTCTGTGGATTCTGGTTATCAAACCTTTGTCAGAGGCATAACCTGCAAATATCCTCTCCCATTCTGAGGGCTGTCTGCTTGCTTTACTTACTGTATTCTAGGCTGTGCAGAAGCTTTGTAGTTTGATCAGATCCCAGTAATGTATTTTTGGTGTTGCTTCAAATGCTCGGGGGGTCTTCCTCATAAAGTATTCTCCCAGGCCAATTTCTTCAAGTGTTTCTCCTGCACTATCTCTAAGAATCCTTATACTTTCCTGTCTTAAGTTTAAATCTTTCATCCAGTGAGAGTCAATTTTTGTTAACGGAGAAAGATGTGGGTCCAGTTTCAGTCTTTTACAAGTCGCCAGCCAATTCTCCCAGCATCATTTGTTAAACAGGGAATCTTTCCCCCAATTTATATTTTTGATAGACTTATCAAAGACCAAATGATGATAAGTGTCTGGGTTCATCTCTTGGTTCTCAATTCTGTTCCATACATCTCTCTATTTTTGTGCCAATACCATGCACGCTATAGATTGTGGGTCACTATAGATTTATA
>NW_003852428.1:11348777-11350010 GCF_000181295.1 Otolemur garnettii | reverse complement strand
TATGTTTTTCCATTTGTTAACATCTTCAGCTATTTCTTTTCTCAGAGTTTCATAATTCTCTTTATAGAGATCTTTCACGTCCTTTGTTAGGCAAATTCCCAAATATTTCATCTTCTTTGACACAACTGTAAAGGGATTAGAGTCCTCGACTGTTTTTTCGGCTTAACTATTATTGGTGTATATAAAAGCTATTGATTTGTGAGTATTGATTTTGTAACCTGAGATGCTACTGTATTCCTTGATCACTTCTAAGAGTTTTGTGGTTGAGTCCCTGGGGTTTTCCAGGTATAAAATCATATCATCTGCGAAGAGTGAAAGTTTGATCTCCTCTGACCCTATACAACCCTTGATCACCTTCTCTTGCCTGATGGCAATGGCTAAGACTTCCGTTATAATGTTAAAAAGCAGTGGAGACCATGAGCAACCTTGCCTGGTTCCTGATCTGAGTGGAAATGTTTTCAGTTTTACTCTGTTCAATATTAAACTCCTATTTTCAAAATCTTTACCTTGGCAGTACAATTTATTCCTTTTACACAGAGAGAAATTATTGTCTAATTGGGAAAAAATATCTTTTGCAAGATTTGATAATATTTTCTGGAATTTGTTTTCTTTTTTTGAGACAGAGTTTCACTATGTCACCCTTGGTAGAGTGCTATGGTGTCACAGCTCACAGTAACCTCCAACTCTTGGGCTTAAGCGATTCTCTTGCTTCAGCCTCCCAAGTAGCTGGGACTATAGGTGCCCGTCACCAATGCCTGGCTATTTTTTTGTTGCAGTTGTCGTTGTTTAGCAGGCCAGGGCTGGGTTCAAACCCACCAGCCTCAGTGTGTGTGGCTGGCACCATAACCACTGTGCTGCTGGCGCTGAGCCTAGAAATATTTATTTATTATTATCTGGATAATATTTAGTGGAAAGTGGAGTAAGAAAAAGAATCACTAGTCAGTTTACCAAGATCCATTTTGTTCCCTTAAAAACCTCTAAATATAGTACGTATCCAGAATCTGTGTTGAGTTGAAATAACGTTTTCTCTCAGAGTTTTGAGCTGAAAATATATCTCCCCTATACTGAGAGTTGTCTACTGTCTGATTGAGAAAATGCTCTTCTTCCTGCTTAAAAAAATTGATATCAGGGCAGTGCCTATGGCTCAGTGGGTGGGGTGCCAGCCCCATATACTGAGGGTGCCAGGTTCGAACCCGACCCAGGCCAAACTGCAACAAAAAATAGCCGGGTGTT
>NW_003852428.1:11344669-11348609 GCF_000181295.1 Otolemur garnettii | reverse complement strand
AAAAAAATTGATATCAATACAATTGAAGAATTATTCAAACATTTAAAATTTAATTTGTTAATAAGAGTGATATTTTCCAATGGCTATTTTATTAGACAGAAATGATAGTGGTATAATAGTTCATGGGCCATTTTATTTATAAATATCTGAAATGTCCACTTCATTTATAAAAATTTTATAAGGTTTCCTAAAGTTAAGTTCATCTGAAGTACTTTTTGTATTTTATCCAAATACTGGGTAGACTTATTTTTTAAAATATAGAGGGTAAGGGATAAAAGCTTACCTGTTGGGTACAATAAACATTATTCTGGTGATGGGCACTCCAGACACCCTGACTTAAACATTATATAAAGTGTGTAACAAAATCATTTGCATCCCCTTAATATTATGAAATAAAAAATTAATAAGATAAACAAAATACATAGCGGGAGTCAGAAAATCTGAGTTCTATCTCAGATGTTATTGTGATCACTAGAAGATATTGAATTGCTGATTTAATTTTCCATCTTCTGAGGATGCTACATGAGGGGTTAAATAAAACTAGCCTAGAACTTTTCTCTACAGGGTCACCCAAATTATAGTTTTTTCTTTTGTTTTGCTTTGTTTGCTTCTTTGGTTTTTAGACACTGTTTGGTGCTGGGTTATGAAGAATCCATAGTCTTAAGCAGAGACCCTAATATAACTTGGGGTAAGAAAAAGGCAAGTTTAAAGTGTCCCTCCTGTCAAGCTACCGCTTTGGTCATCACCCTGCCTTGTACTATCTCAGGTTGAGAGCATTCCAGGTTGGGGCATTGGCTCTGCCAGCCTCCATCTCCTCTCACTTGCCAAAAATCTCAGAGCACACGACTGATCAAGTTCACCTGGAATTCACAAAGCTTTTAGGAAGGACTCACGGGACATTTTGACACCTGGGGAGCCAAAGTTCCTATCACCTGGTTTCAGTAACCACCTGGTCCTGGGATGTCTCCTAGGGTAACAGTCATTAGACGCTCTGAAGTCTTGCCAGAGCTAACATCCATTAAGGAACAGTTAAGTTTCAATAAATTCTACTCATGCCAAATGAACCAAACAAGCATTTAATTATCATTTATAGTTAGCTGGAAACTGGGCTAGGTGTGGAGATACAAAGATGAATGTTCCAGTCCTTACTCAAGAGGACAGCATATTTTACTGGGAGAACAAATGGAAAACAAATACATGATGAAACAGTTTCATACCTGGAACCAAGGGTGGTGGGGAAATTGATTCTCACCTGGAGAGTGGGAGAAGTTATACTTTAAAATAGACTGGACCAAGTTGCAATGAGCCCAGAATGTCACATCAATAATAGTCAATGGGGAACAGGCATTTGAATTTTAAAATAATGACTCAGAAGTATGAAAGATTGAATGAGATGGAGAGACCCCAGAGGCAGGGAAACCCATGAGAGGCTTTAGTGACCAGCTGGACATAGGAGACAAAGTAGAAAGAGGAATTTAATATGACTCGAAATGTGTGAGGCATTCTCTGATAAACTATGTAAAATAGAATGTGCGTCACTCCCCTTTTACTCTGCTTTATATTTTCCCACTGAACTCACCACCAACACACACAGGTTATTTATTGTCCACATCACTTGACATGTCTTTTTTTTTTGAGCCAGTCTCACTTTGTCACCCTAGGTAGAGGGCCATGCCATCATCATTGCTCACAACAACCTCAAACTCTTGGGCTCGAGAGATCCTCTTGCTTCAGTTTTTCTATTTTTAGTAGAGATGGGATCTTGCTCTTGCTCAGAGTGGTCTTGAACTCCTGAGCTCAAGCAATCTGCCTGCCTTGGCCTCCCAGGGTGCTGGGATTATAGGTGTGCACCACTGTGCCCAGTCTTGGTTTATTTTTTTGAGACATCTCACTCTGTCACCCTGGGTAGAGTGCTGTGGCGTCCTACCTCACTGCAACCTCAAAACTCTTGGGCTCCAGTGATCCTCTTGCCTCAGCCTCCCAAGTAGCTACGACTACAGGCACTTGTAATATTTGACATGTCTTGTTTACTATTGTATCTCCAGAGCCAACCACAAAATATTTTTGAAGGGATTCATGACCTATTTAGGAAGTGGATTGCAACATCAACTCAAATAGGAAATACAGAAGGGAAGGCAGGTTTGCAAGACCAGATGATGGATTCCATTAGGAGCATGATGGTTTTGAGGTCCTGGTTTTGAATATACGGCCTGGGACTTTGTAGAGAAGGAGTGAAGGAGCTGGAAGTCACAGTGCAACTGATGAACACGTGGAAGGAGAGGTGACTTTTGCCATATAGTGGAATGCAAAGCAAACTATTCTAAGGGGATTGGAACATTTCCAGATGATGACAAGGTCTAGGGTTAGCCACGGGATTGAGTTTGATGAATTTGAAGTCAGTGGTGTGGAAGACATTCATGACTCTGAGTGTCAGTTGTTTGAGGGAAAATTTAAATTATTAGATTTGTGGTTAAAGTCCTTTATAAATGTTGGATAGTACAGGGGCCAGAGTGGCAGACAGGCCCATAGCTGGCCAAAGCAGGGGTCTCCCACTAGGGGAGGGCTTAAGAGGCCACGAAGAATCTTTATTTTTAATGACAGCATTTGGGAGTCTTCCCAGCAGTCCTAGATGCACCCAGGGCAGGAATTGGACTTTCTCCAAGGAAACCAGCTATGAAGTGGCAGCAGTGGGACTCAGAACAGGTCTCCTGGCTTATCAATGTGCCTGTAGTCTGCTTTCAGAGTCTTATTTCTCTATATACTATTCACAGTAGGAAATCAATCCTTTAGAAAGAAGACTTCTTTATATATTCTTTTCACACAGTTTAAAGGAAGAAGGTTTCTCTAAGTTTTCTTCACCCCAGACTCTACTAAAAAATCTTTAAGGCTTGGCGCCTGTAGCTCAACCGGCTAAGGCGCCAGCCACATACACCTAAGATGGCGGGTTCGAATCCAGCCCGGACCGCCAAACAACAATGATGGCGGCAACCAAAAAATAGCCGGGCGTTGTGGCGGGCGCCTGTGGTCCCAGCTACTTGGGAGGCGGAGGCAGGAGACTCGCTTGAGCCCAGGAGTTGGAGGTTGCTGTGAGCTGTAATGCCGCGGCACTCTACCCAGGGGGACAGCTTGAGGCTCTGTCTCAAAAAAAAAATCTTTAAGCTGTAAATTTTGGGCAAAAGCAGTTGGGTTGGTGAGAACTGGCCCAAGAAAAGGTTTTATGGCACCACCTAGTGTCCATGACTTGGATTTATCCACAAAGCTTTAGCGCTATATATAGGCTAAAAAATAATTTAAGGAAACTGCAAATAGCTGGTTAATTTTGCAAGTGAGAAGCTATTAAAAAATATAACATTTTTCTCTTTGTATAAGGAAGACCTACTATTCTGGTCTCTTGATTTCCTTTCCCAGACCCATTCAATAAGTTACTTTCTAAGATAAAACAGAAATTATGAACTAGTTAGGTTTAAAGTTACTTAAAATTAACATGTTTTGTAAGGTCTTGGTCTTCCACCTTACAGTGTGGAAAGATCACTTGGCTCAGTGCTCTGACGAGTTCAAATCTTAACTCAGAGGGGCAGCATATGAAAAGTGCTTCACAAACTAAAGTGCTAAGCAAGTGTCAGGTACATGTGTAGCTGTAATTTCACAAGTACTCTTCTAGACACAGCTTCCTTCTAATCCTTGCAACAGACCTATAACATAGGAGTTACTATCCAAATTTACATCTGAGGAAAGAGAGGCTCAGAGAAGTTAAATAACTTGCCCAAAGTCACATAGGTTTCTCTGTTACACTATGTCATCATTATTGTGCTGATACAGGAATTAATATTATGCTATTCAATAGCAATTTGTTAAGAAGCACTGCGTACCACCAATTGGTTTAGGAAAAAGGTATGTAAAGATTAATAAATGAGGCTGAGGGCGGCACCTGTGGCTCAAA
>NW_003852428.1:11324917-11344610 GCF_000181295.1 Otolemur garnettii | reverse complement strand
AAAAAAAAAAAAGAGGCTGAGTGTGGTGGCCCATGCTTATAATCCTCGCATTCTGGGGGTAGGGGGGCAAGGCAGGAGGATCCTTTGAGCACAGAAGTTCAAGACCAGCCTGAGCAAGTGCGAGACTCCATCTACTAAAAATAGAAAAAAATTAGCCTGGCCTTGTGTGGGGGGGGGGTCTGTAGTCCCAACTACTTGGGAGGCTGAGGCAGGAGAGTTGCTTGAGCCCAGGAGTTGAGGTCGCTATGAGCTAGGTTTACACCAGGGCACTCTAGCCTGGGCAACAATGAGACTCTGTCTCAAAAAAAAAGATGAATGTTATGGCATGAACACTTTTGTCCTCTCCAAATTCATATTTTGAAGCTAAGCTCTAATGTAACTGTATTTGGAGATGAGGCCTCTAAGGAATATTTACTGGGATTGAAGGAGGTCATAAGACACCTTAATCCAATTGGATTACAGTTGGCCCTCTGCATCTTCAGGTTCTCTATCTGTGGATTCAACCAACCACAGATCAAAAAATATTCAAAAAAATCAATAAAAATAAGATGGATAAATAAGACAGTGTGACAACTATTCACCTACCATGTGTGTGTTGCAAGGAATGTAGAAATGACTTAAGGTATATGGGAGGATGTGCATAGGTGACATGCAAATACTACACTGTTTCATATAAGTGACTTGAGCATCCTCAGATTTTGGTGTCCGTGGTGGATACTGAGGGACAACTGTGGAGCTCTTTCTCTGCCTACCTGCATTGAGAAAATGCCATGTAAGCTCCCAGTGAACAGCCAGGTATCTGCGAGCTGGGAAGAGAGCCCACACTGGACCATGCTGGCACTTCGATCTCAGACTTCCTGCCTCTAGAACTGTAAAAGTGAAGTTATTTTGTTTATGTCACCCAATCAATGGCATTTTTTTTTTCTTATGATAGCTCAAGCTCAAGGAATAGTGACTTCCCTCAGTGGGCTTCCAGCTTCCAGGTAAGGGAGAGCAATAGATCAGCTACAGTCGGACAGATAGATACATGAACAAAGTATGGTGTCCCCTTAAATCTGGCGTTCTCAAACTACGGCCCAAGGGCCACATGCAGCCCGCCTAGGACATTTATCTGGCTTGCTGGGTGTTTTGGCCGCTGCCTGTCCTGCTTAGCAGCCAACTTGTCCCAGGGCCCAAATTCTGGCCCTCCAACGGTCTGAGGGACAGTGAACTGGCCTCCTGTTTAAAAAGTTTGAGGACCCTTGCCTTAAATGGTTATTTTAGCAAGGAGTCCTGACCGTGGGCAAGACTGGCAGTGGCAGGCTACTGCAGATTCCAGACAGTGGCTCTAAACCCAAACACGTGTTAGAGAGATGAACTTAGAGGCACCTCCTCGTTGATGAACATGGACTTGCCATAGAATGCCACACCACCTTCTGGGGAGTGGGAGAACAAAGGTTCCCATTGGTAAAATTAAGTACATGGACAAACCCAAAATAGCACCATAACACCATAATTGTGGTGTGCAATTCACTCATAACTCTAGTATAAAGCCCCAAAGGCAAATTTACCCAAACCAATAATAGCTAAAGCAACCTGTTAAGATATATGTAATATAAAAATATATGTAAATTGAGACAACAAAGTCAACATATGATTGGGGGGCACAGATAGAGTTAAACTATAGGGATTTCTTTTGTGTGTACATCTTTGTGATGTCAGATAACTTGTCATCTCTTTAAGATGACTTTTTATATCTATAATACCTATTTTGTAAGGCTAGTGTTTTTTTTTTTTTTTTTTTGAGACAGGAGACTCAAGCTGTCCCCATGGGTAGAGTGCTATGGCATCACAGCTCACAGCAACCTCCAACTCCTGGGCTCAAGCGAGTCTCCTGCCTCAGCCTCCCAAGTAGCTGGAACTACAGGTGCCTGCCACAACACCTGGCTATTTTTTGGTTGCAGCTGTCATTGTTTGGCGGGCCGGGCTGGATTCGAACCCACCACCTTAGGTATATGTGGCTGGCTCCTTAGCCGCTTGAGCCACAGGTGCCGAGCCTGTAAGGCTAGTGTTAACCACAATGCCAAAATGTAATAGATTTACTAAAAATAAAAAGCAACAATTAAAACATCCTACCAGAGAAAGTCACTTAACCATGTTAAGCAGATGGATATTTCTAGCATGAAGAAAACACAAATATTTAAGGTGATGGATATCCTAATTATTGTGATTTGATATTTATAAATTATGTGATTAAATTATCACATGTACTCTGAAAACATGTATATTATGTATCAATAAATTAAAATAGATAAAATATAAAATTTTCTAATAGAAATTTAGTTTTAAAGGATATAATTTCCATTGCATTGTAAATGTTATTGACAGTTTAAAATAAACTCATCACATGACTCTTAAATCTAAATAACATACTTATTGGAAAGTTAGTAACATTGATAAAAAACATTCAGAATTTTACAGCATTCCTTTTTTTCAGTGAATTGTTTCTGCTTCCCTTTGCAGAATTTTGCTTAATGTAATATATTTTTATGTTTAAAAGTCTTTCATTATTGAAAATTATTTAAAATATTTATTATGATATTAGTAGCAAAAATTTGATCAAAACAGTAGATTATACATTTTGATAATGATACATATACCTAGTAAAATTTGTATAAATCTCTTTCAAAATCTATTGATGCTTATAATTGTTGGAAAGAGATAGAATTTAATTTCAATGCTATTCTTATTTTTGGATTTTATATAATAGATTAGACACTGAGAAAGTGTTCTTATAAACAGATGGGGATACAGTTTTGTTATCAAAAATTTAATTTTTGAACACTAGAATTGCATGCCAAAAATAATATCACAATAATCTCTCAATAAATATTATTCTTTTTTTTTTTTGGAGACAGTCTTTATGTCACCCTCAGTAGAGTGCTGTGACATCACAGCTCACAGCAACCTCAAACTCTTAGGCTTAAGCGATTCTCTTGTCTCAGCCTCCCAAGTAGCTGGGACTACAGGCACCTGCCATAATGCCCAGCTGTTTTACTGTTGCAGTTGTCATTGTTTAACTGTCCTGGGCTGGGCTTGAACCCACCAGCCTTGATGCATGTGGCTGGCACCGTAACCACGGTGCTACGGGTGCCGAGCCTCAATAAGTATTATTCTTAATCATCAGCTAACAATCTTAGGTTGTCCTTCAAATTTGTTGAAAGCAAAGAATTAGAAACCACCTGAATTGTCAAGTTATCAGTGTTGATCACCATTTCTATTTCTCGGAAGTATCATAAAACGACCATCTGACCTAAGTCCTCATTCTAAGGCAAGTGCTAGGTAAGGTAAAAAGCCTTGCATGAATCTATCACCAAGATGACATAAGATGCCTCAAATATTTTTACCAATATTCTCTGCTTTGTTCTCCCCAGTATCCCTCAGGAACAAGGCATCTATGAGCGAAATTAAAGGCTCAAAATTTGAGGCCCAGAGAAGTTATAATGACTTGCCCAAGGTCAGAGAGCTAGTTTTCTTTCTGCTATACTCCACCATACTTACCACCCCACCCTACAATATATCTAAATTACCATATTGACAAAAGTACTCCATTTAAATACCAAAATACCAATTCTTTTTTTTGAGACAGGAGACTCAAGCTGTCCCCATGGGTAGAGTGCTGTGGCATCACAGCTCACAGCAACCTCCAACTCCTGGGCTCAAGCGAGTCTCCTGCCTCAGCCTCCTGAGTAGCTGGGACCACAGGTGCCCGCCACAACGCCTGGCTATATTTTTTGGTTGCAGCCGTCATTGTTGTTTGGCTGGCCTGGGCTGGATTTGAACCTGCCACCCTGGGTGTACGTGGCTGGTGCCTTAGCCACTTGAGCCACAGGCGCCGAGCCCAAAATACCAACTCTTAATGGAAGAAAAGGAAAGATTTGAAGCCAAATCCAAGCTTTTAGTGCCTTACTGGAGGCTTCTCTGAGATCAATATTTAAGCTGTCCATTTGTTTTGAAGCTCCAGAGTAGCACCATTTAATAGAAATATAATGTGAGCCACATAATACATAATTTAAAATTTTCAAGTAGCCTTATTGAAAAACTAAAGACAATAGTTGAAATTAACATTTTAGCATCACAACAGGGAGAGAAGTTTGTGCAGAGGAGTTCGTGACCAGCTGATTCTCTCTGGTGGATGTGTGCTACCCACTGACAGAGGGGCCCATACTTTTTCCTCTAAGGCCTGGCAGTGGAAAAGGAGTGCACAACTTTGGAGCTCCCTGCCAGCCAGCATTCCGTGGAGATAAACAAGTCAGACACAGGCTGAGAGGAGGTTTGAAAGCTGAATTGGGGAGATGAAATTAGGGTCACACATGGACTGAATTAATGGGAATGTGCTGTTGGGAGGGCAGCGAATTTGAGGAAGTGCAGTTCCCCACAGATAAACTGCACTGCTGGTTAAGGGCGGAAAGATCCCAACCCCAGTAGTACCACTCAGGATACAGGTCCCTCAGTGAACAGTGTTCACTGGTTTGTTGACCTCATCCTGACCCTTCCCCTCGTGGCTAGAAAAGCATTTTCCAAGCCCTGCAGAGACTTTGCAAAGCTCCACATCCTTCTCCCTCCATTTCAGTGGTGGTAGAGAACAAGCACTTGGGAGCTTCAGGATCTCTCTTAAAGTTTGGGGCACGCAAGTGCTCCACCTGAGGGATTAGAGCATGCCTCCCGTGCAAAAGGACATCTTGGCAGCTGCTCTTTCACACAAGAACATCAACCAATGACAGGAAGAACAACTCTATACCACATCATAATGTTGCCCAACTCAAGCAAACGAGGAGTAGCTGACTTGTACTCACAAGTACCCACCCCCCAACCTCCAGATCAGAGATTAAGCTGAAGACATGACACGATTCACACTGCTGGGAAGAGGTGAAGACAGCAGGACAGAGGCAACTGGAGCGATGCATAAAACATGCTGGAACTCTCCATTGGTAACTTGGGCCCAGTGTGCTTCTCCCTGGGATAGTCAGGGATTGAGCTTTGGGGACCAGGAGACAGGCCCACAGCCAGGTCTAGTACTCCCAGGACTGGAACGAGAGGCCAGATGTGAGGGCATCACCAAAAGAACTCTGGAAGTATGAAAAATTAGAGCAAATGGCCAACCCAAGGGAAACAATAATTCCTCAGCAATGAATGCCAACCAAAATGAAAATATCACAATGATAGATAAAAAAAATTCTAAATTTAGATTATAAGGAAACTCAATAAAATCAAGGCAAAAATAGAAAGCCAACACTAAGAAAGCACAAGAGCAATACAGGAAATGAATGAAAAATTCACCAAATAATTGAATTATTAAAAAATAAAAACAGAACTTCTGGAAATGAAAAACTCATTCAAGGAAATACAAAACCCAGTGGAAAGTCTTGAGAATAGGCTAGAGCAGGCAGGAGAAAGAATCTCAGAGCTTGCAGACACCTCTGAATTAAACGTTGTCAGTCAAAGATAAACAACAGAAATAAGAGGAATGAACAAAGTCCACAAGAAATAAGGGATTATGTAAAGAAGAAAAACATAAGAATCATAGGCATCCCTGAGGGTGAAGAACACACACAAAGAATGGAAAACCTATTGGAGGGAATAATTGAAGTAAACTTCCCTGGTCTTGCTAGAAATCTTGATATCCAGGTACAAGAAGCTCAATGAACTTCTAAGAGATTCATCACACAGAAGCCATCACCATGACACATAGTCATCAGACTAGCCAAAGTGAATATGAAAAAGGAGCTCCCGCATGCTGTAAGGTGAAAACATCAAGTAACCTACAAAGGTAAACCCATCAGGCTAACTGCAGACTTCTCAAGAGAAACCTTATGAGCCAGAAAGAATTGGGATCCCATTGTTGGTCTTCTTAAACCTAAGACATCAAACCATTAGAATTCTAGAAGATAATACTGGAAAAAGTCTCCTAGATATGGCCTACACAAAGAATTTATGAAGAAGACCTTAATGGCAATCACAGCAACAACAAAAATAAACAGGACTTGATTAAAGTATAAGGCTTCTGCAGAGATGAGGAAACAATCAACAGAGCAAATAGACAACCTGCAGAATGGGAGAAAATATTCCCGAGCTATACATCCAATAAGGGGCTAATAACTGGAATCTATTAAGAACTTAAGCAAAGCAGTAAGAAAAAAATCAAATCACCCCATTTAAAACTGGGCAAAAGACATGAACAGAAGCTTTTCAAAGACGATAGACTAATGGCCAATAAATGGCCAATGAAAAAATGCTCAATGTCAACTAATCATTACAGAAATGCAAATAAAAACCACATTGGTATCACCTAACCCCAGTGAGAATGACTTTTACCAAAAAGTCCCAAAACAATAGATGTTCGTGTGGATGTGGAGTGAAATATTATTATACTGCTGGTGGGATTGCAAACTAGTACAACCTCTGTGGAAAATAGTACAGAGATTCCTCAAAGAACTAAAGGACCATTTACCATTTGATCCAGCAGTCCCACTACTGGGTATTTACCCAGAAAAAAAAAGTCATTTCATAAAATAGACATACACATGCAAATGTTTGTTGTAGCACAATTCAAAAAAATTCAAAGAAAAAAAGTCATCAAAAAGACATGTGCATGCAAATGTTTATCACAGCACAATTCAAAGATGTGGAACCCACCCAAGTGCCCATCAATTCATGAGTGGATTAATGAAATGTTGCCAATGTATAACCATTAAAGAATGAATTAATTCCTTTTGTATCAATATGGATGGAACTGGAGACCATTCTCCTTAGTGACACATCACAAGAACGGAAAAACAAACACCACATGCGCTCACTATTAAATTGGAACTAACCAAACAGCACTCATGGGCATAGAAGATGGGAGAGGGGAGGAGTGGCTGGGTGCAATCAGACCTAGTGGGTACAGTGTACACTGTCTGGGTGATGGGCATATTTACAACTTTGTCTCAAGCAGTACAAAAGCAAATTCATTAAGTTGAACTTTTATACCTGGGTAATATTCTGAAATTTAAAAAAATATGGTAAATCCACGTCACTGCCAGAGGATTACCAGAAGCAGCACACAAAAAAGAAACTTACACTTTATATAATGGCAATATTTCTAAAATTTTATTATCTCAACATGTAATCAATATAGAAAATTGGAAATGTGATATTTTGCACCTTTGTAGGAGGGCAGTCCTAAGCCCTTGAAGCCCTCTGTGTGTTTTTCACTAATGGTGAATCATCACTCTGAGCTACAGCAATAGGCACACGTGACTAGTGGCTACCGTATTAGATAAAGTAGCTCTTGAGGCACATGCTGTAGTAGGACTGGGGATGAATGAGAGATAATCCTTTAATTTTGTTAAGCAGTAAAATTGGTGAAAGTGAAGAAAGTGCTCAGGATGAACAGGCCTGCCCGTGCCTGCTCCCCATGCACCTGTGAAAAGTATCTTTTACCCTGGGGCTTCTGCTGTAAAACCGTACAAAGTGCTGTGCACTAGGTGAGAGTGGTACCTCAGTTTGAAGACCACCATTGTAAGATGGATTCTAGCTGCCATGGTCTTTGGGCATGATGCAATGATGATGATATTATACAATCTTCTGAAGAAGACTTAGTCCAATATCCTCCTAAAATTCGAGACTAAGAAAAAATACGGATGAGACAAAATATTAACATGGATGAGACAAAATATTAACGGAAGACCTAGAAAGTCCTTGGTACTTTGTCACCAATATCCTGGTATGATTTCTTAAGGTAAGTCTGACGACCTACCTTATCACAAGCAGAGAGTTTTTGGCAATAGTTGGGTGATGCTTTTCTCTCTGTGATAGAGATAAGATTGGGTTATGTGAGAATTATCAAATAACACCAGACTAATTGAGGAAGTGAAAGTTCCCTGTGAGTGACAAAGGATTTCTTCCTTGTTTTTATTGTCTTAGGAAAACATCTATAATTTGCCTAAGTCTTTTTAAGTTCCAGCATGCAGTATGAATGATGGGCTTCCCTTCCTAAGAATCTCATATGCTTTTCCCAAAAGGTAAGTGTAGGGAAGTACTTTATAATAGTAACAGTCTTAATCTGCTGGTGCTGCCACAAGCAAATACTGTGACTGGGTGGCTTCAACAATAGATGTGTATCTTCTCATCATTCTGGAGGCTGATCCCAATGCCAGCTGATTTAGTTTCTGATGATGGATTTCTTCCTGGTTTTCAGATAACTGCCTTCTGGCTGTGTCTTCAGGTGGTAGCAAGAGAGCTCTGGTGTCTCTTCTTCTAAGGTCACCAAATCCGTCAGATTAGGGCCCCTCCCTTATGACCTCACTTAACCTTTATCACCTCCTTACAGGTCCCATCTCCAAATACAGTCATAATGGGGGTTAAGGTCTCAACATATGAATTGCGGGGAGACGCAATTCTGTCCATAGTAGATATTAAGGTACTAAGGGTATAGAAGTCCATTTCAGAAGCTCTCCAGAGATCATCATCTGACTTAATAATTTCTTTAGGATGAAATTCTGCTTAGCTGGAGGCAAATGACTGTTTAATATTTTCCAGCAATCCAGTCACAATTTATAACAGCATCACTCTTTCTCATCTACTTGTGTATAAAATGGTTTCATTTCCATGATAAAATAATTTTCATTATGACCCATACTTCTCCTAATAAAAACTCTCAGGGAAAGTCTTGGGGGTTTCCAGGTAAACAGCATTAAAGCAAGATATTGTTTCTATTGGGCTATTTCCTCTATTTTTTTCTTCTATAATTTCTTTTAGGCTCAGAATAGCAAAAGAAGAGTAAAGGTTATTTTTTTTTCTTCTCTAATTCTATTTTTTAAAATGGGCATTCTATATCCAAGGGCCATGTTTGATAAAAGGAATCTCTCAAATTATATGTGGGTGTTTCTAAAGCAGTTAATCTCTAAGTGAAACTCACAATATTTTCTTCAAAGCTTACTTCAAAGCTTAAGTACAGGCCAGGAACCTATGAAACTGGAATAAACTGAAAAGCACCTTTCCTGTGAGTACTTTAGAAATCGATGTACAGAACACAATTGAAATCTATTTTTTGGGAAATTCCACAGAGTAAAAATATAGGGTATTTTAACTTTACTGTAAAATATGAGTTTATGGTATTGAAAAAGGGAATATGTATTTATATGCAACTTATACTAAGTTCTTTCATGAGAATTAAAAACACAAGACTACTGTAATTGGCTCAGTAGTGTTCTTTGTGAACAGTTACTGCAAGTAAAGGTTGGAGCAGTCAAGGAAAAGGAACTTGGAGTCTTTTACACATTAACTATCCTAGCCAATGCCACTGAAGTAGATTTATAAATTCAAGGTGATTCAAAATTTAAATTACCAAGTATTTACAAATTATAATGCTATCATATCACTTTTAGTTACCTAATGCTTGATTCTAAGGGGAAGGTGGAAACTAACTTTAATTGTCTTTAGCAATGTTATGACGTAAGCTTTTACTTAAGCTTATCATTATTTATGTTTTTATTCATCTTGACGTAGAATAGGCTAATTGTTGTAATTATATCACAGTTCATTGGATTTTTTTCTCATGACTGTCTCTAAGAAATTCCAACTTAGTTTTTGACTTATTTTAACACATTAATATAGCACTCTAGTGACTTAGTTCTATAATGTCTGTAACAAATTAACATATCCCCAATATGCATATTTCAGAAACTCACACACACATCTCTATATTTATGTATTACGTATACTATAACTATACACACAATGGAAATTATAAAAGATGAGATAAAGATGAGAAGATTAACATTTAAATTTAATTTTTTAAGTGGTAAACATTTACAACAATATGACTGGATACACTTACTTTGGAAAGTTCTGGTTCAACATGTTGTGTCATGGGGATTTTTTTGTTTTTTTGAGACAGAGTCTCACTATGTTGCCCTCTGTAGAGTACTTTGGCATCACAGCTCACAGCAACCTCAAACTCTTAGGCTTAAGCGATTCTCTTGCCTCAGTCTCCCAAGTAGCTGGGACTACAGGCACCTGCCACAGTGCCTGGCTTTTTTTTGTTGCAGTTGTTTAGCTGGCCCGGGCCGGGCTCGAACCCGCCAACCTTGGTGTATGTGGCTGGTGCCCTACTCACTGAGCCATAGCATGGCAATTTGACTTTTATTTTTTATTTTAAAACTAAGGACTTAATTTTTAAAAATTGTTTTATATTTACAGAAAAGGTAGAAGATAGTACAGAGTTCCTACGTACCCTGAATCCAAATTCCCCTATTATTAACATCTTACCTTATTACAGCATAGTTTTTACAATGAACCAGTATTGACGCATTTTGAGTGAAGTTCCTGGTTTGTTCTTATTTCCTTTGTTTAACCTAACGTCTCTTCTCTTCCAGGATCCCACCCAGGGTACCACATTACGTTTAGTCACCACTCTCCTTAGGTTCCTCTAGGCTGTAATAGTTCCTCAGTCATTTCTTGTTTTTGGTGACTTTCACAGTTTTGGAGAGTACTGATCAACATGCTTTATCACTAAGCTCAGGCCATACGTTAACTCGATGACCCTTGGTTAAGTAATCAGTCTCTAGTGAGCTCCAGCAGCAACCTCAAATCTGTTTTTCAACAGAGTGTTAATCCACAGAGGATGGTAGTGCTTTGACCCCAAATATAAAGATTTGTACTGTGATTCACCTACAAGTACCTGGCAAAGACTCTAAACAGCATCTAAATCAGAAACAGACACTCCAAGCACCATTGGATCTGCTGGATCACATGCCCAAGTGGCAAAAGCAACTTGCACAATAGCCTGGATCTGTTGTAGAGTCTTCTCTTCTCCCTCTAGGCCAGCGGTTCTCAACCTGTGGGTCACGACCCCTTTGGGGGTCGAATGACCCTTTCACAGGGGGTCGCCTAAATACATCCTGCATATCAGATATTTACATTACGATTCATAACAGTAGCAAAATTACAGTTATGAAATAGCAACACAAATAATTTTATGGTTGGGGGTCACCACAATATTAGGAACTGTATTAAAGGGTCGCTGCATTAGGAAGGTTGAGAACCACTACTCTAGGCACTGTCTCTTTTCTTGGTTGAAGGAGAAGCCAAGTCCAACAACTTATCCTTCAGCTTTGAGGTGATGACTTGACATGTCCTATAGCACCAGACTCCTAGAACTCTCACTGAGGTATAAGGGCTCTGAAGTTTTGTGGGATTTATTTCCTGTCCTCAGAGATACAAATATCTTACCAATATGTCTAGAGTAATAGCTACAAAGTATTTCCTTATCACAAGGATTAATCAGCATCATATCATCATTCTAAGTATGGACCAGCATGAAGTTCTTTGGAAGGCCACTACGGATTAAATTATAACACGGTTGAAGAATTGATATATCCCTGGAGTAGGATAGAAAGTTGTATCGCTGGTTTTGCCACTGAAAGTCAATTCCTTCTGGTGTTTTTTCCTAACACGTATAAACAGGAAGAACATTTGCCAGATTAGTAGTGGCATCCCCAGTACTAGGAGATGTTGATTTGCCCAAGCAATGAAAATGTCTGAAATAACAGTATAACTGGAGTCACCAAATCATTTAGTTTTATGAGAATCCAGTCATTCTCCAAGATCCATTTGTGTTCTGTACATGCCAGATAGGTGGTTTGAAAGAAATATGGTGGGTATCACTGCCTCTGCAACATTCAAGTCCTCGACAGTGGTATAATCTTTGCAGTCCTCCAAGAATGTGCTGTTGCTTTTAGTTTACTATTTTTATAGGCAGAAGCAGTTCTAGTGGCTATCAGGTGGCCTTTCCTATTGTAACAGACTTCACTGTGTAGGTTAGGAAACCAGTGTAGAGATTCTGCCAGTTGTTGAGCATGTCTGTCTTAATTATGCTTCCTGGAACTGAAGCAATAACCACAGGACGGACCCAGGGACTCATGGGCTCTACTGAGAGATGAATCTGAGCTAAAACTCCATTGATCACTTAACCTCCACTACACTCCTGGGTAGACATAATAATGTTTTGGGTTTCCACGAATTACTGTCAGATCACAGCCATTGTCTAGAAATCCCTGAAAAGTCTGATTATTTCCCTGCCCCAAACGCACAGTCACCCTGGTAGATGGCCATAAGTACCTTTGGGGAAGGCTGGAAAAACCATTAACAATATACCCTTTTGGCAACATAGCAGGGGCCTTCATCATGAGGACTCAGCCTACCTTTCATTCAAAAGCACTGAGTGGGGTGGCACCTGTGGCTCAAAGGAGTAGGGTGCGGGCCCCATATGCCGGAGGTGGTGGGTTCAAAACCTGCCAAAACCTGCAAAAAAAAAAAAAAAAAAAGACAAAAAGCACTGAGTGTGTTAACTGGCTCAAGTCTGGGAATTGACTGAAGGGTGGAGACTCTGTTTTGGTGACGCAAGTTATAATTTTTGCTCACTACACCTAGAACTCTTCCACTTAAACAGACCAAGTAAGAATGCAGATGGCCCATTTATTTCTTTTCTAGGGACACAATAATCAATTGGCCAATGACATAGTAATCATGCCCACCTACTTTTTGGCAATTAAGTGCCACCCTTTGGTTGCTACCTCCATGGGATCCCATTATCTCTAAAGCATTTAGGAATCCCACTTTGATGACGGCAGTTTACATTGCAAGATATACATGACTGAAGAGAAGAGCAGCCAGATAGCTTCACGGGTGCTGGGAATCCCCTCAAATTTATTTCTCACATAGTGAAAGGTGTCCCCTCTGGATCCTCCTGGAGTGAGAGAGCACATCTTAAATGACTAATACATTCTAACTGTCCAGAAGCCTGTGGATACCTTGGTCTCCAGGACACCTCGGCAGTCCTGGCACTTCAGGTTCACTTAGTGTAGTCACATTGGGGTAGGCAGAGGTCAAGTGATCAATGGAGTTTTCATTCAAACTTCGGTAACAATGGGCACCCTAACCATCCCACAGTAATTTCTCTAGCTCGTCAGGCATAATAGGAAAAGACAAACTGTCAGAGCTTTGAGATACAACATTGATACCATGTTTGGGGGGGCCACGTCAACACATTTTGCTTGATATAATTTTATAATCTTTCCACCTTGATCCCTGAATTAGTTTCCTGGGGTTGCCCCATGACAAAGTACCACAAACCAGTGGCTTAAAACAACTTCTTCTCTCACAGTTCTGGAGGTTGGCTGGGTCGAGCCTCTTTTGAAGGCTCTTTGGAATAATCCTTCTTTACCATTCCTTAGCTTTTGGTGGCTCCTGGCAGTCCTTGGCATTTTTTGGCTTTATAGCTGCATCTCTTCAGACTCTGCTTCCATCTCCAAATAGCCTTACTCAGTCTGTGTCCATATATTTGTGTGTCCTCTTCTAAGGAGACCAGTCATTTGAGTTAGGAACCACTTTAATCCAGTATGACCTCATCTTGACTACATCTTCAAAGACCCTATTTCCAAATAAAGTCAAAATGTGAGGTTCCAGGTGGACATGAATTTTGGGGGGGACACTATACAATGCTGTATAATACAACACCTTAATATCCATAAGAAATATACTTTATATATATTCTTTTCTATGCTCTGTACTTTTTAGCATGTATATTACTTTTTCAAATTAAAGGATAAAAGAACACCCAGTGTTCTTTGCTGCAAAATAAAAGCCATCTTTCCATCTAGTTTCTCACTTTGAGGCCATTACTAGTCTAGTCTTGCCTTTCCCGAGTCTTTTCTCTAACTGCAAAGTCTCAAGTCAAGATCATTCAAATAAGAATTAAACACAGGTGAATCTTTCTAAGAGTAGAATGTGAACGTTTTAAAGCAATAACTGAGAAAATGACATGAAGGCTGTGTTGACCAGTTGATGGAAGTATTTCAGATTGCATGTGAAAACCCCACACTGTACCCCAGAAGTGCATTAATGTACATAGTTACCATTCAATAAAAAAAAAAAAAAGAATTAAACACAAGCACCATAGTTAGCCTAAAATGCTTTTCAGGATCTGGTCTCTAGCACCCCTCTTCCAGTTTTGTTTCTCAGTAAAATCTCTTGCTCCCTAACAGCTCCACCCTGAACCACGTGTAGGCTTTTGACTTGCCCATGCCATTCCTCTCCTCCAAACTTTGGTCCTGCTCTTTGCTGGAGTGGTGCTTTTTGCACGTACATCACACCAGCTACACATCCTTACAAGCTACTCCTCTGCTCCCCCCTCCCAGGGATGAAATAATTCAGCTTCGGATCTTTGAATTCAGTTAGTATAGTATTTTGCTGACTTTGTTTTCATTCCTCTTAAATCCAAATTTACATATAGAAGAATATCATCCAAGAACGAATGCCTCTGCGTTGGCTCGATAGGGTCAAGCCTAACCGGTTGGCCTTCCCCGCCCCAACTCCGGGGGAGGAGTAGAACTCCCTGCTCTGGAGCAACTAGCTTGACCTGATACCTGAGGACAAAGCCCGGCAGGGTCGGGGGCAGATTATTACAGAACTGTCACCAGGGCACTCCCAGGGCAAGCTGCAGAATCATCAACCGTCGGCCCGCGTCCCCATTAGCAAAACCCGCTCCAGCGGAGGGCGACGCTTGACACTGCACAGTGTGCAGACGCGTTAGCTCCTTTCACACCCAACGCCAGCCTTGTTTCTCCTCACGCAGCTCGAGTCCCGTCGTTTGTCCACTCCTTTCCCGCGCTGTCACCCTCTTGGAAGAAGTTAGCTTGCCCAGGAGCCTGAGACAGAGCATGCGCAGCGGCCGCCCCGCGCGGGCCCACCAGTGCCCCGGCAGTTCGGCCCGCGCAGGCGCAGGGACGCCGCGTCGGTCCAGCCTCCGGCCACGCCTCCTCGTGGCGGGTCAGAGGCCGCGGGGTATGTCGCGGTGACGCGCGCGGAAGCGCTGTGTGAGCCCTCGGAAGCTGCCGGGGCATCGGAGCGTCAGCGGCCTCGGCCGGGCGCCCCGACGGGTGGGGCCCGGGATCGCTCGGAGCCCGCTAACCCTCTGTGTGCCGCCGCCGCTGGCGGCCGCCTGAGTCAGAGCGCCATGCCCCAACCCGGAGCGTGGCCGGGCGCCAGCTGCGCGGAGACGCCGGCGCGAGAGGCGGGGGGGGCGGCGCGGGAGGGCAGGAAGGCGGCGGCCGGCGGGCTGCCGCGGCCCGGGATGCAGTGTCCGGCCGAGCAGTGAGTGCGCGGGACGCGGGCGGCGGCGGGCTCGGGCCCCTCCGGAAGGCTGGGTGGGGTGGGAGTCGTCAGCTGGGGTTCTTCGGCGCCCGCAGTTCGAGGCGAGGCTGTGGGCGACAGGGAAGAAGAATGTGAAGACTTTGGCCCGGGTTTCCTGTACCAATTTTTCCCGTAGGGCCCCCTCTCACGATGCTGGGCACCAGTGTCTCCCCTTCCTCCCTCCTCTTTCTGATATCTATAGTATATTCCTGAAGATTAGGAAAAAACAACCAACTCTAGAAACTTGGCAAACAAACCCGAGAAGTGTTTTATTTTGTTACTAATTCCCGCTAGATTTTTCCTGCAACCTGGCACGAGGAGGAAGTAAGGTTGCCCCTGTCACAGGCACAGGAAAACTGAGCCGCGCGACTTGTTCTTGGAAGGCAAGTCGCTGCTTGATGCGCGTCCCACCTGTTGGACAGAGTTTGGACGAGTCTGGCCCATTCTGTTTTACCCTGTAACGGCCTGATTAGGTGTCACCTCCCCCTCTTTTTTTGGCTAGGAAAGTAATTGCTGGTTAGATCAGTTCCATATTGAGCTGTGAAGACAAATTAGAAGCAGTTATAGTTTCTGTAAGGGTCTGGTGGTGTAGGTGGAAGCAGACTATAAACTTGAGTGAAAGTTTTCTGCACTTTTCAAATTGATAAAAGCGCTCAAATCAGTTTGACAGATACTTGAATGGCTTGGAAAATTAAGTCTAAGGTGTGTTTAAATGCATCTTTACAGCTTTTGGGGGTAAATTTTCCTAAAAGAAGGCTTTTCAGAAGCCTGTTATGTGGATATTATAATAATGCTTATTTGCATAATGCTTTGACAATTTCTTTTTTTGAGAACCCAAACACCTTGGGATGTTATTACTCACAGTTAATGGATGAATAATGGCCACTGGAAAAGATTTAGAATAAGAGATCACAAACTCTTATCCCCAAAGCTGGGAATGTAACTTAAAGTGGTGAAATTGGTCAGGACCTGGAGAGCTTCACTGTCTCTCTTTTGGGGGTCAGGGTCCCCTAAGCTCCAGCTTGTAGTTGCTCAGTCTTTTAAAGAATCCTGGCCTTTGCATGATATACCTTACTTTTAAAGTAGTGGTACCTGATTTTTTTTTTTTTTAATTGAAACCACTGTAGAGATCCATGTGTGATGTAATGTGGCCTGGGTCTGCCAGTTTGCTAAGAGACCTACCGCAGGCTCTCTAAGAGTTAAGTGTGGCATCTTTTGTTGCTGCTGCCTTCTTCCTGCCCTAGCTGTGAAAACTGTGCCCCTATTATAGATGCCTGTCTGTCACAAGCTGCACCTCAGCATCAGCCTAAGCAATTTCATGCCTCTTTGAAGGATGCAGAAACTTCAAAGACAGAACCATGTTCCCAAAGGTATACATTGTCATTGGCAAGTTTTCTGGTGGTCAGAGTCTGAGTACCTGAAGAAGCAGACCATGGGGGGAGGGGAGTGCTCTTTCTCAAGAAAGTTTTTGCCTTGTCTGTCTACTGTCCATAGAATTATAGACCTGGAGCTGAAAGGAATGTGTAAAATCTACATAGGATTTTCATTTTGCACATTTGTAGATGTGTTAGGTTTATCTTGGCCAGGGGAGACACTGATAGTAGTTTTCAGGGCCAACTTCACTGATGCTTGGTTGGGAGTCTTTTCCCTACCTCTTTCTGGCTTCCTCAGCAAAACAAGGTAGAACAACATGATTTATGATGACAACAAGCTTCGGATTTTTTTTTTTTCTGGAATAGATGTTCCAGTTTGTGGTATTTTTTAGCAGCTTGATTTTTTTCTCCCCCTACTTTTGTTGCCTTTGATAATCTCATTTCCCTTTAACTTTCGTAAGATGAGGGTGGTTAGAGGAGGTGAGTATATAACTTTCAGATGACAACTTTTGACTATTGTATCTTAAGTTTTGGGCTTTCTAGATGGTTTCTGTCTTTCTGAATGAGCGGTATCTGGGTAGTGAGGCTATTTCTCTTGCTCTGTGATGTTTCCTCACAGGCCAGGAAAACAGCATGCATCACATAAACATCATATAGTTTGCAAAATAAGGTATGCACATCAACTCCTACATAATAATAAATGTAGCATACACACACACACACACGTAGTATACACACACACACATTTCGTTTTATCTTTCTTTTTGCGGTATGGTGGTGGTCTCTTGCCCAGGCTAGAGTATAGTGACATCATAGCTCACTGCAACCTCTAACTCCTGTGCTCAAGGACTCTTCCTGCCTTGGCCTCCCAAGTATCTGAGACTACAGGCACATACGACCATGCCTGGCTAAGTTTTATATTTTTTGTAAGTATGAGCTCTGTCTGTGTTGTTCAGACTGGTCCCAAATTCCTGGGTTAAAGTGGTCCTCTTGCCTCAGCCTCCTGAAGTGCTAGGATTACATGTCACCATACTCATGCATGCAGCTTAATAGGTGAATGTAAATTTCTTTTTTTCTTATTTTTTTTTAGCAGTTTTTGGCTGGAGCTGGGTTTGAACCCTCCACCTCCAGCATATGGGGCCAGTGCCCTACTCCTTTGAGCCCCAGGCACCACCCTCTTTTTTTTTTTTTTTTAAGAGATAAGAGTCTCACTTTGTGGCCCAGCCTGGAGTGCAGCGGCTAGAGTGCATAATCAAAGCTCACTGCATCCTCAGACTTCCAGGCTCAGGTGATTCTTTAGTCTTCCAAGTAGTTGGGACTACTGGCATGCACCACCATGCCCAGCTAGTTATTTATTTATTTATTTATTTATTCATGTATTTTTGTAGAGATGAGGTCTCTCTTTGTTGCTCAGGCTGATCTCAAACAGTCCTCAACCTTGATCTCCCAAAGTCCTGGGGATTACAGGCATGAGCTATCATTCCTACTCTCTAAATTTAAGTAAATAAATATGTAATGCTTTGGTTTTTTTTTTTTTCTTTTTTTTTTGAGACAGGATCTTACCCTGTTGCCCAGGCTGGAATATCCAGTTTTAAAATCTGTGTTTTTTTTTGCCATTGGAACCAAGGCCTTACTTTTCATCCAGATAGTTGGGTTTGCTATGTACAAAAATCACCTAAGGTATTTATACCTGGAAACACAAACACCAGAAGAGTGCAAATGTTTTGAGATATTTCATGAAGTCATTTTTAATACCTTCAGTGGGCAGTCATGAATACAGATCATAGCCCTACCTTTATAGCTGAATTACACATTTGGGATGTGACTCTTTGAGGGCTACAGTGGTGGGTAGAGGAAGGGATGGCTTTCCTGGCAGCACGCAGGCTACTTTTATTCCTTTCCACTAAGCTCATCACATTTCACAAGGAAGAGGAGTGGGTAAGAGTGACAAACTATATGAACAAACTATTTTCCAAATCTCATTACAATTTTTCTGTTTTCTTTTGTCCTTCCTCCCTTCTTTGTTCCTTTTAATCAGCTCATTAGAGAGTGGTAGCTGGCTGGCATCTCCTGGACAAGGCCTAAGAATGGCTCACAACATACCTTGGGGTCCTATTTGAAGAAACCTTATATCAGACCAGATTAGTTGATATTCTTGAGGTTTGCCTGGCCTTCTATACTATATCCTCTGCTCACCCCAACCCCAGCATTTAACTCCTTGCTGTGTCTGGTCCTGGGACATGGTTGGCGGTCAGGCCAGAAATGCTTAGGGAATTGAGAATAGAGTTGCTTCCATGGTCTTCTCTGTCTGAGGATGGGACAGGGTTTGAATCTGGGGTCAGTGAGCTGGCTGTGTGTGGGGCCATACTATGTGAACCCTTCTGAAATTGAAGGTAAATTTGTATATGTTTCTGGGCTGAGGTTCTGATGAAATCTGTGGATTCTTGAAGACACTGTGAACCAAAAAAATGGTAAACCATTGTTCTTGACTGTTTAGGCAAACTGTTGTGTGATGTATTTTCTGCTTTATTCCATCCCCATGAGTTGCTGGGGTGGGTGGAGATAAGGTCCACTTTCTCTCTCTCCTTTCCTCACCCCAATGAAGAGCCTGCTTTAGGGAGATCTCTAAGAATTAAACCTCATTATTGAGGGTTGCTGCGTTGTCCCCAGAAACCTCTGGAAGTCACATGGAGTAGCCTGACCCTTTTGTAGAAGGTCCATTTACAGAAGGGGAGTGGAATTTTGGCCTGGGTGCCGGTACTTTCCTGCATGTGATGTGTTCACCCATCTCTGCAACCACAGAGCATCCAAGAAAGGCTGGGTTGAAAGGTTTTTGCTTTTCCTGTGCCTGTGTGGGAAGGTGTGGTGGTGTCACACTGGTTAACACAGTTTCACCAACGCTGCCTGGGCCATTAGTATTAGAGGACAGGCCAAGTCAAGCATGAACTGCAGGGTTCAAGTCCAGAGAGCTGAATAAAGCCTTATTCAGTTCTTTTGGACAACTAAGGGGAACTTTTACAAAAGATCATAATGGTGAGTGATTAAAATTCTATCTTGTTAGCTTTACATATACAATATAATTGATTTTTTCTTTTTTTTTTTTT
>NW_003852428.1:11229774-11323928 GCF_000181295.1 Otolemur garnettii | reverse complement strand
AGAAATCCTCTGCCCCCCTAATTTTTACATTTTTGTAGAAACCAGGTCTTAGAATGTTGCCTAGGCTAATCTCAAACTCTTGGCCATAAGCAATCCTCCCATCACAACCTCCCAAAGTACTGGTTTTACAGGTGTGAGCCACTGTACTACACCTGGTTTTAAAATTTAACTGAGTAGTGAAATCAAGAGTGACTTTCATGCCAAGACATCAAGTCATTTAAGACTTTGTTTTACCGTTTTTCTAGCCATCTTTATGTTTTCTAGAAGAAAACTTTTTGCTGTGGTGCTCATCTGAATCTGTGGTTTCAGGGGCCTCTTTTGTGCTGGAGGGTGGATACTACCTCCCTACTCCCTGTCCCCACTCCAGCTTGACACATACAGAAGGTTGCCAAATCCTCTTTCCTCTCATTGTCACACTCTCTTCCCTTCCTATAACAAAAAGTCAAACCAAACCTCTACCAATTTAGGATTTCTAGCTTTAAATATAATTTCATTTTGTCATTATTTTTGGCTTTAACTTAAAAAGTTAAAGCAAAAGTTTCAAGTATTTTTTATTTTTGACATAGAGTCTCACTGTGTCACCCTCCGTATAGTGCCGTAGCATCACAGTTCGCAGCAACCTCAAACTCTTGAGCTTAAGTGATTCTTTTGCCTCGGCCTCCCAAGTAGCTGGCACTACAGGCACCCACCACAGTGCCTGGCTATTTTTTTTTTTTTTTTTTTTGTCATTGTTGATTAGTAGGTCTGGGCTGGGTTCGAACCCACTAGCCCTGGTGTATGTGGTTAGCACCCTAACCATTGAGCAATGGGCACTGAGCCTGAGGTATTTTAAAAATAAAATTATTTTAATTTTTCTGGGTCTCTCTTCCTCTTTTTCTAGTTCATTATCCTTACATTTGGTGGGTGATTATGTCATTCTGGCTGTTGACAACTACATCGATTGAACTTCATTGCTCGTGCCCGAAACTTATCTTTTCTTCAAGGAGATACAGCTTTAGGATCATTTTAAGGGTGGCCTTTGGTAAAGTCATGTTACTTGGTGGCTATGGGAGGTAGCAAACATTCGCACACAGGATCTGAGTGAAATCCAGCTGTGGTTGAAGTAATCGGAATGTACTCTTACTCCTCTGTCTCGGTTTGCTTCTTTTATATATCCTGAATCCCAGTTTTATTTCCAGGCATCTCTCTTTCTGTTTCTGTCTTCCCTTGGCATTTAGTTCTCCCGTTTGTTCTGCTGTGTATTTCTTTTTATTCCCTTCTTTTTGGCCTTTGTAGGAATTTGTATTTGTGGATATACTGAGAGATACTTGTTTAGAGAACCTCCTCTGGGCACTAGTGTTGCAATTGTATTTTGGTTATTTTGTAGGTTTAAAATGGAAGAAGACAAAAGTGGAGTCAAATATCTAGGCAGGGGCAGTGCCTGTGGCTCAAAGGAGTAGTGTTCTGGCCCCCTATGCGCGAGGTGACGGGTTCAAACCCAGCCCTGGCCAAAAACTGCAAAAAAAAAAAAAAAATATATATATATATCTAGGCAGTACAGCCACAGAATTCACTTGAAGTACAGTTTGTAATGATGATACACTCACGGGCTAATAGAATATGAACGGAAGAGCTTATGTAGAAAATACAGCTCTTTTCCAGTCTTCTCATTTGAAGATGAGAAAACTTGAAGCCAAGGTTGGGGCAGTGGTTTGCCCAGATACATGCTTCTTCTGATGCTGATATTATGAAAGTGCTTTGCCTAAATGACTGATGGGATTAGAACTTCTCTCATATCTGATAACACTGGGAAGCAGGCTGAAAGATGTCATTAAGTTACTGAGCAAACAAATACATTTGGTCACTTTTTATTTTAGGTTTTTGATGTATAGTCCCTGGGAATGAGGTTTCCCTTTGCTTTTAATTCTGGTGTGGGTTTCAAGGGTGACATCACACCTTTTATTTGAAATCTCAGTGTAGTTGGAGCTCATGAAAAGTACCTCTTCCTAATATTTGTTCCCTCACCCTCACAACTTTAAAACACACACATGCATATATCACACATTTAGAGAGAAAAAGGAGTAAGGAGTGATCACCGTGCAAATTGTTTATTAATACTCTGCACCAGTGGATATAGAATGAGAATAAGAATAAGTTACTTTTGGGAGTGCTTGTTATTTTATGTGTCTGTTCCTCACAGTAGTCCGTTGAGGTGAAGGGTTGTCAAACTGGGATGTTGAGAGTGGTTACCCTCGTCATGGTTATACACAGAGCTAGTAAAGGCTGGAGTGAGGAGTGGTTCACCTTGTGCAGTGTCTGAGTTCCTACTTCAGCCAGTGTGCTCTACAGAGGACTCACCCACCCAAGCAGACATTGTGACTTTGCAGGCAGGAGGCCAATGGGGAGTTGTGAGCCATTCAGGAAGAGGGATCATAGGTGTACAGGCACAAATAGTGTTGGCCAAGCATTAGGTCTGAAGTGTGAGTTGTGCACAGGGAAATAATGGAGTACAGGCTGAGTGGTGGGTCAAGTTCAGATTACTAGTGTTTGGGAAACATTGAAAGGTTTCAACAAGAGACATGTTCCTCATTCCTCCTCTGCCAGCACCCCTTCTTTTTCTCTTTACCCAGCAGTATGAGGCCATGTCCTAGGAAGTGAAGTGATCAGGGAATTGGGGGTAGCGTATCTTAGTCTTTCATGTAATTTCTTATTTTTGTTAGCCTGGTACCTCTTCCTTTCTGTGTCTCATTGTGTCTGAATCCTTGTGTGAGAATGGGGTGTGCGGTCATGAGAAGGGAATTGGGAGTCTGCTTGTTCCTTATGTGGATATCAGCCAGGCTCTGTGCTTTCATCCCGATGTGTTACCTGTACCCTGTGAAAAGCTTTCTGCTGCCAATTCTGAGCTGCTCTGGGCTTCTGATGGGTTTGGTGGATTGCCTTTTGCAGAAGCCCCCCATCCCTAAGCCCCACCTCCATAGCCTTGGGCTTCCCTGTCCTGTATCATTTACCACTCTGTGTTTTCCAGCTTACCTTCTTGTTTCGTCAAAGACAGACCCAGTGTTTCTGTTTCCATGTTGTCATTTGGGGGTGAATTTTGAGGGAAAAGGGTGCATCTTCAGGCTAGTAGAAATCCCATTCTTCATCTCTAGCATTTAGTGAGGTTTTCTCTTTCTAGTACTTAGTGGGCTCTTGTTAGTTCACCAGGAACTCACAAGGCGGTGGAACAGTGGGGATATGTACAACAGAACATAGGGCACCTTGAGGAGGTATTTTAGCTTTAGGGATTTATAATAATTTATGCTCTCTGTTCCTTGTTTTTAAAGAAGCTATCATCATATTTGCTTGTGATGAGTTACAGAGGTCAACAATTAGCCTCTGTTCCTATATAAATACTTTTATTAGCACTGTCTCTATCCTTGGAACTTGACAGAATGATTTCAGGAGCTTCACTGATAAGATACATACATGCTAGACGTATAGTTGAGGCATTAGTAGACGTCACAATTAAAATGGCCTCTGAGTCACACATGTGATGCAGATTGTCTCATTCAAAGTAAGAAATCGTGAAAGGGAAGGAAGTGGTCAGATAGAAATATAAGCATCTAAGATGTGAGACCCGTACATATTGTAAGTAGCTGTTTATTGTGATATCATGGAAGATGTCAGTGTAACAAGTGTTTGAAAATGTCTGCTTTGGTGTGATTTCAGTGAGGAGGACATGTACCGTGCTGCAGATGAAATAGAAAAGGAGAAAGAATTGCTTATACATGAAAGAGGGGCATCAGGTATGTTTGGAATTATTTTATTTGTAGAGTTCTTACTGTATATAGTAGAAAATGTAGTTAAATTGGTATACTCATTTTTATAAAATACTGACTTCCACTTCTAGGAAGTATTCTAATGAGCATGGTCTTACATTAACTATTTGTTTTGCTGAAGTATATTTAGGGAAGCCTGGGGTTTTAAAATTTTAATGTAGATACTCACTCTGCACTCTTTATATTCATATTGTTTTTTGCACCTGTAAAGATTGTTCTGTTTAATCTTTTGACTCTACCTTCTTGATTTCCCTATACCCATAGAGGGTAAGTTCAAATTTGACATGTGTTTCTCATTTCAAATTGAAGGACTTACTGAGAAGCTGGCTGTTCACATATACACAGATATGCATATGGCCATGTGAATCTCATTGATGAGGAACAAAGACAGTCATGGGATCAATAACACTAATTCTCATTCTCTGTTGATTTGATGTCCATGTTTCTCATCTGTCTTTGCCAGCTTTTCTTACTGCCACCAAGACCCATCGGTGCTAGGGGTATACCTGGCTCTCTTCACTGGTCTGTGGAGACTTGGCTGGCAGGGCTGTGTGTGATGAAATACATCCTTACTTCCTTGGCTGACCTCATGCAGGAGCCAAGTGGGGATACTCTTTTTTTTTTTTTTTTATAATGTAAATACATTTTTAATGCAAAAAGGCATAAAATTTTCTTATATACAACTCACTTATCCATTGTATAACAGCAAATATATCTGTAATCCCAAGTATAAATCTTTTGAAGAAAGAGTTAGATCAATACATCATTATGGAAAAACATGCATACTCAATAGACGATGAATGCTACTGAGACAAAGACTTTTATTTTGCATATATTTAAATTCTCCAATTCCTGACAGGATTCTCGGAATATAGTTTCTCAGTTAATGAATAGCAAATTGATTTGGTTAAATTAGTAACTATGGACTTGCCTAACAACAGTATAAAATAAACAGATAATTCACCAGAAACTGGCTTCTAGATACTAATTTTAATTAATTTGGAACAACATTATTTAATACCAGATGTTTAACAAGCATCCCTTATAATGGCTACACTGAAATCATCATAATTTGTATCTGATCAGCTATATAAAACTCACCAGTTTTTCTTCTGACAAAAGGTAAAATCGAAATCTCAAAGAATAAAGGAAGAGACTACTCATTAATGGTCACGTTTACTAATCTAGCACCATAATTCCAGTCTTAGACTCTCCCATGCAGCTGGAAGGATATGGGAAGAAGTAAGGGTGTTGGAAATGTAAGGGCAGTTCTTAACCTGGGCCCATTTTCACTCTAAGGCAACACAGGGTCTAGCAAAGAAGAAAATCGCTGCGGCTGGAGCTTTTGGTTCAGATGGTAAAGGCAGCCCTAAAGAGCAGGAGAATCAGTGTATCTAGAAGGCAGTGCTGGAGTCGGCCTTAGGAAGTAGGGGGTTTCTTCCTGGCATCCAAGTCCTTTTTATTTCTTCAAGTTTTTTAGCCATGTCATAGTTCTGAGCCAGCTACATTCCAGCTACGTTGCTGAAAGTAAATCCAAGAAATCACATGTCTGATAAGGGTCTTGTATCCAGAATATATAAAGAATTATTATAACGGACTGGGGCATGATGGCGACAGAAAAGGTACTAAGGAAGGCTCTGGGATACTCTTATTTGAGGATATTCCATAGATAACTCACAAAAGGCATTTTCTCTCATTACCTGTATAATGTATGAGGGGATTTCAATTAAAATATTAAAAAAAACCCTTTATTTCTTAGCACAAATATGATCAAGTTCAAGATACTTTTGTAAGCATCTTTTACATTTAGCGTGTCTGAAGGAACTGACATGGAATTTAACCAGGTTAGCGCAGTCTCACTGAAGAAAATTGGGTGTTCTTTAAAGATTTTGTAAGATAAAAAACAAATCAGAAGGAGCCAAACCAGGACTGTTAGATGGATGCTAATGATTTCTCATTGAAACTCTTGCCGCTGTTGAAAGGAGTGATCAGGAGCATTGTCATGGTGGAGAAGGACTGAAGCTTTCTTAACCATTTTTCTGGTAAAGCTTTAGCTAACTGTCTTAAAACGCTCTCATAATAAGCACTATTTTTTGGTCCTCTTGTTGAAAGTCAACAAGCAAAATGCCCTGAGTATCCCAAAAAACTGTTGCCTCGACCTTTGTTCTTGAGTGGTCCACTTTTGTTTTAACGAGATCTCTTTCCCCCACCTTGGTAGCCATTGCTTTGATTGTGCTTTGTCTTTAGGATTGTACTGGTGAAGCCATGCTCCATCTTCTGTTACACCTTGTCAGAGAAATGCTGTAGGATCTTTAAAATTTCCATTGAAAGTTCTGCTCTTGTCTCCGCTGATCTGGGCACAGTGGTTTTGGCACTCATCCAGCGGAAAGTTTGTTCAACTTTAATTTTTCATTCAGAATTGTGTAAGTTGAGCCAGTTGAGATGTCTGTGGTGTTGGCTCTTGTTTCTGCTGTTAATTGTTGATCCTTTTCAAATAGGGCATGAACAGGTTAATTTTTTCCTTGGATGTGGATGTCGCTGGTCTGATGCCATGAGCTTCATCCTCAACATTTTCCCTTCTTAAAAGACTGATCCATTTGTAAACTGCTGATTTCTCTGAGGCATTGTCCCCATAAACTTTTTGGAAAGCATCAATGATTTCAACATTCTCCCACCCAAGCTTCACCATACATGTGGTGTTTATTCAGCTTTTAGCAGAACTCATGTTTCTCTGAAAGGGGCTCTTTCTGAACTGATGTCTTATCCTTAGTACCTCAGACTAGAGCCTGTTCACATTTTTTCTAAGAAGTATGAGTTTATTTTGTCCAAAATTTTTGAAATCCATGCATAATTTTTTCGTAACATGCATTTTTTCATGAAAATAAGTGATCTTTTTTTTTTTTAATAAGTAGTCTTTTTGAAGACCCCTTATATGTGTGCTACTGGTTTATTTGAGAATTGGCTTCTATTTATGCTTAACAAAAGCATTGTCATAGGTGTAATTAGGAACAAATGATACATAGTAGGGTTTTTTTTAGTAAGAATTTCTGAGTCTTCCTCATAAGGAATTGGTTAACTCTTCACTGTGGTAGCCAAAGGAGGTATTCTTTGTAGCCGTTTGTGTGTCCTTGGGCCACACTGTTCTGGTCCTCTGTAACACTTGAGAACAGTGGTTCTCAACCTTCCTAATGCCGCAAGCCTTTAATACAGTTCCTGTGGGTCATGACCCACAGGTTGAGAACTACTGCTTTAAAGTATGCTCATCCCTACCCCTGCTGTGGTTGTTTAATGTTCCCATAGGACACAGAGTCCTGACTGGTTACATTTCTAAGGAAGAAGTACGTATGCAGCCAGCATCTGTTACTGCTGAGGGGCCGCTCATTTTCCACTTTGCAGGGTCTCTTTTGGAATGTTTCTGTCCTAGCTTGGGCCCCTCGCAGGTCTTCTAGCTTTTCAGTGGGTGTTACAGCTTCCGGCTTCCGTCTGAGAGTAAAGTGGGTCTCTTTACAGTCCTCCTTGCATCTCAGTCCTTCTGGGTTTATCACCCTTCCTAAAATACTGTTCTTTGGAAGTGTCTCTTCCCCTGAAGCAGAGTCCAGACTGACGCAGAAGATTTTCTTATTGTGTTAGTGAAAAGATTTTTTTTTCCCACCTACTATGAAGGTCGGCAAATATGACCTTCCACCTGCTTGTGTAAATAACATTTCTTGGGAACTTAATAGTTTGTTATCTGTGGTGGCTTTCATGGATGGTAAAGTTGAGTAGTAGTGACAGAAACCTTATGGCTCTCAAAGCCAAATTGTTTCCTGTCTGGCCCATTTCAGAAAAAGAATTGACATTCCTGTCCTAGTATTACCCCCTGTTTGAGAGTCCCAGCTCTTTGGAGGGGTTTCAGTTTTAACTTCCCACCTTCAAAGAGTCTGATTCTTATTGTGACCCATGTGGTGGTTAAAGATTAAGCATTTTGGTTATTTCAACTGCTGGCTTACCGCTCTGAGTTTCAACTTCCCTTATTTTTATTTTTGCCATTAGACATGTTCTTTCCTAGGAACTGCAGTCAGAGAGTCTAAGTAGTTTGCAATTAAGGAAAGGTACTGTTGTACTCCATAAGCTGCTTGAAGTCAGTTTCTGCCTCGTCCTGTGTCTCCAGGTCTTTGCCTCGTGCGTGGCATGTAGTAGCCAGTGGAGTCGTCCTCCCAGGGAACCATAGCAGAATGGGAATTCAGGTGTCATTTGCTGCCTAGCTATGAGGGACCCCAGCTTCCCAAACCTCACCGCCCAACGTAGGCCTCTGATTGGACTTGGGCCTACGTAATGTTGGACTTGGGCCTACGTGAGGCCCATGGCATCTCCTCTCAGTCCTGAGGTGCGTGGCCTCCCCTGCTCTGCCCAGGAGGCCAGGGCTTGTCTTGCTGTGCCCAGGAGTCAGGACTATGATGATGACTGCGGCAGGAGAGCAGGAAGGCAGATACTCTTCCCTGGGTGGCCCTTCCTGAGCTGGAACTGTGCTCTCTGTTTATGCTGATAACCCTGCCTGCTGGGAAAATGTGGGCCAGGGACTGTCCTGACTCTCTACATGTGCAATTCTTCCCTTTTGGGGATGTGCGTGGAAAGGCAGATAAATGGAACACGTCCTTCCACTAAGGAGACACTCAAAAATATTTCTTTAAATATTTAAAAAATGAAGGGTCTTTCTTTAAAGACCGGCTGTGTAGCACTGGTGTTTGTGGTCTCTGTATATTATCCCTCAGGGCTCTGTTTGACTTTTACTAATCCTGATGCTTCTGTTATCCTTATCTGTCTTATTTTCCCTCTTACGTGAATGGTTGCTTTTCTTTCTGAAAGGATTCATAATGAGATTTTTAGAAAGAGGCAGTTTTATAGTTTACTTAAAAAATTTTTGATTAATTTAAACTACAAGGAGAGTTAGGGTCTCTCCTTTGTGCTCTTCCACCATCCTGGCGTCCTCACCCTGGCTTGTAAATGCCTGTTGGTTTTCTTCTTGAGTAGTCTGTAAGTCCCTTTAGAACACAATCTGTCTTCTTTACTTTGATATCGCTAGCTCCTCAGTGCTTGGCACATACTAGCCGTTCAGTAAAGTGTTTGCTGAATTTAGTTGAACAGAAGCATCTTTATTCTTTGTACAACTTCCTCAGGGGTAAGTATGTTAAAAGGTACTTCTGTATTTCTATTTTAAGATCATCACTAAGATTTGTATCTTTAATAATTTAAAAAGGAAGTCAAGATGTGCCTGAGATTTTTACCTCATTTTCTTCCTAAAACACACACGCTAAAATATGCTCAAGTGTATATATGCTTACACCACAAGAGCAAACCCCAGACTGCCTACATTAGATAAGGAAAACCTGAAGGCCATTTTTTTACTATAACAGTTGTCTGACTGTGAGTTGTGTTTTTAATTTTGGAAAATATGTTGTTAGAGTCGGATGAGGTCTGTGGATCAGTAAACACTGAGAGTTCTGTTAGTCTCTGGTTAATCATCAACTACTTATAGCCTTTGGGATCAGGGTAAGACATAAATTAAGACAATTACATGTAATTTTTATTATAGTGGGTGTTATCTCTTTACTATACTGGTTTCTATGGATTGTAAGACGTTTTTTTCTCATAGTTTGGACTGTTTCTTCTTTAATTTGATTAGAAAAATGTTCCCAAACACCTGTGGCAGTACAGTTCTGGGCGTGGACAGGACACAGCTGAGAAACAAAGCCCCTGCCCTCAAGGAGCTCACATTTTGCTGAGCGCATGGTTGTGTGGTCAGAGTTGGTAGGCTCTTAGAGTCGAAGGAGTCTGAGGTGAAGTGAGAAGAGTAGGGAATGGCAGAGTGTGTAAGATGCTGTGGCGGCAGGGCGTGGGTGATGCTGGAGCAGAGGCCTGCGGGGGTGAGGGAGCTGCTGTGTGGCAGCAGGTGTGTGCAGGAGTACTGAGGGTTTCAAGTGGGGCTGGGACCGGGTCTGTGTAGGGAGTGGTGGAGCTGAGGCCAGAGAGGTGGCAGGGGCCTTGTGGGGAATAAGACCATGAGATGGCAAGATCCTGAAGCTCTCTGAGCCCAGGAGCGTGGATGTCGTCTGACTCATGCTTGGGTGGATCACCCCGGCTAGCTACCGTGTGGAGAATGGTATGAGGGGTGTGGTGACAAAGGAGGTCCACTGGGAGACTCCCATGGTTATCTAGGGGAGAGGAGATGGTGGTCAGGGGTAAGTGGTGGAGGAATTCTAGATATTTTGAAATGAAATGAGAGAGCAAAGTAAGGAGTGAAATATGACCCCCAAGTAACACAGTATTGTTATTCTGATTATGCTTTGGTTTGTTATTGGCTTTTTTTTTTTTTTTTTTGATTCTTAGAACCTAGATTAAGTGTGGCTCCTGAAATGGATATTATGGACTACTGCAAAAAAGAATGGAGGGGAAATACGCAGAAAGCAACATGTATGAAACAGGTATGACACAGAGGTGCACATATTTTAGTCTTTGACATCGTCTCTCGTAAGTTAGTTACTATGCCATTTTGTATTTTTAGACATTTGTTAAGATGACTGCTATTATACTTAGTAAATATTGGTGTTCTAATTTTAGAGATGAGGAAACAGATGCTAAAGATAAAGGACTTGTTTAGAGTCACAATATTAATACAGAATCAGCATCAGTTATTCAGTAACTTAAGTTCTTTGAAAAACACATAAATGACTCTGCTGTTCAAGAATTGGGCCAGCCATTGGTTGTCCTCTTGAGGTCATTTGAGAATGACCTTTTTAGCCTTTGTACCCCCTCTTTCCATACCACCCTGGCTTTGGTTACACACCCTGCAGTTTTAGGGGCCTAGAATCCTTCTCCCTCCCTACCCAGAGGGACCTGGGACTGCTTTCTTCATTTAGGGCATCTCAGGAGCCGTCTCCTCCCTGTGCCATTACATAGATTGGCAGCAGTTTCTAAGGTATAGGGTGACATTGGGGGCTCCTGTGATATGGTCACTCTGTAGTTATTTGGGTCATTTCATTGCTCAGCTGACACATGGTGGCCACTTACATTGCACAGCTAATTAACCAGCAGATCCTGACCCTGTGGGCTCTATCCTCAGATGTATTTCAGATCTAACATGACTTATTAGTAAGTTGAACCATGTGAAATTGCTGCTATTTGACCATTTGGGGGCCATAAAAAAAGATAGTTTCCACCTAAATCCACTACCTCTAGTAACCTCTGGTTTATATCTTTTGCTTATTTTTCTTTTGGGATTATTTACCGTGAATTTGAATATAGTGCTCAAATATTAGATATACTGACCTATCATTTTTGATAGAACTATCTTTTAACATTTTTTGCTTAGAACTTTAATACGTAGCATTTAAAATTTTAAAATATTTGAATACATCTATTCTTTTCCTCAGAGCTAGTTCTTGATGTTCACCTTTCAGTATGTACATCAACTGCTGATGGGCTGGGCTTAGTTGAAATATAGCTGCCACTTGTAAAGCTCTGAGAGCAAATGGCAGCTCTGCTCCCTGGAAGTCTGGTATGTAGACACCCTGTTAGGTGTGTCTTAAAGGACCCTGTTAGTCCTTCTTAAAGGACTCATTCATGAAATATCTGGGACTCTTAGCTCCTTTCAGAGGTTAAGAATATATTTGTGAAATCATCTGCTAGATACGCGATGGGCTATATGTAGATTTTTCCAACCCCCTACCCCTGAATCAAACTAGATAACCAGAAAGCCAAGTATCTAAGCTGTATTTTCTCATGTTTCCTAGAAATACTTTCAGTGATTTACATTTTTATTTTATAACTTCAGTTCTCTTCAAAGGATCTGTCCTGACAGTTGGCATCATGAAGTTCACAATTAAAGATGTCGGAATTATCTAAATGTTCCATGTTTTGGAAGTCATGTTGAAGTCATTCCTCCATGGGGTTAGTTCTAGGGAAAGAAAGATTTGACCTTGAAGCTGGACTTTCTTAGTGATCAGAGTATCAAAGGTACATCAGTTAGGAAAGCATCTCCATCAGGACCTATGGCAGTAATCAGAGTATCTCAGGTGCCTAGTAACAGCTTTCCTCTCAGTTTTGTTTTAGTCCTTTTTTGTGTAATTGTTTTGAATATTCTTTTGGAAGTAAGTCTAGATAAATCTAAATTTAATTTTAAAAGGTTTGATTCACCTCTGAATTAACATGAACAGTTTATGCATTTGACAAGGTGCATTTGGAGTTGTATTTGCCATCGTAAGTGTTCCAGGGCAGTTGGGGTTCCATCATAGGGAAAAGGTGCATGTTAGTAGATGTGAGTCTGCCTGATGGGTCATTATATGTTGCAGTGGTTGGACCACTAATAAAAAGTGAACTCTCAAAATTTTATTATTGGAAGGAAGTTCTTTTTTTTTTTTTTTTGAGACAGAGCCTCAAGCTGTCCCCCTGGGTAGAGTGCCATGGCATTACAGCTCACAGCAACCTCCAACTCCTGGGCTCAAGCGAGTCTCCTGCCTCTGCCTCCCAAGTAGCTGGGACCACAGGCGCCCGCCACAACGCCCAGCTATTTTTTGGTTGCAGCCGTCATTGTTGTTTGGCGGGTCCGGGCTGGGGATTCGAACCCGCCACCTTAGGTGTACGTGGCTGGCGCCTTAGCCAGTTGAGCCATAGGCGCCGAGCCAGGAAGTTCTTTTATATTCACTTAGACCAGTGGTTCTCAACCTTCCTAATGCTGGGACCCTTTAATACAGTTCCTCATGTTGTGGTGACCCACAACCATAAAATGATTTTCGTTGCTACTTCATAACTATAATTTTTTTATTATTTTTTATTAAATCATAACTTCGTACATTGATGCATTTATGGTGTCAGGGTACTGCTTCGATATACAATGTGAAATATTTACATTGAACCAAGTAACACATCCATCACAATTACACTCATTTCTTAATAGTTTTGAAATGTACCATTGCATCATGCACATTTGGTGAGGTCCCCCCAAATGCCTTTCCTTCTCCCACATCCCCTCTCCTCACCCCTCTCTCCTCTTCCCTTCTACTTTATGGACTGTAGTTACATTTTGCCATATGTATGATTGTATAGGTGGTTATATATTGATTTCATAGTAGTATCAAGTACATTGGATACTTTTTTTCCCATCTTTGATACTTTACTAAGAAGAGTATGTTCCAGCTCCATCCAGATAAAGATGTGAAGTCTCCATCTTTTTTATGGCTACATAGTATTCCATGGTGTACATATACCATAACTAATTTTTGCTACTGTTATGAATTGTAACGTAAATATCCGATATTAGGCGACCCCTGTGAAAGGGTCATTCGACCCACAACCCACAGGTTGAGAACTGCTGACTTAGAACATTATCCTGTGGCTCGAACCTTAAAAACAACCTAATGATGAGGTTCCAGTACTTAGATACATGGGATGAGGTTGTCTGCATTTTGCTGAGGTTGACATTCTTTTCTTTGAGTTCAGGGTAGGAAGTAGGTTTTGAGTGACTATCAAGGAAGAGCAGGAAGAGTGAAGGGGCTGACTGGATCTGGGGCCAGTGGGTTGGGTACCACAGAGTTGGTCCCCATGAGTGTGAAGTATCCAGCTGGACAAGTCAGGGCATCACACGTACTGGTGGACTGCAGTCACTCTGATTTTATGGTGTCCTTTTTTGGGGTATGTTTCAAAGTGGCCTATTTGGATGCCTATTTGGGGAAGCCAAGCACGTCACTGAACATTTTCATTTCCTTGTTTTACTTCCAGACTAAGCAAAAGTGACACTTCAGTCCACTTTTTAAAAAGAGTCTAAGAATTATCCAGACATCTTCAGGCATGTAAACTTTTATATATATGTACATACACATACCATACACACACACCCCTTGGAAACTTGGGATTTTTTATATATTTTTAAAATATGGAGATACAAACATGTACATAGCCTAATGTATATCCTCATATTAATCTAAAATTAAAAAATTAGTTGTACATGTCTTTTTTCTTTCCTCTTCATTAAAAAGTTTAAGGTCAATTTAAATACAGATTAAACCTTTCAGAATGTTGGTTATCAGTGAGTGTTAGAATAATTGCTTAGAAAGAGACCTATCACTTCAGCTTTGGGGGTGGCTAGTACTTTAGTATGTGGTTATTATTTTCTGTGTCTAATCTGTTGCATCTGTTACATGCTGATATTTTTTATAGTGCGAACATTTGTTAACTTCTTTTGATTGATAAAGAGAAATTTGCACATCTTACGTGAAGGACTCAGTCTTGTTTCCATTAGGAATGAAACTCTACCTGCTTTCTGAGTCAGTAATGACCATTTTGAATTCTTTTATACTTCTCCCCAGGGCTATGAGGAGGTATCTCAGAGATTCACTTCCATAAGGCGAGTCCGTGGTGATAATTACTGTGCACTGAGGGCCACACTGTTCCAGGCCATGAGCCAGGCAGCAGAGCTGCCCCCCTGGCTGCAGGACCCGGAGCTCACGCTGGTACGCTGCTGCTGCAGGTTTGAGTCCACGATGTTTAAAATGGTTTTTGTGAGAAAACTTCCTTTTTCTGTCTCTGCTCCCAGCTAGTATTATCTGCAATATGATGTCAACATATGGGCTTATTCAGTTTTGTGTGGCTGGGATGATTTCATGCAGTAAAATTAGCAGAAATAACTGGTATTTCCCAGAAGAGAACAACAACAATTTTTTTTTTTACATAGCGTCTCACTCTGTTGCTTAGGCTAGAGTGCCATGGGATCACCCTTGTTCACAGCAACTTCAAACTCCTAAGTGCGTTCAAGTGATCTTCTTGCCTCCGCATCCCAAGTAGCTGGGACTGCTGGTGTCTGCCTAGCTGATTTTTCTATTTTTAGTAGAGATGAGGTCTTGCTCTTGCTTAGTTAGGTCTCAAACTCCTAAGCTCAGGGAATCCTTACACCCCAGCCTCTCAGGGTGCTAGGATTACAGGCATGAGCCACCACACTCAGTCAAAAAAATGATAAAATTCTTGCAAACAATTTAGTTGAATTAAAGAGCCGATATTTAGACTTTGTAAAAAACACTTAGGAACTGTTTGATTTCAGTGTTGGTGTTAAATATTTTAAGTGGCTGTATATTTTACTATTTGAAAACTACCAAGGTTTAAGAATACTTATTTCTTTAGTGTTAGCTATAATTCAAGAAATTAGTGCCCTCTGCAAAGTGTGAAGGTTGGCTTTGTAGGAGGCTGGACAGCAACGCTGGGAGAGAGATGGTTAACATCACCCAGAGAGAGGCTTCCTGGGGAAATCAGAGTCAAGGGCTCTTCCAGGCTTAGTCCTTCTCAGTGTTTTAAATCTGCCATCTGTCATGTGGTAGAGATACGCTGGGAAGTCACGTGTCTGACGGTCCTGACACAGATAGAGTCACATACCAGGTTGGATGATAGACTATCCCGAAAGATCAAAAATGACAGGATGACATTAGTTGGAAGAAAATAGAAAGTTTGTGCTTACATTAGAAAAAACCCAAGAAGTATAGGGAGATCTGCCTAACAATAATTTATGAAGGAAAAAAAAGATGTCAGAATTTTAATTGCTTGCAAGCCCACTATTGGCCTGCAATAAAAGCCCAGCTGTGTTTTAAAAGGAATGCTTCTGAGAATCACACAGTAACAGCCCTATCTTGAACTGGCTGGTCAGAGCCCATCTTGAGGACCAAGTTGTGTTCTGCCTATATCTCCATAGCAGATGGGAGGGCGACCAAGAGAGTTCGTCTCATTCTGGGAGCATTTGGAGCACCTGGGTAGTTGCCTCAAATGTCTTTGAGGGAAACTTTGAGGAAGTTCCCTCAAAAGTCTTTGAGGGAACCTTGTTGCTGGCTAAACTAGTTAGACTGCAGTGGTTCTCAACCTTCCTAATGCCGCAGCCCTTTAATACAGTTCCTGTGGGTCGCGACCCACAGGTTGAGAACCGTTGAGTTAAAGGCTTTATAAGTGGACAAGGTATCACCTGCTTCAAAGGGCAAAACCAGGACTGGTGAGTGAAGGAATACTGGCTCTCTGTTGCATAATAATTCTATAAGCCAGTATAAAATTATCAGCTATCAAAGTGACATTTTGAGTGGGTATAATGGCACATGCCTATAGTTCCAGCAACTTGGAAGGCTGAGGGAGGAGGATCTCTTGAGCCTCGGAGTCCAATCTGAGCAACATAGGAAGACCCTGTCTTTTAAATATCTAGGAAAGATATTTTTTCCTAAGCAAAGATCTATGTCATGTTGAGCAAATTTGGTTTTTCAGTATTAGCTTATTTCTTTTTTATAGAGACAAAATAATTTGATATACTAGAGTTCTTTCCTTTGCAAATGATGTCATTTATGAGTAGGAAAATATTTCAGAGTGTTGGTCAGCTCGTACAGCATGCTTGTGGATGGAGAGAAGACCCTGCTTCAGAAGCAAACAGGGGTTTCAGTGCTTTTGCCTTAAGTCCTGTACTTGACAACTGTAGCTTCATTTCCAGATTGACATAAGATCCTCCTCAATTTTAGGATAACTTTTCTTTCTGAGTCTTTACCCTTTAGGACCTGTTTAGTTTTATGGGCTTAATTGACAATGAATTTGAATTTTTATACTTTCTGAGAAAGCCAAATGTAAATATTGTCCCAAGTAATTAAACATAGAAAAATGCCCTTAAAAAAAGTAAAGCCCAGTATCCCTTTTCTTTTGTTAAAAGGATATATTTGGATAACATCTGCCATTGTAAAAATGGTCTAAGTAGATTGTGTTCAGTCTCAGTATATATTGCATGTGTGTGTGGTGGGGTTTATGGTGGTTTTTCTAACTTAATTTGTGTAAAGTGATAATAGTTTTAAAATTGTCAAGTGTACTTTCCAGATTCTTCTTTTTTCTATGTGTATCAGCCAGTATATTTTTCTCTTGGGAATACAATCTAATTGGATGGTTACAGTGATATTATTTTTGTCATCTAACTTGTATTGAATGCCAGGAGGCCTGTGTCAAAGGAAAAAAGAATACATTATACCTGCCTGTCAGTTTAGTATTATTAAACTTTGGTTCCTATAGATACCAGCTGAAGAAATGACTTTGTTCTTTTCTTGCTCTCATCCAGCTAGAGGACTTGTCCTCATGTTGTCCTAGCTCCTGGCAGTTTCACGTGATTTGCACACTTTTGCCCTATGATGGATTCAGCACATGCTTTGGCTTTGAGGGGACAATGGAGAAGGGAAAGGATGTACAGCTTAGTCTGGCTGTGCTGACTAGACTGCTTTTGTAGCTCCTCCTAGGCGTCCTGCAGACCCTCCCATGGGTGCCTTTCCATTCTTGATCTCGCTCTGGCTCCTCCATCTGCCTTTTCCTTGGAAGGTCCACTCAACAACGGCTTTGTTGAGTGAGCAGGCGTGTGTTGCAGTGTGAACGGAAGAAGTCAGGGTTGGAACAGTTGTATCTCCTTCCATTTGCAGATTGAGAAATTGTTCTCCTAGAACATGATTTAGTTTCAAGATATTAAAGAGAAATGGGAGGGCTAGACTGAGCGACCCCCTCCCACTTCATCTGACCTCAGGGGAAGAGACCCTAGGTTTTCTTTATATTGTGACCATATTCTCTAGCTTGCTCTGTTCCCTGCCTGTGAAGTGATCTTTGTCCTTACTGCCCCTCCTAATAGCCTACCCCATCCCCTCATCTCCTGTCATCCTGCCCAGATTTCCTGTTTGTAGTATCTGTCCAGATCCCAGTCTCTGTGTTTGCTTTCAGGTCATCTGACCCTGACCACAACCATGGAGATGAACAGCCATTGGTGTGGCTGTTCTTAAACTTGGGACAGCACCTCGGTCCCTAGGAAGGTGTACCCTTTAGATCAGGGATCCTTTGGTTTCCACATTTGCTAAATTTTATTATAGAATATCCCTGATAGTGTTTGTTTAGACTGGGATATATTGTGTATCAGAGCTTTTTTTTAATGAGTTAGTTTTGGGGATGGTATATTTTTGTTACTTGGCTGTCCTTACCAAGATGTCAGGAATTAGAGGCATCTGCAAAACAGGATGTTTTATGGTTTAATCATGAATGAAATGATACCTAAATTAGTTACCTACTTTTATTCTTTTTTTGTTTTGTTTTTATTATTGAGACAAAGTATCACTTGGTCACCATCAGTAGAGTGTGCTGGCATCATAGCTCACAGCAACGTCAAACTCTTGGGCTCAAGTGATACTCTTGCTCACCTTCCTGAGTAGCTGGGACTACAGGCGCCTGCCACAAAGCCCAGCTATTTTTTTTTTTTTAGAGACAGCATTTCGCTCTGGGTCAGTCTGGTCTCTGCCTCCCAGAGTGCTAGGATTACAGGCGTGAGCCACCGCACCTGGCCCCTACTTTTATTCTTAAATATTTCCAGTTACTATTTCTTGTTTAAATCTTGTTTCTTCCTTAAATCTCACTTATTCTATTAGAGTCTGCTTCCTATGCTTAGTACAAAAGAATGGCCATTTATATAAGTGCTATATATGTTGTGACCCTGAAAGCATTGAAAGTTATATTCACTTTTTTCTTCTGAATAAGTAATTCCAGCTCCATTATTTTTTTCTAATAGTTTCTTCTTTGTGCCTTATTGTTTTGGATTTTCTCTAGATGAGATTCCTGCTCTAGATACACACAGCCTTGAACTGTGTGATTAGCAACAGTTTGAACAACATGTGAAACAGAATGGGGAAACTGACTTCTATGTTTCACTCAGCAATTAGGTTTTCAGAGTCTCCCGAGTAACTCAGTTACCTGCTTTTTAGATAACTGATGTCACAGGATGCTCGGCTGATCTTCTGGGCTTCCCTTTACCTCCTTTCCCAGTTCACACTTATGTAAGTGCCAGTGTTTTCTGTCCAATTGTATTAAATAAATTTTTGTGCCCAGTTGTAATTTCAGCTTGTTACCACTTGAGGGTGCATTAGGTTCTGGTGATAAATCTGACACTGAATTGAGAGTTTTGCAGCAGAGCTGCCCACATATTGCCAAAATACAGGACAGTGTGTGCCGTGAGCTGGGCTGGTGCAGCTCTTGGGTGGGTGGTCATTTGTCATCCTAGTAAGATGAGGAATGACCACTCCTCCCTTTGCCGAGTGAGCTGAATTGCTGTCACTGTGGTAACAGTGAAGAGTAGTTTACATCCCTGTGGTTCTGTGTTTTGTAGAAATGAAATCACCCCAGTTTCATATAATTGCAGTAGACTGAGGAGGTACAACAGGTTAATATTACCATTCATGAAATGGTCTTCTGAGTCTTTACATTCTAATAGAACTGAGCATGTGGCCTCATTTAAAATTGTATTTATAACTGCTGAACAAGTTTGGGTTCCTCATAGGGTGCTGTAGGATTTAATTATTCTTTAATGGGAGGTGAACTTTTTTTCCAATAGTGAAGTGACATGCCTGTGCCCAGCCTAATTACATGATTTTTCTCTTGACACACCCAGGACTGTTGGGAAAGTCTCTTCCCAAGCTGTCATCAGTCAAGTTATGTCTTAGCTTGCCTTTCAAACTGCAGATTATGTTGATAATTAAGGCGACACAAAATAACAAATACTCCTGAGGAGAAAAGGAAAGGAGACATACAGTGTTTAGCTGTCAGTTCTTTCATGAGGGAGGTGGTCATGGCTGCCTTAACCCTTCCCTGCTGCTGCTCCTCTGCTGTGTTTTTTCATCCTTAGTATATTGGCTAGCCATTAAACTAAATAGTGTCTCTTTGAATGTTAAAACCTTGAGTATATGTAATATTATTTAACAAAGGGATCTTTCTTCCTCTTTTAGTGGATTTTTAAAATATCTGATATTAGATCTTGATGTCCTAATCAGGAAAGGAGCAGATTTGACTTCACCCTGGACCTTCTCACAAGCTTGGAAGTTCCTTCCTAGCCGTATGTTAGGTAGTGGTAGGGAGGCTGCCAGTGAGCTCCACAGCCGAAGGTGGTTGGTATAAAGATGCGTTAGATCATGGTCATGGCCTCACCTCCTCTGTACAGTTGCTGTGGAATGCTGCTGGCCATGGTTGAAGTCTCACGGGGTAGATTGTGGTTTTATCTGTCAGCCAAAAGCACCATTTTACTTCAGCAGCCTTCCATTGGGTAGTACTTTCTGAGTTCCTAACTTCAAAATATAAATCCTCCATCCTGAATCTACATGGCAGATTTGTAGGAATTAATTCTGAAAACAGAGGTAGGTTTTATAGGCTTTATGGTTTCTTACAGCTTGGATAATGTGATGGAGTTCTGGGAAAGTTAATATCGCCTTATCTTTTTGTTTCTTGATGTTCTAGTTACCGGAAAAACTTATAAGCAAATACAGCTGGATCAAGCAATGGAAACTCGGACTGAAATTTGATGGGAACAGTGAGGACCTCGTTGATAAAATTAAGGAGTCCCTTGCTCTGCTAAGGAAGAAGGTTTGAGGGGTGTAATTTCCTGTCTCTGATAAGTGTGAAGCTTTTGCTCCTGATCACCCCAGCAGACCAGCTCTTAAGTCTCTGCTCAGTGGGTTTTTGAATGCCCCTTCTGATTTTAGGCAAAATGATTTTTTTTTTTTGAGACAAAGTCTCACTCTGTCGCCCTGGGTTGTCGCCCTGGGTAGAGTGCCGTGTCGTCGTCACAGCTCACCGCAACTTCAAACTCTTGGGCATGAGCAATCATCTTGTCTCTGCCCCTGAGTCGCTGGGGCTCCAGATGTGCACCACTATGCCTGGCTAGTTTTTCTCTTTTTGGCAGAGACGGGGTCTCACTCTTGCTTAGGCTTGTCTTGAATTTCTGAGCTCAAGCAATCCACCTGCCTCAGCCTTCCAGAATGCTAGGATTACAGGTATGAGCCACCACTCCTGGCCAGCCAAATGATTTTCAATGAACATAAACTCTTCTTGTGAGGTCTTTAGAGAAATGGAGACATAGTACTGTTATATATTCTTTGAGGAGATGCTATAGACTGGGGTATCCGATAATGAAATGTTTAACTTTCTTAAAAGGAACCCTTAGGCAAATGTAGTCTTTGTTTTATGTTATATTAATAAGTTTCAGGGATATCGGTTAGTCCATATTTCATACAGAATTATTAGTGATATTAATCACATTATTAAATTCTTTCTAATTATGCTTATGTTTTAAGAGTCTGCCATATTTATTAAAATCTCATTTTCTTTCTCAGTGATTTACCAGTTAGCATATTTAGTAACTTGTTTTTTGAAAACTGTTCTTAGAGCATCTTTGGAACAGTTGATGTTTGAAATTCTGCCTTTCTTTGGCTTCCCATTACCTCCTCTGTGTGGGATGTCCTGCCTGCATGCTGGCCTGCACTGCCCTTGAGGATGTTTGCTTTGAATAGCTTGGATCCCTCCTTGCCAGGAACCCTGATTCAGAAGCCTGTCTTTTGCTCTGGGCTTTATTGGATGGTAGGGCCTGGTAAGGAGGGGGCTGACACAGACTCTCAAGATCTTTCATAGCACACACCCCAGTTAGTGATCTGACTACTTACATGTGATCTGCTGCCCCATTAGGCTTTCAGGCTCCATGAGAGACTGTATCCTAGGCATTTTGCACCCCGTGCCTAGTGGTAAGCCTAGCACAAAATAGTCATGTGGTGAATACTTTATTGAGTGAATGAACTGAAGGCCCTGGCTTCCTGGAATCTAGTTTTTGCTTACAAAGGTAAGAAGTGTTTACTGGAAAGTACACTGCCAAAGGAAGAACGATAGTTCTATCTTCTACTATGAAGAAATGGGAGAGAAGGGAAGAGGGATTCTGTTCTTATTACCTGTTGGAGTGGAATGCAGGACTTTGTTGCCCAGTCCCTGATCAGTGGAAGGTTGAGGGCAGAGCCCTGGGACTGAATGGGAACACGGGAGTGTTCTTCAGTTCATCCAACGGTCCCCTACTTTTCTTTTCATCTGTTTTTAAAGTCTTGTGAAATTGCTATTTTTGCTTTGTTAAGTGTCTCTGCTATAATTAGACCCTGATGTTTGCAACTGTTTATGTGATGCCCCTTTATAATGACAGTTTTTATTAGTAATGTGAGCCAGTGTTAATTACTAACACTTCTTCTTTGCCGGGCTGTATGCTGAAAGTTTCATATGTTGCTTAATTCTCACAACTGTGAAGACATTGTTGCTATGGTCATCCTCCTTTTGTAGATGAGGAGGACAGGAAGTCAGTTAAATGTGCTGCAAAAGCCACTGGCTGCTTAGTGATGAGGTCTTGATTCCATCTTAACTGTTCAGCCTATAGGAGGGGTGGCCAATCTTTAGGCACCTACATGCAGATTACATGAGGACTTTTTGCTTACCTGTGGTGGTGGATATTAAAAAAATTAATTATGCATGGATCTTTTTTTTCTTGCTCATCCATGTTTGCTGGTGTTTGAATACTTAATGTGTGGCCCAAGACAGCTTAAGTTCTTCCAGTGTGGTGCAGAGAAGCTAAAAGATTGGACACTCCTATGTCTGGAGCCTTGCCCTTGGTTGCCAACTTGATCTACCTCTGGAAGATAGGAGATGTGGACAGCATGCTCCAGCTTCCAACCTAATATTGGAGAGAGTTCTGTGTAGTCATTACCATTAAAATTTACTCTTGGATATGTAAGGAGTGGTATTTATGTTGGCATTTCTTATTCAGTGAGACTTAAAAGCACATGTATTCATAGGTTTCCTTGTTCACTTACAGAGTTTGCCTCTGTTCACTGAATACCTGACACTCTGCTTTATTCTTAATCAGGATTAATAATTTGCTGAATGGATTTGTTCATTTAAAGCTCCTATGTATTTTTCTGATTTTAGTGGCAAGTTTAGTAAACTGATTTTCAGAAGACCCCACACTCTTGCTTGTCTTCTGTTTTGGAGGTTGGCTTTGTGTTTCTGGGTGCTGACTCTCCTGTAGCCCTGTAGGGGGGGCAGTAATTGTAGCTGCTCTTCACAACTTCACCCACAGGCCTCACGCGTGCACATTACCTCTTCTGTAAATATCTCTGATTGACTGGTTCAATCTCATTGCCTGGGAAGTTAGGGGAGTCAGAATTTCTATTACATGGCCCTGGTACTTCTCCTTATTACATTGTACTTTTGTTTCAAATAAATGGACAGAAAAGCTGAATAAGAAGTTTGGTCTAAAGAATACCATTGGTTGAGATAGAAACTTGAATGTTATGAACATTAATTGATAAGTGACCCATGCTTACCTACTTTTGAAAATAACTTTATGCTCATAATATGGAAGTATACCAGGGAGTTTTTTTTTTTTTTTAGACAGAGTCTCATTTTGTCACCTTTGTCACCTTCGTTAGAGTGCTGTGGCATCATAACTCACAGCAACCTCAAACTCTTGGCCTCAAGTGATCTTCTTGCCTTGGCTTCCTGAGTAGCTGGGACTATAGGTACCCTCATAACACCCAGCTATCTTTTTTTAGAGGTAGAGTCTCACTCTTGCTTAGGCTGGTCTTGAACTCCTGAACTCAAGCAATCGTTCCATCTCAGCCTCCTAGAGTTCTAAGATTTCAGGCATGAGCCACTGCACCTGGCCCTACTAGGGATTTTTAGAAGAAAAATTCTAATTCTTACTTTGTTATTGTAGTGGGCAGGCCTGGCTGAAATGAGAACTGCTGAAGCAAGGCAGATAGCTTGTGATGAACTGTTCACAAATGAAGAAGAGGAATACTGCCTCTATGAAGCTGTAAAATTTCTCATGCTAAACAGAGCTATTGAACTATATGATGATAAAGAGAAAGGAAAAGAAGTACCATTTTTCTCCGTGCTCCTGTTTGCTCGGGACACATCAAGTGACCCTGGACAGCTATTGAGGAACCACCTAAACCAGGTGGGTCACACTGGTGGCCTTGAACAGGTGAGTTATATATCCCTTTGGGAGCATATAAACCCCAAATATAGCAGCTTTTAACCATCAAACATCTCACAGCATTTGTGGGTTAGGAATTTAGGAGCAGCTAAGGTGGGCACTTCTGGCTCAGAGTCTCATGAGGTTGCAGACATGTTGTTCAGGTCTGCAGTCATCTGAAGGCTTGACTGGAGCTGGAGGATCTGCTTCCAGCATGGCTAAACTCAAGTAGCTGCAGGCAAAAGGAGTCAGTTCTTTCCGAGTAGGTAGGAGGGTTCATTTCCTCCCCACATGGCCCTCTCCGGAGGGCAGCTTGAGTGTCTTCCTGACATGGCCCCTGGCTTCTTTGAGTGATCCAAGCAGAGAGCAAGGAGGCGGCCACAGTACTTTTTTATGATCTAATCTCAGAAGTCACATTGTCACTTACCCTGCATTCCATTTGCTAGAAGCCTGTCACTAAATCCATTCCACTCTCAAGATGAGGAAATGTAGGTTCCACCCTTTCAAGTGGGGATACCAAAGAATTGTGCATTTACTGCCATTATCTCAGGCTGGGCTTTATTCTGCAGGGTGCTGGGTAGGATCAGTACCCTGTTGGCTCTAGGAGGCTACAAATAAATGAAGCACTCAGAAGAACCATTTGAAGGGTACTGTTAGTCTTGGCAACTGCATTAAAAGTAGAAATTGAGTCTCCATAGCTACTAGAGCCCAGCATGGTCTTGCGTCTTTTTTACAGATATGGAATGACAGATAAGTCTGGAGTTTTACACAGAGAGCCAGTGCAGTATTGTCCCTGAGCCAGAAGTTGAGTCACCGTACCTTGCACTGCCTCTGGTGTTGTTTGTTTCCCTAAAAAGTCTTTATTTATTTATTTATTTATTTATTTATTGAGAGAGAGGTTCACTTTGTCGCTCTGGGTAGAGTGCCATGAAGTCATATAGCTCACAGCAGCCTCAAACTCCTAGGCTCAGGCAATTCACTTACCTCAGCCTCCCGAGTAGCTAGGGCTGCAGGCGCCTGCCACAATGCCCACATATTTTTTAGAGATAAGGCCTCGCTTTTGCTCAGGGTGGTCTCAAACTCGTGAGCTCAGGCAATCCACCTGCCTTGGCCTCCCAGAGTGCTGGGATTACAGCTGTGAACCATTGCACCCGGCCCCCCTAAAATGGGATTTTTTGGGGATTTTTTAATGGGATTAATGGGATTTTTTTTTTTTTTTTGGTAGAATAGCTAACTACTAAAGTAATACTAAGCCCGCCTGCCAAAGTGCCACTCTCCTACTTATACAGCTGACTCTTTTGCCTGCCTTTTTCTTGAAAGCTGCAAGTGCCAGGGCAGATGCTATAAGGAATAGATAGTTGGGCTTCACTCTGAGGTGTCCTAGAAGGTAGGAATTTCTTCTTTTGTTATTCCCAGTGAGTGAAAAAGAGCAAAGACTGATGTTCACTTCTGGGTCAGGCAGAACTGATGATAGTTATTTTGATCTGTACACGTAATATGGCTGGCTTATGTCTCCTTGCAGTAAAAACTCTGCTAGAGCATGGTTTGCATATTACACTGAAGTTAGTCCTTTTGAGCCCCTACAAGGTATGCTGTAATGATGAATCTATTCTTTTTTTTTCCCCAGTAGCAGCTTTTTGGAAATACAATTTATATATGACATAAGTTCACCCTTTTAAAGCTTTGCAACCATCACTATAGTCTCCTTTTAGACCATTTTATAACCCCTAATAGAACTCCCGTGCCCATTAGCAATCACTTTCCTTTCCCCCCTAACCCTAGGCAGTCACTAATACACTTTCTGTCTCTGTGGATTTACCTGTTCTGGACGTTTCATGTAGAGGAAATCGTGCAGGATGTAGTCTTTTGTGAGTGGCTTCTTTTATGCAGCATAATGTTTTTAAGACTCAGCCTTATTGCAGTGTGTCTTAGTATGTCGTTCCTTGTGATTGACATGTAATATATCCTGTTGTGTGGATATATCACATTTTATTGATCCATCTTTCAGTTTCATGGATATTTGGGTTATTTCCACCTGGTATGAATATTCATGTGCAGTTTTTTGTAAGGACATACGTTTTCAGTTCTCTCGGGTATATACCTAGGAGTAGAATCGCTAAGTCATCTGGTAATTCTTTGTCTAACATTTTGAGGAACTGCCAAACTATTGTAGCAGCTGTACCATTTTGCGTTTCCATCATCAACGTATCAGAGTTCCATTTCTCCATGTCTTCATCGATACTTCTTATTGTCTTTTTATTGATGTAATGCTCACATAACATAAAATTAACCATTTTAAAGTATATGACTCGGTGACATTTAGTCTACTTACAATAAACCCCACTTGTATGAATTCAATCCCAAAATGTTTGTTACCCAAAGAAACCCTGTACCCATTGAGCCGTTATCCTCCATTATTATCTTTTTGATTATAGCCATTCTGGTGGGTATGATGGTATCTCATTGTGGTTTTGATTTGCATTTTCTTAATGACTTAGGATGTTGAACATCCTTCGTTTACATGTCTTTGTAGAACTGTCTATTCAAATCCTTTGCTCAATTTTTAAGTGGGTGGGTTTTTTTATGTTTTGGGTACAGGTCCCTTATCAGACATATGATCCATTCTTGATTATCTGATTAATATAATAAAGGATTGGGCTGGGCCCAAAGGGGAGGAAAAAGGGTAGCTTTGCCCTTGTGCATTTTCTGGGATAATGGGTGGAGCAGGATGTTAAGCCCCATCTTTCAGTATTGCTTCTTTCAGAATACCCATTTGCTTTTTTCTACCCAGGTTGAAATGTTCCTCCTTGCCTATGCTGTGCGCCACACCATCCAGGTCTACCGGCTCTCCAAGTACAACACAGAAGAGTTCATCACAGTCTACCCCACTGACCCACCCAAGGACTGGCCAGTGGTCACCCTCATCGCTGAGGATGACCGGCACTATAACATCCCTGTCAGAGTGTGTGAGGAGACGAGTCTGTGAGAGATGCCTGCCTGGACAGCCTCGTGACGTGATAAAGGTGCACAGGCAGCTTCTGGGTTTGGGCCTCAGGCCTGTGGGTCTCCAGGAACAATCTGTGAGAACTCCTAGGCCCCTGGATGCCAAGTGGGAATGGGATGTTCTGAAGACTAGCTTTTGATAATAAGAATTAACCAAATCTCTTTCATCTGTTATGCAATATGTTTCGATGGGGGCCTTCAGTGCATACCTGTTGAAGGTGCAGACTATATCTTCTCCATAAGACAAATACTTTTGTATCAGAGGAGACTTACTTTGGAGAAGAATGTATTCTTTATGTCTCAAAATCAAAGCTCTCTTTAATAGCAAACTGGCTTTTAATTTTTTTAAGACAGTATATATATATATATATACATATATATATATTTTGTGGTAATGGGTTTCTGTAGTAATCTTCCTATTCAGGCTGCTCAAGTGGTACAATTCTGGGATGGATCTATTAATGGCATAGTCATAACACCCTCTGATGGCCTCACTATTCTTAAGGAGGGAAGAGCAATGGTTTGGATTTGTGTATTTATTAAGGCTTTTTTAAGCAGATTGTCTTACAGAACATAGAGAGTTGTGTCCAAAAGTGGGTTATTTCAAGGCCTTTTTGAAGGCTAGCTCAGCATAGGAGGAAATAGTGAGGGAACTTAGAACTTCTCCCTCTGTGAGGCTGTGACAGGTATCCAATGTCCCCAGCATACTGGAGGCTGGGGCTTGGTGCAGGGGCCTGTCAGCATGGATGAACACTGCCTGCAGTTACATTTTGGTGTCAGAAGGTGTTAATTCTGATGTTCCATAGATTCTTAATTTTGTACTTAGAACAGAATTTATTTCACCTATATTTTAGAGGAGGAAATTAGTATTGACCTAAGTTTAGAGGTGGGGCTGAGCAGGAGCCTGGTTTTCCTGTGTCTTTTCACGTTGTTTTGGAGAGCACATCCATTGCCAAATGCACCTCCCACATCTGGTGCAGGGAGTGAGAAACAGCAAATGAAGATTTTTCCTGAGTAAGTTGAAGCGGAGGCTGAGCTGCCTATGCCCATGAATGGTTTGGGAAGCTGAGGGAGGCCATGTTCTTGGTCATGGGCCATTGCGTGCTCAGGACAGGCTGGGGTGGTAACAGGGGTGGTGGGGAAGGGGGAGCCCTGCTGAACAAGGTCAGCCTTAGGGCCTGAATCTTCCTCCAGGGGCATGAACCAGAGATATCACTTAGAATTCTCTGGGCAGCACTGGCTCAACATTTGTGGCAGTGTAAAGTACCGAGCTTTCTTTTATAATTAAAATATTTTATTTGGTCCAATTTAATGTAGTTTGTAAGCTATCTAATCTTTTTTGGGGGAGGGGCAAACTTTCTTTGAAAATGTAAGTTTTGCTTTTAATTAAAAATGTAAGTCTTAGTTAAGAAAACTCAGGACGCACAAAACTATTCAGACTGTTACTTTGGTATTTGTCCCATTACCTCGTTAGTCATATTCACCACATTTTGTTAGATGTTAATTGATTAGAATGTTGGAATCAAATTCTGCTCTGAATGTGTGTGAATGCATTAGAGAGGCTTTGTTTTCACTGTGAAATACAAAGGTGCCTTGAATAAGAAGGTACCTAAAAGCCAAATTAAAGTAATAATGACTTCTTATTGGCTTTGCTGCTTCATTTTAGTATTTGTAACTGTACATCAGGAAATGCTTACCATTTATTTTTGCACATATAAAAAAATACAACTTGATGTGTTTAGTTCATACATGGCAGTAGGGCTCTGTATTCCTCATGTATATTGAATCTGAACATTGATTCATGTACGCTATTGAATTTTGAGCATAGACTTCCTGGGTGTGTCTTCTTTTGATGTTAATACTCATAATGCTAAGTATTAGACCCTTTCCCACTTACAGGGGAAGGATCATTCTTGGCCTCAGTTTCCCCATCTGCTTCTTGGTCAGATATGTGGTTCACTTTGGCATAAACACCCTGGGGCCCATGGCTTCCCTCTACCTTTGAGACAGAGTAAAGGGGATGTCAGTACTCATAATACTCAGGGTAGAGGAGATGGTAATACTCATAATACTCATTTATCTTTGCATTTGGAAAATATCTAATCTTAGTGAACTTGAACTGGATTTGGGGGTGACTTAATTGTTTACATTTCATATTGTTTTTTGATCCTGTGTATGATACTGTTAAGAGTGAGTACAGAAATTGTGGTCTTAACCACCACATTGATAAAAGTATAATAGGGTGTGTTCATGCTTTCTGTCCCAAGGCCTTGTTACTCTGCTGTTAGACTATTGTTCAGGCTTGTGGGATCATAGCATCAGAGAAGCAAAGCTTTCAAAGGAATAGCAGTACTTCCGGAAATAAAAATGATTAGCCAATCACTTTTTTTTTTTAAAGAGGGGTCTTGCTCTGTGGTCTAGGCTGGAACTCCTAGGCTGCAGCAATCCTCCTGCCTTGGCCTCCCAAATAGCTAGGACTATAGGTGCACCGCACCACACCTGGCTTTTTTTTTTTTTCCTGTAGACATGATCTCAGATGTTGCCAGGCTGGTGATTGCCAAACTTTAAAAATAACATTTCTTTGTCATTTGTCCACAGTCTCAGTTCCATTTCTCATTCCTATTCTTGAAATGGTTGGGTGAGATCGACAGGTTAGAAGTAAATTGAGATGTAAATGGATTCAGGAGGATAAATATACTTAGAAGGATAAGGTGTTCTAGAAGAAGGAAAAGGAGTAGGGACTATATACTATGCGTACTTTCTGTCCCAGACTTTATTGCGAGAGTTCAGAGGTTTTTGACCCAATGGTATTAGCAGAAAAATTACCTCATCCTTAAGCAGCTATGACTTGCACCTGTGAGTTCATTTAAGGTGCATTTACACCTAAAAGAATTTCTGTCATGTTCCATTGAGTTAATGTTCCTTTTCCAGAACATTTTCAGATTCCCTCTTCACCTCCTGAGCTGCTTCTACATATACCAGTTGTTTTCACTCATACACATGAACAGTGATGTGGCTTCAGAGAAGTCAGTAGTATATGGTCTCCAGTATAAGACTTGGGCATGGGTGGGATTGAATCTGAAATGTTTGCAGTTCCTCCTTTGAATAGGTTATATATGAAAATGTTTTAAATGAACAGGATTAATTGTGTTTTTTTTCTATAGCCATTTGCACTTTTATTACATTATTATATATTCAGTTAATGTCTACTAAGATTTTTCTTTGATTAAGGAGGACTTCGCCTTTGCATCTTTTTCGTATCTGGTAAAATCTCAGGTCATATGAATTGATCACACTTTTTGGAAGAAACATTTGTGGATTTTTATGTGTGTGACCTTTTCTTTGTGTGTGTAGGATGCTCTGTGTTACCATCCTGTCCTCCTAATTGCCCCATGCCCAGAAGTGCTGTTTTACTTTGAAAATCTTCCAGACAGTGACTGAAGCGCTGTGTTACTTTTAATGACAGCACTCCTGCTGTCTGAGCATCCACATAGGACTCACATAGACTTTCTGGGTGTGTCTTCTTTTGATGTTACAATACAGTTTGATCATTTTCCTGTCTGTTTCCTTAAGCAGTGCTTTGCAGGTACCCCCCCCTTTGAAAGTCAGAAAGTATTTCAGAAGCACAGACTATTGGGGAATCTTACTTGTAGGTATGTATACAAATAAATGCCTTTATTTCACATCTGTGGCTACTTAAAAAAAGCTTAATGTATGTGAAGTGAATCTGAAATGTATGAAACAGAGTGTTCTCAAATAGTTTCGTGAAGTTAGTTAAGCACAATATCAAGTAATTTCCAAGTGGTCCAAAAATCTATAAAAAGGAGTGAACTGAAGGGGAACTAATTTTAGAATAAATTTTAAAATGCCATTAAAAAAAAACAGATGCCAGACAGACCTCCCTGTGCTTAACTTACAAAAGAGTAAAAATACGAATAAATGGAAGAACTTAGGTGCATGTAGTCTACAAATTCCAATTTCTAAAATTTAAGTCCCCTATTTGCAAGAAGTATTTTATTAATATTTAATACTCAACCATTTTGGGAAACCTCATTGTGATGTCTTTCGAGGGGGTGGACAGACCAGGGTAGCCAAGGCTGAGTTAAGCGAACATGTAAATAAAGTAAATACATGGTGATTGATCCTTAATGTTCTTGTCATTCAGTATGTAACTTGGAGCCAGAAAAGCACAAAACTAAACTGGTTTGGTCTGCCACCCTGGGCTTTTCCTGTAAGTCAGTAGCAGTAGAGGTGAGGGCTTGGCTATGACCAGGAGGGGTGTATGTACATGTGTTGGTCTGAAGTCACAGAATGCTTTCTGTATGTGCACGTGGCCCTACAGCTTGAGATCCGTAGCAGTATTCTGGGAGGGTGGAAACAAGCTGTCCCGTGTGACTGTTTTTTTATTCATAGTAAATTGAAATTTATAGCTGGGAATGGTGGAGTAGGTAGTATGTATAATTAAAATATATACAGTGGCTATTAAGTCTAGAGACATTAATTACATTGAAATGTCATATCAATCCATTTATGACGTATAGGTTTGCAGACTTTGTGGCCAGCTCCCTGTTTAAGCATTTTGAATGCTCGCTAATAGCATTCAGTAGCAGTAATGGAGGAAGACACTTTGGTGTTTTATTGCAGTTCGTCTCATTGATTACCAGATTATAAGTTTGGGTCAGAAATGAAGTTGCTAAGACATGATTCAGTACAAGGAAAGGACACAGGGTTCAAAATGTCCACAGTCTTGGCAGTAAGTAGTTTTCCCAGCAACTAGAAGTGGTTGAGCTTAATTCTGAACTTTACAATTATTTTTTGTGCTTAATTTTAGGAGTTTTCATTTATACATCAAAAAATGCCTTGATCTGTATTTACATAAATGGTGCTGAAAATACGATACCCTCTTAGGAACCACAGCAGTCCACAGTAATAATGTTGGTTACTTCTGGATGTGGGAACAAAGCCAAAATAAATGTACTTAACGAGCCTCCTTCTCATTTGCATTGTTTTTATAAAAGTAGTTTGGGGCTGTTACCTGGATTTTAGCAACTTTAACTTTTTATATATTAATTTAGAAGAATAATAGTCCAATTTTAGAACTTTTGTCATTGGCAATGGTGTTTTTTGTCCCTGGGTGGGGGAGCATGCTCTGTGACTCTGGCTGGCTCATCTTGGCCTGTTGAGCAGTGAGTGTCTCCTCTGTTTACACTGCAGGATGTTCAGCATGTGCCAGAAATTTTGCCTGCTCTGAAAAGCATGCCCTTGCGGCTCTGGGCACTTTGGGGCTTGCTTCCCTTTTGTAGATGTGGCTGGACGCCTGGCTCATGGGGCAGGTGTCTCTCGTCATCACTGTCAGAGGCTGAACCGACTCAGGGCTATGCTGTTGATTCCCTTTTGCAAAGTCAGTCGCTGAGGATTGTAAAAATAAATAACTAAAAATAAACTTAGAAGATAAAACTTAGAACTCTGTCTGAGATGCTGTGGTTAAATGCCTGATTTGAGGTCTCTGGCACATGGCAGTCCAGTTTCCGGCATCCATAGGCTGGGCCTGGTGCTGTCCAGGAGCTGCTTCTTGACTTGACCCTGCCCATTGTGAGCAGAGGAATCAAGGGCTTGGAACGGTGGTACTGGGCAGTGAAGAGTCAGAGGAGATGAAGCATTTAGCACTGTGCATGAACAGTAGTAAGTGCTCCAAAAAACTGAGCTGCACAGTTTTCACTGGGGTCTAGATTCAACAGCAGTCACAGAGTCCACGCCCAGGTGAGCTTGTGCAGGTCCCTAAACCTCTCTGAATCTGTTTCTTCATCTCTGCTGGGCACTGTCTATCTCTGATAGTGGTGTGGATTAAGTGAGAAGAAGATCCCCTGGGCCTGTAGAGGCTGAACTCCCAGTCCTGACCCGGACCTGGCTGTGTGTTTGCTGAGAGACACACACCCCACACTCCATACCTTCCTCCCCCCGCCCGTGCTCCGCCACCTCAACCTTCACACAGCTGTGTGCAGAACTCCAGGGATGGGATCATAAAGCAACTGTTTTTGTGTTCCACCGTCCAGGATGTATTCAAGGGGAGAATCCCTTACTCCTGAGTAAAAATTCAACTCAGGGTATCATGACGACCTTTCTGAGCACTCTGGGGTAACAGAAACACCTTATAGCCATCTTCAGTTGGTAAATGCTATTCTAATTTAGAAATTAGATATCCTATTGTGACCACTTGCTGACTGCTCTGTCTTGCCTTCCTGAGTGGGAACAGGAGAAGGGAGGGAGCAGAAGTCTTAACTCCTGGTAGTAATGTCCTAAAACGGCCTCATTCCCTGGGCCTAGCTAGTGCTTGGTCTCATTCTCTCATGGCGTATTTTCAGGACTCTTTGGAGACCTCTTTGTCCCCTCATCTCTTGTTCCCAGCTCAGGGCCTCTTGAAGTGCTCTGATGAGGGCAGCTCGCAGATAAGCTAATGCTGTCCCCTCTGACCTGCCACTCTCCCCCCCACCCCGCACCCCCCAGGAAGCCAGTGATGGCTCCAGCTTCTTTCTGCTGAGCCCCATTCAGCCCCAGGTAGCTGTTGGACAGGCCCTAAGATGATCCCCATGCCAGCCTATTGATTTGTTGTGGCCCAGATGTGAGCTAAGGGAAAGACCTTGCCCTCCTCCCCTAGCTTAGCTAGTCAGCCCCTATGTCCTTGTTCTATCAGATCCAACAGGGGAGTTGGACACCTGTCCCCTGAGCTGCAGTACCTCAGAGGCCCATTTCCAGCCCTCTGAAGAGCCCTCTCCCTGTAACACACACATCACCCCTCCCCTGATGGTGAGACTCAGTACAACTCTGTAAAGAAACTCTCTACAAATTCTTTATGCCCTTTGTAGGGTAAGGTCCTTTTGTGCCCTCACTGTGGGTGAGAGCCAATAGACAGGGAGATGAGACTCAGGAAAAGGAGGCTGGCCACCATCTAGAGTCCTGCTGGACAGCTTCTCCTCGGTAGCAGCGTCCTCCTCGTTGGCTGGGTTCTTACTGTCTACACATAGAGCCCAGGTGGAGCCTGGCACTCATGCAAGTTAAGTATCAGGCCACCTTGGAGTGGGAGGAAGGACCAGCCTGGAGAAGGTATTCTAGAGCCATCTATATCAGAGTGCTGGATGGGGCTGTGTGCTGCAAAGCTCCAAGAGGTGTTATTTATATTGTAGTTGGGGGACACATGAGCCTGGGGAAGGGGAACTGTTTAAGAGGCAGTGTAGTGCTCAGGTCCAAGGTGAGCAGAAGCCCCTGAGCAGAGCAGGTGGGTCTGGAGGATAAGAGGGATGGATGGAAGGGAGAGGTAGTAGGAGGTGGTTTGATAGGGGTTAGTGGCTTGATCCAAGGAGGAGCAGGATGTGTGGTAGGTTTCTGGAAGGGTGGTCATGGATCTAGACAAGAAAGTCAGAGGAGAGTGTGTGCCTTGGGGAGGCGCTGAAAGCCAGCCCTGTGAGACTCCCCCCCACCCCAGGATATGTTGGGAGGTGACTAGATAAACCCATCTGATGCTTGAGAACAAGTTTGGGCTAGAAAAACCGACTCAGGGATCACCAGAGTGTATTTGGAGCCAGAAACGTCCAGGTCCCAATCCCAAGTAGAACAGGATTTCTAGCTAAGGTGGAGTAGGCCTGGGGGCCATTTTTATTTTTTTCCAGGGTGAAATTAAATAGCATTGACAAACATCTTTGCAGGGTGACAACACTGCTGAAATCTGGGCAGCTAGGCATTTGAGGAAGAGACCTGGGAGAGGATGGAGGACGGTCACTCATGAAGGGACAAGCCAGGTCTGTCCTAACAGGGCCAGGGGCACTGGAGACACAGCTCTCCTTTAGAATAAGTTTCCATGAATCAAGTGAAAGACCCCAGGGCAATCTCAGATGTATTGTATAACGTAAAGGTTGAAAATCATCATTGCATTTGTTACTTCTGTTTTGGTCTTTGGATTTAAGAGTTTCTGAACCTGAGATGAGGCGTTGTTTTGTGTGGTGAAGTGCTAGTCATTTTTCTTTGTTGAGAGCAGACTGCTGTACTGTTCATAGATGAGTTGGCTGAGGTGCTTCCATGTGGCTTGGAAGGCAGGGCACCTCAGTCTTCCTGAACTGCAAATCCTTCTGTCACAGCAGATTAGAACTACATAGAAAAGACACTGCTCTAGAGAGGAGGCTGGTCCAGAAGCATTTAGTCACTTGCGTATGTCACAGCTAATGAGCACCAGAGACAGAATGAGGATGCACAGCTCCCGATTCATTTTTTCTTTTGTTCAAAGCCCAGTGTATCAAAATGGGAAATTTGTATGGTATTTACTGTCTTGCATTGTCTGGATAGAATCCTGGAGCTTGCTGGGAGCAGAATTACAAATATAAGCTGGGCCAACTTTTCTTCCACCCCTGAGTTGCCTTCAATAGCATCAAAAAAGGAAAATTTAGGGTGTCTTTTTCTTTATAACTTTCTCCTGATCTAAGCCTCTAGGACTACAGAGGATAAAGAAGAGGGGATGGAGGGGAGAGAGACTTAATGGTGCACTCCGTTGGCTCTGTATGTGAGCAGAGAGGTCGAGAAGCATGGGGGGGGGTGCAGATTTGCTCCTGGGGCAGCACTCCCCATGGCAAAGATGAATGACACTGGGGCCTACCCAGCCCTGCATTGTCTTTAAGGTAGTTGGGACCTGAGCACAGCCTGACACTGTAGAAAAGCTTAAAAACGCACCATATCCTTGTACCGCAGGGTGACCTCTTATAACCTCAGAAACATGGGAGGGCTGGAAGCGGTAAGAGGGAAGCACAGTAGAGGCAGGTGAGATCTGGGATTCTGACTAAGAGACGTATCACAGAGTAGTAAGGAAGAAGACAGTCTCCCTAGGATCTCACAAGCTTACTGTAATCGGGGGGAGGGGGGAGTTAAAAAAATTACAGCCATCTTTATTTGAGGTTAAGAAGTTTTTAAAAAGTAAGAACAAGAACCTCTGAGATGTGGACAGGAGTGTCAGGGTCTGCTATTCTCAGACTCCTTGAAAGCTTGTCCAATTTTGGCATTCTCATTTTACAGGGAGTACAGAGAAGTTGGAGAATTTTCAGAGAAGACTTTCAATACTACTGAAGTTAAGGGAAGTAAAAATAATTTTAATATAGAATAAGAGCTGAAGAAATAGGTTATGTTTAAGCAAGACAGGGACTGTAGAGCAATATCCCACTGGTATAGGTTTTAGCTATGACTAAGGCAAAGGGTGAAATTTTAATACTCAGATAAATTTGATTAAAAGGGAATTATAGTCAGGATTAGAAAACCAAATATTTTTGTGGTAAATAGATTTAATGGCTAGAGTAAGAAATCAAGGAACTAAAAGCAGTCTCAATTGTATGCCAACTGTTTAAGCTTTACTTAAAGTAAAATTAGAGTATGAAACCTATTTGACAATATATGCGTACAAATCCAAAAAAAAGCTCCCAGGACAACAAAAAAGCATATGTAAAAGCTGTTAACAATGCAGAAACTTCCACCTATTAAGTACATAAACACTTGTTTAGATGCAACATATATTTTATACTGACCTTTGCAGTTTTAATCAAAAGCTACACAAATATTTAATGTGGTTGGTTTTAACAGTTTAAATTAAACCCACAGTTTTGATGTGAAACAGAAAAGCCTGTGAGCTGACAGCCACAGCACATGGAGAGGAATGACTCTTAGACTTAATTATGTTAAAGAAAAAAAGGGAAAATTAGGATTGTTGCTAATGTTCAGATCTGAAATGAAGAATGAGGTAATTTTATTCCTTCATTATAGGAATCTGTACCGTGTTCTAAATCCTAGATCATACATAAAATTTTAGACCAGAAAGGAGCCTTTGCGATAGTGGCCCAAGCCTCCCACTGGACAGATGAGCAGGTGAGACTAGAGAGACGTGAGTGGCGGGAGGTCATGCTGAGGGCCCAGGCCTCCAGCTTGGATGCTTTCTATGTAGGCGTGGAACAGAAACTCGTGTTTCAAATTGCACAAAGCCACACACGAGCTTGCTCAAAAGCCCTTTGACTAGCTTCTTGGTCATATCAGCTTTGAATAGGTACCTAGTAAATACATCATTAAGCAAACCAAAATACATCAGAGACCCACAGCCAACCTTGGTGATGTGGCTGATGCCGTGGGGTGCTAGGTACTGATGTGTACCCTGATCTCCTTTGTTACACAAGAGTAAACTGAACTTTGCTTTCAGTAGCTCGTCCAGCCAAACTGGGTCTCCCAGTGCACAGCCTCATGCTTCAGGGATCTGGCATCCAGCTGGCTGTATATGTTTCCCAACTCCAAGGCTTCAGTTCTTGTCTCTGGCTCTTAGTTGGGGACCGTCTCCTTCTGAATCTTATGATAACAACCATTCTCCATGTCACTGAATTTCCAGAGTTGTACAGTGAAGGGTATAACCATTTTTAGCTGGTCTGTCCCCATTTACCCCCTTCTTTAACCTAAAGAAACCACTTAAACCTCTGGAGGAAGGGTTCCTGGTTCTTGTGTGCGTTTGTTTACATCTGTCATGTTGTAGAAGCTGATGTCAAGTCTTGTTATTAAAGTGCACTTGAGGACACCTGGCCTAAATGAAAAGGAGGTACCGTATAAAAACAGTGCTGATTCTGGGTGTCGCTGACAGCCATCTACAAAGTGCATGTGCCTTATGTAGTGTTTCAGAGACCCTGGTTGATTGTGAATGAAGTGGATGAAAAATTATCACTAAAATGAAATATTTTTAAAGGTACTGGTTATAATTCTCCTGGAACCACTTGGACTCAGCAAAGAGAGTTTTTTATTTTTTTTTAATGATTCCAGAGGTCCACCTTTGATGGTCTTCCTTAAGCTAATAAATCTAACCTCCCCTTCTGAGAAAAAAATGAAGTCTAAACTTAAAACAAGGTCTCATCACATCACCTCTTTATTCTTTTTTCCATTGAAATCAGGCAGCACACAATATAATTTGTTGCACTTTTTCCTCTTTCTGAGTACAGTTTGGTTGTGATCACAAATGTAACTTCTTGTTTTGAGCATTTGTGTAATGAATTGTAGACATTTTCCCTTTGAAAGGGCAGGCAACAGGGCCTTTCCTTAAGATTTTTCTTCAGATTTTCTCTACATCCTGTTTTATGTGTGGTTAGAGCAGTTGATAAGTCACGTGATGTTTTGCCACTTCAAATGACAGAAATAGAGGTTTGAAATAACCACACCGAGGAGTATCTCAAATGCTTACCAAATACCTTGCTCAAAAGCATTCTTTTCTACAGTTTGAAAGCTTTTTATATGTGAGCTGTCAGAGGGCTGGGTGTGAGGGCGCCAGCTAAAAACTGCAAACTGCAGCAGGGGTTGCTGGACGCGCCAACACTTCCCTGGAGTGTCTTTAAGCCCTATCACACACTGCATTGTAATTTGGGTTACAAAAAAAGCGAGGGACAGGATTTAGAACATAAAAGACCCCTCTTCTGGACTGTGTGCCGGTTTGACTGATGAAGACCTCATCCTAAGTTTAGAAGTAGGCTCACTTGAAAGTTGATCCAAACCAGTGTGTGCTGTCTTGTAGAAAGATTTTTAAATACAAGAAAATAGTTCTCAAGGTAATATAGTTTAATCACAACAGTAAATTTTCTATTTTGCAACACATATTCTCTCTTCATTCCTTTCCTTCCTTCAGTTTGAAGGAAAAAAAATCAGTTGGAGCTACTGAGTCTTTAAGTTGATGTGTTTCTAGAAACAAAGGGGACAGAAAAGGTGTCCTTCCCCACTTCCCTCCAGAAGAAAAAAGTCCCCAAATGGGGAGCAGTAAGAGGGTAGGTAGCTGTTGACACTTCTACTCCTTACTCTGAAGATACAATTGAATAACTTGTCAGATAATTGGAACATGTGATGGCTGTCTCAACCCTGAGAGAGATCCAGAAAGGGGGGAATGAGGACCCGGGGCTGCTGGCTGGGATGCAGCCTGGAGCCTGGAGTCTGGTTCCATCACCACCCTGGGGGCCCCCAGGCCTCCCACCCCCTGTATCTCCCAAGATTATTGGGGGGACTCAGAGAGTGAAGTATAAAGTGCTTTTTCTATTGTATTATGAAGCTTTTCTCAGCCCCATCTGATAATGTCCTAAATCTCAGATGTTTTGTTTCTTAGGGAATCAGGCATCCATGGACATTTCCCAGCCAAACTACCTGCTAAAACTCAGAACCAAAAATGAAGAGTAACCTCTGTCACAAGACAAGCCCAGTGCAGGCGGTGGGAGGGAGTGACTGGCTTTTGCCCAGAGAGGCAAACAAGTGGCCTTACATGCCCCAATTAAAGAATCCAGGGAGAGCTTCCTGCCAACACACAGATCCTTCAGTACTCCTTGAGCATGGAGCGGCAGGTCCAGTCCTAGCCATGACTTTCCAGAGCAAGCCTTGTCTGGTTCTTTTTGCTCAGTTCTTGGGTGTCTTACTGATGCCCTGTGCCACTGAGATCCCTGCAGATTGGTGGGATAAATTTGCATAAATTCTAAATTTGCATATTTAGAATAACCTCCCATGTGCTCCTGAAAACACACGGAAAAAACCCAAAGAGGGGCCACCAAAGGAGCTGCCTCACCTTGGCTTACGCAGAGAAAATCCTGCTATCTTCTGTGGTTTGAGTTGCCCAAACTTCTCAGCATTAAAAGAAAAACTGCCCTTGTATAAAAGATTACATTTGTCTACAAGCACTGAACTTTGAGAAAGTTGCACCTGGTCTTTCCATGGGAATTGACGTGAGAATCTCACAGGCATACTGCCTTCCTAAACATCCCTGTCAGCAGCACACCTTGCAATGAAAACGAGAAAAGTATTGGGAGAACATTTCTTTGGTTAGCAAAGTCCAAGGACTGCCCCTAACAGCTCTGAGAAGCAGTTAGAAACGGCCACTACCCCATCTGATCTCTTCTGTGTCTGTCTGGATGATAGAATTATTGGTTAAAACAGTTGTAGAAGAATATACCAGCTCTAAGTTTTGCCTCAGGAGTTAAGGTGTTATTAGGCTGTGACTTAAGCAACCCAAGTGAAGAGAAATGTATGAAGGATTGTGTGCTTCAAGGTGAAACTAAGTCCTGCAAAGCCACAGCTTTGTCTTCATGACCTGAGTCTGGCATTGCTTCCTGTGTTCTCAGAAACTCTGATAAAACAGCCCATCAATCTTTATCACTGAGCATGTCTCCGGAGTTACAACTACATATTTTTGTTGCATAGCAAAGAGGCTCTAGCTGATCTTTCCTGGATTTGGAGGGAAAGGATTTGCTTTTTCAATTGGATCTTAAAACTCCAACCCCAGAAGCATGAAAGAATCACACATGTTAAAATACTGCTGTTTAATCTTCTACTCTTGTACTTTAAAAAAAACTAATACAATTAGGTGGGGTTTTTAAAATCCTCTTAGCTCTGCCCCTGAAACCACAGCAAAGCAGCTCTGTATCTTAATTTCCAGCACTCTGTGTATGCAAATGGAGGGGGAAAAGGGGCTGGGAGGAAGCAGGTAAGGACACGTCCCCATCCCCACGGCAGGCAGGCCCAAGGGCAGGAGGTATCCAGAAATGTGGAGGCAGCCCTGTTCTGTTCACAGCCGACTTCATGCCCTTACGTTCTTTTCTATAAGGAACAGTATTTTGACACAGCACTGAAAACAGCAGACACAAAAACCCTGCCTTTTTCTTTCTTCTCTGCTCGTCCATCTTACACTTCCATTCCCACAATACCGTCTGTGCCACCGGGCCCATTTCCCCTAGATTATCTCTACTGAAAAATTATCCCTACTGAAAAATAGCTCTCTCGTCATTTATTGACCCTGACATTCATATACAAATGATGGACTTTGTAAAACTGCAAATAAGGTACAATGTTCATTGATACAATACGTTTCAACTGCAGGTATGTTGAACACGCAAGCAATCACCCGTATTGTATTAGAGACATTTTATTGAAAATGCGAAAATAGGAAATGTATTATAGCCTAAAATAAATTACATAACATATACAGCATATATTTATATCTTTAAAATATTTTTTGTTTGTTTAGGTTCTTTCAGTCTAGGAATTTTGACTAAATCAACAATTTTAGTGAATTGTTTCCATAATTTTTTAAAGGAAAAAACCCGCTTTCCAAAACTTAGAAAAATATACTGCACTAAATGGATTTCAAATGCATTATTTCAAGGACGATCACATAGTGACTTTTGATATCGTTATAAAATGTCTTGCTTTATCTGTGTGAGAGGGAAGTACCATAGGACACTCTGAATTACCTGCACCGCACAGTCAGGACTGTGGCGGCAGAGCCAGGTAACACATCTGCTTCAAAGTTACGATACAGCTACCTGGCATTAGAATGCTAGATTATGACTTAAAGCTTCAGTTCGCTGTAAAACTAAAATGGAAAGTTAGAATGCTCCATTTAACTCGCTCTGGTGCCATCTTCAGGAAAGGCAAGTGAAAAGCAAGCCTTTGGGGAAAGTCATGCGGAAGGATGCTGAAATTTGGAGATGCGCTTCTGTGACAACCTAGAGCAGCTAGCTCACATATGTACACAGTGGGGGTGAGAATGGACGCTCACGCAAATCTAGGAGAACGCAAAGTGAAATGCTAGCTACCGTGCGGCCGTGCAAGTTTGCTACTCCCATTCCGTCTCAAACCTTCTACAGGTTATTTCCACATGTCGGCCCGGCGTGGTCCCAGATCCGATCCTTGGTGTGAACGGTGGCTGCCGCCTGCCCTCTGCATGTGCGTGGTGGACAGTGATAACTGCACGACAGAGGGAAGCACTCGACCGCTAGGGCCTAGCTGCATCCATCTCTGCATGGCCATGTGACTGGGAAGCAAATCAAAGGAAGCCGAGTTTTAACCTGTTGATTCTTAAAGCGATGAAAAGAGACAGGAGAGTCTGTAGCCTGCTGGGCAGGGTGACCAAGAGGTGATGGCACAGCCGCAGTCCTTTGGTTCCAAGTGGAGATTGTCCGAGGGAGAAGAACACAACTTCGACCATGAGGCAGCTGTGTCTTTTGGGTTCTCAGAAGCAGGGGTGTGAAGTCAGTTGTTTGGTTTGTTTTAACAAAGCAACAGCAAAGACCCTTCTCTAGGTCCCCATGTCAGTGTGAGCATACCTAGTATGCTGGAGAATTTACACGAAACCTTTGAATCAAGGCCTCTTTCATGACAAAAAAACAAAAGGAGCAAAACACAATGGGAGAGGGAGGAGATGAAGCTGAAGTGTCATCCCGAGGGTCCCTGCAGCGCTTATTCATTCTCCTCTCTCATTTCTACGATGTCTGTCACCTCCTCTGTCTGAGGCATGTCAGTCATGGCAGAGTCTTCCCCCTCTGTGGCGGACTCATTCTCCTTCTTCTTTTTCTAGACCAGAGAAGACTCATCAGTGTGGGGCTGAGGACAGGCACACACCATAGCAGAATGAAAAGCAGGGAGAGGCCAGCAGGGTCTCATTTGTGGTTGGGCGACCTCAGGTTAGCATCATATTCCTTTCAGTTTGGTTACTTGTCCCACCTCCCTGCCCTAGACAGTCCCCACACTGCCATTTCCCCATGCCTTAGGGCCACCTGCAGACTTTTCCTCTTCCTTCTCTCTACAGCCCTGAACCTGGTACCTCCTGTTATCAGAACACTTGGCTCCTTGTTCTGGGACAGCTCTGGGCTGCTGTCACCCCTCCCCCATTCGTTGTCCTAATTACTGGTGACTTTCCTGCCACGTGCACATCCCTGCAGTAAGTGGTCTCTCAGCAATCAGACTTCTGCTCTACCTCAGCCACTCACGGGCTCACTGCAGACCTTGTCATTATCACAGACCTTGTCATTATTGACACCTTCGGCACCACCACCAGGCCAATGCAAGGACCACCGACCAGCCTCCGCCACCACCTCCTGATCCACCAGCCTCTCTTCTTTCACTGTGGTCACCTCAATGCCCCCCCTTATCAACTTAAATGAAATGCTCAATAATTACACCTCCTTCCTTGTCCTGCTTTTCTTTAATCCTGTTTGCCAGGCAAACCCTCACTCTGTGTAGGCCTAAATCTCTGCCGATCTCAGCCATATTCCTGGGCAGCCACAGCTGGGGGACAGTCATTGTCCCAACAGTGATGTCACTAGCTGCCTGTGTGACCTGCCTGACACTTTGCCACTCTCCTGGTCAACTGTTCTACGTGTCCTCCTCTTTCTCCCAACCTCCCAACACCTCCCTTTTCTCAGTTGATGATCTGGCTCGTACTTCCTGAGAAAAAGCAACAGAAAAGTACTTGTGACCCCGCTCCCCACCAGACCCACTGCTGCCCTCCATCATAGCCAGCATCTCCTGTCTGCTGGGTCATTCCCCAAGGCAAACCAGAGGCTGAACTTCACCCTATCTTATCTGGTTTTCTGAAATCCACATCCACACCTCTCTCTCTTTTAGAACAAACACCTCAAATGGGCTGCCTCTGTTTGCTGTCTCTTTTCTCTTACCCCATTCCCACCAGGGCCCTCCCACAACTGCCAGCCAGAGTGCCTGGGCAAGGTTACCAGTGAGCCCTGACTGATGAACTCCACCATCTGACGCAGGTGCCTCCTGCACTTTCAGAGGTGGCGTCACAGCCATGTGTCTCTCACCTGCTTCCGGTAGACGTAGCACGCAGCAATGGCAACCATGGTGGACTCTCCCACAAAGCCTGCCAGGAGGGAGCCCACGCCCAAGGTGGCACCATGTACCCTGTGGAGGAGAATGCACAGGTGATCTGTCAAAGCGCAGCCAGGGCACGGTAGGGTCAATGCCAACAGCCAGGAAGGCGAGCGCTGACTCCAGAGGGCTGAGGCCAGCAGCATCCTTGCCCTGCCAGCTGTGGTAGGGCTATACCTAATGACCAGTCATTGGGCTGTGTGGGGGGACCAGGAACTCAGGGCTGAGCCAGCCCCACCCACACCTCATGGATCCCACAGCACTTCCCAACCTCCCCAAGGAGATGGAGCCCCCTGAGGGCAGGGACCTGGCCTTCCTGCTGCTTGGGGTAGGTACTCAGGACTGTCACTTGTATAAAGGGGCCTTGCCCCAAAAGTACTTTTCAGAAATGAACCCCAAAGCCTCAACCTGGTGCTCACGCAGAAAAACAAAACATCATTCCAAATCTCTAATGTTAGATACACTGGTGGTGGGGGGGTTTCACAGGCAGATGGAAAGTTTAAACCCCTGGACAGGATACTTGAATGGCAGAAGGACCCAGCCCCAAGTCCCCCAGTGACATACCCCAGGTAGGGCAGGACCACGAGGCTGGCAATGAGGACGATGATCCGCAGCACAGAGCTGGGTGCCAGGACGAAGGTTTTCTTCAGAGTCATCAGCCACCCGGTGAGATGGGCCCTCACAGTGACTGCGGGAGGAGCACAGGCAGGTCAGCCACACCAGCCTCTGCCCCACTCTGTTGCCTCAGTCCAGGGGCTGGTGGGGAGGGACCCAGGCCTTGCTGCTGTGGCCTGGGCCCTGTCCCTGCTTGGCTTCCCGTTCCCTCAAAGATTTCTGGATTCAGACCTTTGGAGCTGCAGGCTCCTCGCACCACCATCTCCCAAGCAAAGATGGTCCTATTCACCTCCATCCCAGCCTCCACCTCTGAGCGTTATTTTCTTGAAGAGAAAATTCAAGAAAAACTGCACCTTGATGGGCTCTTGTTTGAAACTGGATGAACAGAAAGGCTGAGACCAGAAGCAGTCTTCCCCTCCTGTATCTGAGAGGAGTGTGGGGACCAGTGTGGTGGGCCAAGAGAGGAGCCTCTCTCTTCCCTCGGAGCTGCCCTGACCACCCTCGCTCCTCCCCTGGCCGTGCCCACAGTAGTGTACGCTGTTAATTCCCAATGATATACACCTCTGCGTCCCCACCCTGTGAGCTGCAAGGGGCAGGGGCAGGGACAGGGTATTGCTGCATGAGAGTGAGTACAGGACAGATGCAGCCTTGCCTGTGTCAGCAGGAACTGCCCTGAGCATCCAGATTCTATCTGAAGGGGGAAGGGCTTGAGGATGAGCAGGCCAGGCTTGGGGAGGAGTGGGGGATAAGGCTTGAAAGGAGGGCCCTGCCCCCTCAGTGGGTGGCACCAGGGGCTCTGGGAGGGGGAAGTGCTCCCTGCAAGATAACAACTCCTTCCCAGATGTTTCTTTGCAAGAAGCAGCTGGGTCTTCTGGGTCTAGCAGTGTGTCCTGCCTCCCCCAGGGTGGAAGCCTGGCATTTAGGAGGCTCATGCTGTCCCTGCAGGCACAGACAGACCACAGGCATATGCTAATCTGGTTGGGCCAAACCCAACAGATTACAGAGTGCAGCTGGGGCCTGGTGGCTGCCTGGAGGTGGAGGCAAGAGGAGATTAGGGGTCAGTGGCACACCCAGTGACAGCCTGCTCCCAGCTGAGGCTCTCTAGGACCGTGAGCCCCACCTAAGGGTCTTAATCTTCAAGCACAGCTTCCTATTAACAGCACCCTCCTGAGCTGTCTCACCCAGTGTCCGCCCAACAAAGGCCAGGCACCATCCTAGTGCTAGGATGTCCAGCCTGTGTCTGCCGTATCCAGACAGGGATGTCACACATCTGGCCTTTAGGGGCGCTCAGGGCTGCCCACGTCCTACCCAGGGGATGGTGCAGTGCTGGCGGGGCGTGCCATCGGCCCTGGCCTGGCCTAGCCCCATGGTTCATTTCTTAACTGTGGCTTTGTGGATCTCAGTTTAATGATTTAGGTAGATTTTTGGGGGCAATTTTTGTCTAGATGACATACATTTGGTATGGAATTTAAAAGGTACAAAAGGGAATACAGTATAAAGTCTTCCTCCCACACCCTTGTCCTGCTTCCCGCAGGCAGCCACCCTTACCAGCCTGGGGAGTGACCTCTAGAAACACAACAGATACTGAAGCAGTTACCACATACACATGGTAGTAGCAGCACACACGTGTGTGCGCCTCACGCTCCCTGTTTAGAACTACCTCCCTCTTGTGTAGTGCAGCTCCTGCTGCTGTATGAGCTTGGCCACGTCCACACTGGCTTCCGTGTTGGCCACGGGCGTCTTCCCTTCTGACCATTCCCCGTCTGGCCTCAGCTTGCCCCTGGAGCCCTCCTTTTCTCTAGCAGTTTTCTATCTGTGTGTATCTCCAGGTGTCAGCAGCGAGCTCACTCTACATGCATAGATTTGTGTAACTACCACCACAATTAAGAAAGAGACAGTTCTATTGCCCCCCCATGCTATCTTTTTAGGTTTATTTATTTTTTGCTATGTTTATAATCTCTTTAATTTTTTTTTTTTTTTTGAGGTAGAGTCTCACTTTGTTGCCCTCGGTAGAGTGCCGTGGTGTCACAGTTCACAGCAACTTCAAACTCTTGGGCTTAAGCAATTCTCTTGCTGCAGCCTCCCAAGCAGCTGGGACTACAGGCGCCTGCCACAACACCTGACTATTTTGGGGTTCTACTTGTCAGGCCTTTGGAGGCCTGGGCTGGTTTTGAACCCACAAGCTCCAATGTATGTGGCTGGCGCCCTAGCTGCTGTGCTACAGGCGTCAAGCCATATTTATTTATTTATTTTTGAGGCAGAGTCTCTGTCACCCTGAGTAGAAGCCGTGGTATCAGTGCTTATAGCAACCTCAAACTCTTGGGCTCAAGTGATCCTCCTGCCTCAACCTCTCAAGTAACTGGAACTACAGGCACCGGCCATAACTCCTGGCTAGTTTTAGAGATGGGGTCTCACTCTTGCTCAGGCTGGTCTCAAACTCCCGAGCTCAAGCAATCCACCTGCCTTGGAGTCACAGAGTGCTAGGACTACAAGGCGTGAGTCACTGCATGCCACCTGATAATTGCACTTTAAAAAACAACTTGTTCTATTTGATTCAATTTTTGAAACTTTATCCTACTAGCTAATATTTTTTTTCTTTGAGAGAGAGTCTCATTATGTCACCCTTGGTAGAGTGCCGTGGCATCACAGCTCACAGCAACCTCCAATTCTTGGGCTTAAGTGATTCTCTTGCCTCAGCCTCCCAAGTAGCTGGGACTACAGGAGCCTGCCACAATGCTCAGCTATTTTTTTGTTGCAGTTGTCATTGTTGTTTAGCAGGGCCGGGTTTGAACCCGCTGCCAGCCCTGGTGTATGTGGCCAGTGCTCTATCCATTGAGCTACAGGCACCAAGCCATACTAGCTAATATCTTTTATCTTTCTTTCTTTTTTTTTTTTTGCCAGAGTCTCAAGCTGTTGCCCTGGGTAGAGTGCTGTGACATCACAGCTTACAGCAACCTCAAATTCTTGGGCTTAATTGATTCTCTTGCCTCAGCCTCCCAAGTAGCTGGGACTATAGGTGCCTGCCACAGACACCTGGCTACTTTTTGGTTGTGGTTGTCGTTGTTTGGTGGGCCCGGGCTGGATTTGAACTCGCCTGACCAGCTTCAGTGTATGTGGCTGGCACTTTAGCCACTTGAGTTACAGGCTCAGAGCCATCTTTTATCTTTCTAATCCACTGTGAAATTCTACATTTTACTTGGCGATGTGATTGCAAACACTTCCAGAAAAAGAAGACTTAATCGGGCATGACAATAAACATTTCATTGGGTTTTTCTTTACCTGGAACTGGGAAGAAGGAGAAGATCCTCAAGGGGACAACGCAGAGCTCTGCGAAGGCAAAGTCCACCCCAATGATGTCTATCAGAATCTTCTCGGAAACGTTGGGGGTCCAAAACATCACAAAACAGAGCTGGAGGGGAAAAAAGACATTGAATAAGTTTGGGGGGAAATGGGACGAATGAGTGAAGTGAGAAAGTCGGGGGTTGTACGACCCCTAAGGAGTTATTGGGAAAGATGTTATGGAACCTGCCCTGTGGGTGGCCGGCATACCAGTCCGAGAGCTGCCACCTCCCTGCTTTGCAAAGCAGATCAGGAAGTGTGGCAACAGGTGCTTCTGGAAGTCAGGGTGAAGCAGGCCTCAGCTCGGGCTGGCTGAAAGTCTAGTTAGTAAGTAATTCACTCATAGTTCCACTTTCATTGCTGATGACTGGGTCTCCCTGAACTTAGCAGGACGTGGCCTCTGGACAGTCTCTAGGTAAGGTAAAACAGACAGTACCTGGCACGGTGGACGCACAGTCACTACCGGCTGAGTTAGGAACATACATGTTTGGGATTCTGGATTTTTTCAGATTTTGAAATATTTGCATTACCAGCTGAGTGTCCCTAATTCAAAAATATAAAAACCCGGGCCGCTGTGCCCACTTGCCCTGGCACTGGAGGCCCGTTCACTGTCCGCTGTGTATGGCAAAGGTATGTTACTGTTTAAGCTTTCTTACTCTGTAAGCCTGTCTTTCTCTTCCTCAATAAACTCTATTTTATACTTGCCTTCCTCCCCCTTCCAAAATACATGTATATGTAAATTTGTAAAATCTAGACTGCTCCAAGGAACATTTACTTTCAGAGTCATGTCAGCAGTGCTCACAATGTTCCAGACTTTGGAGCATTTAGGATTTCTGGATTAGGGACACTCAGTCTTTCCATGGGAAACATGGGGGACTTGAGTGTCCCAGCTTTCTTCTACTCGGCTCCCAGAACAATGGAAGACAGCTGAGTGCCTTCCACCTGCCACCTCCAGGCAAGGGACCCAGAATGGTCTCTGAGGAACTGACCAGCCTAAGAAAGAAAACCTAGAATTCCTGAAAATCAGGGGCTGCCAACGAAGTAGCCCCACTCACCCATCGGTGAGGCCTGTAGAGGTGAGAAATCTCACCTCAGTGTTCACAGCTCTGACCAGCTCTTAGTGCCTGCTTAGAAAAATGAGTAGACAACCAGGCCTTGCTGGTGGTGTCATCGTAGCTCAAAGCTCAAAGCTACAACTCCTGGGCTCAAGCGATCCTCCTGCCTCAACCTCCCAAGCAGTTGGGACTACAAGTGTTCACCATGACACTGAGCTAATTTTTTTATTTTTAGTAGAGACAGGATCCTGCTCCTGCTCAGGCTGGTCATGAACTCCTGTGCTCAAGTGATCATCCCGCCTTGGCTTCCTAGAGTGTTAGGATTATAGGCGTAAGCCACCAGGCCTCACTGGCCAAGTGCATTTAAAAGAAAGATATTTTCAATATTCAAGCCCTTCCAAAAATTTGCCTCCTATGCACACTTTGGAGAAGCTACTGGGACAGGGTATGCTCTGCCAAAGCAGGTGAGTTCACAGAGGAAGAAAGAGAAGGTCACTGGGCTGGACCAAGACAGAAGCAAGCAGGTCTGTGTGATGGAGGGGCCGGGAGACCCCAGGACAGCTGGGACAGGGAGAGGGCTCTGGGAGATGCCAGCTGCCTGCGGTGTTTAAATTCATGAACTAAAAAAAATTACAACAAAGACACTTCTTAAATCCAGTGAAAACTAGAGATGCTGAAGAAAGAAGGGAACCAGGCCTCAGCCGTCATCGTCACAGTGTCAGAAGGGCTGGTGGCCCATCTGGCAGTGGGAGGGACTAGGGAGGGGAGGTGGGACACAGGGCTGTTATTGATTAGAGCCTCATGGAACTAACTTCACACTGATTTTAAAAACTTGCATTAAAAAAAAAAAAGAACATCACTTGGGAAGATAATGTTAAAAACATGCCTGTTCCATCCAACAGGTATCTCCTTTTCTTCAAATGTGAATGATTCTTCACTGAAATAAAACTGGATATGGTATAAAGTGAACTAGAGTTGTATAAAACCAGAACGCTGAACTTTTAGAATGTAACATCCTTTAGGCTTTGGGTAAATTAAGTTTCATGGAATTAGGCTGGCTGCATTTACTACGTCACGTTGAAATATTTCAAAAAATACACTGGAGATCTATTACGAATATGTTTCATTTTATAAACCCAATGGAGCTGTCTCCCTACACACTTTCAGCATCTTTGGAGGGTATCCCACTGGTTTTCAAAATTGGCAGAGGTACTATCACTTAATCCTATTGCCTGATGCCAGTATTCACACCCCATCTTTGACATGAAGGGAAAAATACTTCTTTAGATCCGGCAACTCAGAGCCCAGGGACTTGATTACCTGAATGCCCCAGAGGAGTGGCTCTGCCTTTGCTCCCCACAGCCAAGCTGCCAGCCTGAAATGGTGGGCCATCCTCATGGTTACAGCCCAGGAAGGGCAGCCAGTCCACATCACAGGTCCAGAGAGTGTGGTGTTGTCTCCTGTCTATATCCTATTTCCACAGATAGATGGACCATCCACGTCTCCACCTTGGCTGTATGAGGCCCAGGTATTTCCCACCACAGCAAAACCGGAAAGAATTGAGATAAGGGAGAGCCAGCCCTGAATCCAGGCTGGATCTGTGCCACACGGAGCGAAAGCCATCCTGTGTGTCCCTCATGGCTAAAGTGACACACCTCGGCCATGTGCTGCTAAAACCTCGAGGAGGAGCATTAGTTTGCTTTATTCATTTTGAAGCCAGTGATGACCCTCATGGGAGATAATGCCGCAGTGAATGCTGCAACCTCCCTGGGCTTTGCACAATCATCAGAAAGAGGCTTTTAAGTTACCAGGAACCAGAGGCAAAGGAGGGTTTAATTGCATGTCAGAGAGAAGGATGGTACTGGGGGCCCTGTGGTTAATGAGCCAGGTAACCCCTCACTGGGCTCTCCACCTGGAGGTTTTTGACGATCTTGTAGGAGACAATTAATTAACTTTTTTTTTTTTTTTGGAGACAAAGCCTGAAGCTATCGCCCTGGGTAGAGTACCGTGGCATTACAGCTCACAGCCATCTCCAACTCCTAGGCTCAAGAGAGTCTCCTGTCTCAGCCTCCCAAGTAGCTGGGACCACAGGCACCCGCCACAATGCCTGGCTATATTTTTGGTTGCAGCCATCATTGTTGTTTGGCGGGCCCGGGCTGGATTCGAACCCGCCACCTTAGGTGTATGTGGCTGGCGCCTTAGCCACTTGAGCCACAGGCGTGCTGAGCCCAATTAATTAACCTTTGAAGGAGGGAGTGCAGTATGAGGACAGGACAGATCACTGAGACATCTACACAGACCTCAGCTAACCTGCACTGGGGAGCACAGTCCTGGGCCCCTGAACACAACCACACCGGCCACGTTGGGGGGATCTCCAGTGGGAGCTGCTGGGTGGCAGCTCAGTATTCCATTTACACCGTGCCACAGTGTAATTGAACTCATCACTCTGTTCTTTGTCTGGTACTGTCAGAGCCACGCAGGTGCTTCTCCGGAGTTTTCCACTAGACACACCCAGAGCCCAGACTGGGTCTTCTGGGAGCTTTTGTGGTAGCTGTCAGCTGGGGCTTGCACAATCACAGTAACTAAAGGGAAGGGATGCTGTGTTTATACAAACCTCCCTCCTCTTTCTCCCTGGAGGCTTTAAAGCCTTTGCCATGTTTCCAGAATGAGAAGACTGCCTCACCCTCCAGTCCTACACAGTCTGGAGAAGAACACATATAACTTAGAAGCAGGCATGGCGTTTGTTAGAAGCTACAATACCCGTCTGTGTGTTGGCTTTCGCAAAACAAAGTACTGAGCTCTAGCATCATAATCGGACCAAGTGTAATGAGTCCACCTCAGAAAACATGAAGCTTTAGAAGTTCACCTGATGATATTTCAGGAAAAGTGTCATTCTAACGCGTTCACACAGGGCAGCCTTGACTCAGAACATGCCCTCCCGTTGACCATGACATGCTGTGTTCTTCAAATATTTGCACAGCCTAATGACACTGCGTTTTCCAAACCAGAATGCAAACCTAATAAATTTCTGACAGTGAACATGGTTTGTTCCTCTGAGCAGCGGAGCACCGGGTTTTCTGCTGTACAGTCTGCTGCGAACGTTACCTCATTAGGAAGCTGCCTTTGAAATAGAACAACCCACCTAGTTCCCAGATCTTGGAGCTCCTTGGAGAAATGGCTCATTCTGTGATCAGAGAGAAACGATGCAAGATAATTAGCCTGGAGTATCTGTAGAGCCAGGAGTAAGGAATTGCTCAAAAAACAGGGACACGTCAAAGCGACTAGAACCCCACCAGAAAGAGCTTCCAATGGCCAAAGCTGAAACAGTCTGAGTGACAAGTTATGGATGGGATCCTGGAACAGAAAATGAACATGAGGAAACAGACTGGTGGAAACTGCATAAGCCACGGAGTTTAGTTCACAGCAATGTACCAGTGTATGGGAACTCTCTGCACTGCCTTCTCAATGTTTAAGTGAATCTAAAATCAATCTGAAGGGGAAAAAGTTATTAAAAAAAAAGACTCAAACCCACTTCTATTTGACAGATTGTGGCTCTTTCCAGGGACGAGGTACTGACCATGGAATGTTACTTTCAACTTTAAAATACTTACTTGTATTTCAAGGTATTTTCCTCCCTGGTAAAACCCGGTCCCCCCTGGCTGTCTCTCACTCTGTCCTTCACCACCGGGTGGGCTTCCTCCAGTCTTTAATCCTGTGAGCCTCTTTAGAAACTAACCACCCTGAGCCACAGCTCTTTTATTCACAACCTTAACTTGCAGTCTCCAGTCAGTCTGTGTCTATTTTTCTTTTCTTTGAGACAGAGCCTCAAGCTGTCCCTCTGGGTAGAGTGCTGTGGCATCACAGCTCACAGCAACCTCCAACTCCTGGGCTCAAGCGAGTCTCCTGTCTCAGCCTCCCAAGTAGCTGGGACCACAGCCACCCGCCACAATGCCCGGCTATTTTTTGGTTGCAGCCAACATTGTTGTTTGGCGGGCCCGGGCTGGATTCGAACCCGCCACCTTAAGTGTATGTGGCTGGCGCCTTAGCCACTTGAGCCACAGGTGCCGAGCCCAGTCTATGTCTTGACAAAGGTGCCCCCAGCCGCTCAGAAATAACATGCTGCATCTCATCCCAGTGCAGTCTCAGTTAATTCTGATGAGAACCACAGAAGGAAGCTCCTCACTAAGACCTGTTTCCCTGGGTGGTCCCTGAGCTGCTCCAGGGATGAGGACGATCTGAGTCTCATTCCTGGGAATTTGAATTTGGGATTCAGACTCCTACTCTCTCCATGAGCATTTGAATCCGGAAACATACAAACACAGCCACAGTGGGACAGCCATTCTGGGGGTCCTTAGAGAACCCTGTTCTACTAGGGAACATTGCCAAGTGCTCTGCTTTTTGACTCAATTTCCATAAACTGGTGACCAGGCTTTTCAGGAACTCACAAAGCTTTCTCCATTACCTTAAATAACTGAAGTTAGTAGTAAATGAGAAAGTCTTTTCCTCCACAGGTTGGAAAAAGTAAAATACACGTAACCATTTTGAATAAAAATCATCGGCCCTGGGCATCATTTTCATTTAACTGGCTTTACGTCCCCACTGGGCAAGTGGCAGTGAGCCCTGAGCAATGCAAAGAGCAGGCCAAGGCAGCTCCAAGCCTGGCTCTGGGCCTGCTGGCCTGGGTGGAAGTTCCTGCCCAGCTGTGTCTCTGGAGTTTGCTCTCAGCCTCAGCCACCTTCTGGGAATGGGGATGGTGCCTCCATCGCAGGGCTGCTGTGAGGACCAGGGCCACTCTGACACTTGGGACTGGTCCATGCTGAGATGAGGAGTTGAGTCCATAAAACAAATCAATGCCTTTGTTCTTTCAGAAAGTCTTGCCACCTAAACAATGCCAGCTGAACTAGACCGACATCATGTCTGGTGATCAAGTTGATTACATGCTGGGGCCAGGTCCTTATCCCATCATCAATGCCCAGACCTCTAGCACCAGTATGGCCCCAGCTGGAGAGCACACAGTGCTTCTACTGGTGCTGGGCACACACACGTGGTCGATCAGTATCAGCTGCTGCTATTGTAAAATGGGACTGGAATAAAATGTTAGCATTCGAGTCATTTTATGTGGTGAGATGAAGACTGATTTTATTTTCCTCTTTGTACGTTTCTATGGTTTCCACAAAGGGATATATGTTCTTTTTATCAGAAACACATTTAAAAATAAAACAGACCCCTGCATATGTCTCCAAGCATCTATGAGATAAAGTTGATCCTTATATGTGCTTGGGACAGGGATGTGAGGAATCTTGTCTGAGAGGGATGGGTGGCTGACAGCTCAATTTTAACAGCCAGTGTCTTGGGAAAGTGTGCCCCACATCACCCCATGTGGAAGGCACGCTGATCTGATGCATTTGGGGATGGAGAGGCCAAACCAGGCAGGACGCTATCACATTACACCTGAGCTGTCATGCTTGACTTTTAGAGGCAGCTGATGCAGATTTAAGGAACACCACTTGGCCTTTTTGACTCTCAGCATCAAACTTCACTGGTTCTAAGTATGTGGGAGAGGAAGGTGTTCCTGAGAATGAAACGGGTCATAGTCATGACTCGCTCCCTCCCCACAGAGAGAGATGGGAGCCACAGCAGGCTGTGGATGCACGAGGGACATGATCACATTGACACTGAGGCAGCCTTGATCAGGGCTATCTGGGGACCCAGGCAAAAGTGAGGAGCCCCCTTAGGAACTTCTGTGACAGTCCAAGTGAGAGCCAGTGAAGGCTTGGACCAGCGGGCAAGTCAGAAATGGTTCAACTTGGAGGTGTTTGAAGGCAGAGCTAACAGGACAGGAAGGACACCAACATGGAGCCTGGAAGAGGAGCCAAGGCCCAGCCATGTGGGGAGGCTGCAGCAGTGGCTCCTCGAGACATCCCTTATGAGCTGTCCCATGAACTACAGGCACCTCTGTAAGAGCCCTGTTAATGTGACCATGGCTCACCACATCCCACAGGGAATGACGCGGCATTTCATTAGGGCTGACTCTTAGAAATAGGGTGATTCCCAACTTGGAAAGAAATATCCCATTTTACCTGGGTGGAAATGCCTAATGTGGACACAGTATGAAAGGCGTAATTCACTCAGGGGAGAAAGCAGAGTGGTCCCGGGAAGAAGAAGGACTATTATGATCACAGGTGGCTGACGCTCTGTATAGGGGTCCAGCTAGCAAAACTTTTAGCTGGCTGAAATAGGTGTTACAAACCACATCTGTTCATGCTAGATGAAATGACAACTGTTACTGAGAGAAACAGAGCTTGGTGTTCTAAGCTAAGGAGCCCGGAAAAGCATACTACAAAGTGTTTTTAAAGTATCTGATCTCCTCTATGAGGCTTGTCAATAACCGTAATTATCATTATTCATCTATCTTGAATATTTCCTTAAGAGAATGGATGCCACCATAGACTCTTATAGCATATTCACGGTAAAAGTTAATATTTTAAAGATGCATCTTTAAGATAATGAAACCTAAATCATCGCTGCTATCATTTAGGTTTAAGAAAATCACTATCTTTTAGACCAAAGACTGCTAAGTTACCACTAAGGCACCCTGTGGGCCGAGAGAAATGCTATACTTCAACAGCAGGGGGCGCTATGCAGCAAGCCCGCAGAGGGCCCTGGGTTGTCAAACCTCTGCCCATTCCATTTCTCTGCAGGTGTAATTCTTTCCTGTTGTTACTCACCTGATCTGAAGAACACAGCAGAAGCTCTTTAAGTTGACCACCCAAGGGACTGTAACAAACTGGTCAACATACGGAGGGAAGTGGTCACCAGCAGCCTGCTGTACTGATAACACACCTGTGGTGCATGTCTGCCCTATGCAAATTAGGTCAACTTAAGGATGTGGTCAACTGTGGAGGTTCTACTTTATTTAGAAAGTTCCACATCCCACATCCCAGCTTCTGTTTCCCTTTCCTTTTCCTTGACTATGAAGAGTCACCTTGGAACTTGTTAGGGGCTGCAGGGAGGCGGCACAGGCAGTCACTGTCTAAGGGGTGTGGAGTTTTAGTTCTGCACCTTAGTTGAGGTTGGGTGGTGAGGACAGCACAGTTAAGGTGCTTAACTGTACCCTTAAAAACGGTTGGGCTGGCACATTTTATGTTATGTATATTTTACCATAATTTTTTAAAAATAATTTTAAAAGGGAACTTGCTTATTATAGCACACCAGTTTTGTTCTTTTGCTAATTGTTTTAATAATGTGCACGTGGATTTGCCCTGGTACTTTTATTATGCGTTCTTAGGTAGCTTTAGGGCCCAGTCTTGTGTTTCAACCTCTCTTGAGTCCCCCCAAACAAATGAGTCACCCCCTCAAATCTGCAATGCCAGCTGAACTCAGACACCAATGCTGGACTCCTGAAGCTTCCAGAGAGAACTGCGGAGGGAGAGCAGAGGCTCAGAGGGAAGGGACTAACTCTGGACAATCACTATTATATGCCCAGCCCCCCCACATTATTTCACTTAAGCCTCATCCGATGGAGATGGCTGCCTTAGTTTCTGCTTCTCTATTGATGAGGACACAGGGCCTAAAGGGACTGTGTGACAGGGCCCAGGTCACCTGCTGGTAAAAGGGTAGTGGGAGGCTAGAGTTCAATCCAGGCCTTAGGGGCTCAGAAGCTTCCATCCTGGGTACAGTGAGGGGCTCCAAAGGAGAAAGTTCTGAATTCTGTTTCTTTACCTTTGGTTCTCTTCCCATCCTGGCTCCTCCCCCCCCCCCCAACAAGAGTCATTTTGTTCTAGCAGAGCCAAGAACAATGAGGCAGCAGTCTCCACCTCAGGGGGTGGGGGTAGGGCGCCCAGGCAGTAACAAAGCCTCAAACAGGCGGTCTTTGTTCCAGACAAAGGGTCAGCATCGTACCACTGCTGGGCTAGAATAAGGCCTTCAGTATCCGCCCAGCATGGCTGAGTGACAGCTATGGCTTTGTGGGGAAGGCTGGCACCAGGAAGGTGAGACTGGGTCATTCTTATGAACCAAACTTTCAACTTTGAAAACAGGACCAAGTGGAGGAGATCCTGGTGGAGAGCAGTTTTTACTCAGATTTTGCTGCTCTCTAGGACTTAGGACTAACGATTTTCTGAGATGCACCTTTGAATAACAGGATGCGAGTGAGAGCAAGGGGTGCTGGGAGTGCTGTGCCCAGAAGCAGGAGACAGGAGCAGGGAAGCTCAGCAGAGCAGCTGGGCCCCTTCCCTCATATGCTGACGCTGTACAAAAGTGGGTGTGGAGCTTGCCCTGAACTGCGAGGTGCAAACCTGGTCCTTAAATGATGGCCAAAGGCCTCTGACTGGGGAGACTGAGGCTCTGAGAGTTTCTGTTCCCTGTGGCCCTGCCTTTATGTGCTGCTCAGACCCTCAGAGGCACAGGGGGCCACAGCCTGGGCTCTACCAGGGATTAGGGACACTATAAACACTGACGCAGTACATGAAGGGCAAGGAAGAAGCAGAGCTGGAATTGTTGTTTATCTTTGAGAACAGTGCTTCCTGAGGGTTTATCCAGTGTGAGCTGCACAAAACTATTTTAAGCTTAGCTGGAGCTCACAGAAAGGGATTATCTGCAGATTTTTCTGCAGTGTCCTCAGATGCTGTGGCTCTTTGCTTTTTATCCCTCCTAGAATGGTCCTTCTGAGGTCTGGAGTCTGACCTTTTAGGACTGAGATGTTTTAAATACGCAGTACCTTCACTTGCAGTTGAGGTCCCTAGGCTGAGACAGCACCTCTCTGCTCCAGGCAGGCAGTGAAGCTGACAGGGGCAGCCCATTAAGTCCCCTCTCCTCTCTCCAGCAGGCCCCAGCCTGAGCCCTCCCACATAGGGCTGCCCTCAGAACACCGGAACAAGGCCCCAGCACATCAGAACAAGACGGCTGGCCGCTTCCCTGCGTTCACGACCTATAGGCCCTGAGGTGATGGCCACTTATAGAAGAGGGTGGCCTTGACCTTTCTGATTCACAGGAACCAGGGATGTTAAAAAAGAAAAAAAAGGCAATTAAGGAAGCAGATTTCAAAATTTGTGGGGAAAAGGTGAATATAGTCTAAAAGGAGGCTGGAAAGCTCTCAGAAGAGAAGTTCCCTCCCTACAAGCAGAAAGGAGGCCAGTGAGGAGTAGTGGAGGCACCTGAAGGCCTGTGGTCTCCCGGTGTGGAAGGGGGCATGGATGAACCCAGCAAACTCGCCTCCACGCCTTCATCTGCCCAGCCCCAGGCCCTCTCACGTAGGGCCCAGGGCCCACATGAAGTCCCGACACTGCTTTCCTGGGCTCCCGAGCACATGATGAGGCAGACATGCAGGGCTGATGTGCCCAGGGCACTTGGCAGCAAGAGCTGGGAGCCCAGGGGAGGGGACGCCTGTGCCTAGGAGGGGCTGCACAGGAAAGGCCACTTCATCCTCTGGGAGCAGCCGCCAGAGGTGAAGGACAATCTGGAGGGTGCTGGGTGTGTCGGTGGGTACTGAAGGGTTCATTTCCCAAGGACCGTTGTCATCTCTGAGTTGGCCATGGGCTAGGAGAGCAAATGGGCCAGGCTGAAGGGATTCCTGGGGACAGTGGTGCCAAAATGAAACACCGTAAGGCCCATAAGAACAGAGTCCTGAAGGTGAAAGCCCAAATACTCTGAATGTGTAAAAGTGCTCAGATCAAGAAAAAGAACTTAAAAAAATATATGTCCTGTAAGAGAAAAGGGACAGAGCTGCAGCCCCTCCTCGCTGCCTGCCCTCTCTGTCAAACCCGCAGGGTGAGCAAACTGTCAAGAAGGAACTGAAGACCAAAGGCCAGAACTGACAAGAGGGAGCAAAGCATTTTGTGATACCTTTAAATGCTGGGAAGGCTTGGATACTGACATCACTGTGGCGAAAATACCTGCAGGTGTGCCTGAGAAAGGGGAACCAGATGCAGCAGCCTTGAGGGTGACAAATCCCCTCAGGTGGGCTCTAGAAGGGGCCAGCCATCGGCTCTGATGAGAACAAGGTTCCCTGGATCTCAGTGGGTCTCGTGTTTAGCCTGACAACAGTGCCATGTGCTAATTTAAAGAGCTGACTTAGACTCAGGCTGCATTAAAAAATTATGGAACCGTTCTGCTCCAACTGCTCCCAACAATGCCCACGTCCACCTCTGTGAGAAAAGAGGTGGGAGACAGAGGAATGGGGGCCCAGGGAACCAGGGAGTTCGTCACAGGAACGGAGGGAATGATGGCGTCTGAGGAAGCACTGCGGGTGCCCCAAATAGCACCGGATTCCCACACGCGTGGAAATTCCTTCTGTCTGAGGACTCCAAAATGCAAACACGTTTATTAGGCCACATGCGACTTAGTATCTGTCTTTACTGGCATTTTCTAACATGTGGTTGGTGTCTGCAGTTCTCATCAGAGGACTGAAGTACTTCTTACCCCTTCAAAACTCTTATACAGTCAGCTGTGCACAATGGCTCATGTCTAATCCTAGCACTCTGGGAGGATGGGTGGGAGGTTGAGCTCAGGAGTTTAAGACCAGCCTGAGCAAGAGCAAGACCCCACCTCTACTAAAAATAGAAAAATTAGCTGGGTGTTGTGATGGGCACCTATAATCCCAGCTACTCCGGAGGCTGAGTCAGGAGATCACTTGAGCCCAGGAGTTTGAAGTTGCTGTGAGCTAGGCTAAGGCCACTACACTCTACCCAGGGTGACAGGGTGAGACTCTGTCTAAAAAAAAAACTTCTTATAAGGTGGGCCATTCTTATCATCCCTGTGTGGCAGCTGGGGAAACTGAGACTTACAGTTTTAAGTGACTTTCCTGAAGCTGCTCAGCTGGTGAGTGGTGGGGTTGGGAAGTGAACCCAAGCCCTGTGGCTGTGGGGCCCACATCCATAAGCATCAAGCTACAAAGCCCTGATTTCACACTGGAGGTCAGTCCCTCTGCCTCTACACCTGCTCTCCTGGTCCTCTGGTGTCGGGAAAGCCCCATAGCCACACAGGATGATGAGCAGAGGGGAGATTTGTGAGAGGATCAGAGGTGCCGGCTGTAGTTGTGTATACCCTGGCCCTCTGCAAACTTCTTTTCTCATAACAATTAATTCATTCTTCAAGCCCTCTGGGCAGGAGCCCTCTCTAGGGAGGATTACAGGCACCTGATTAAAGGAGAGTCGGTTTTCCAGGGGCTTCTGTCTGCCACACAAGCTGTTTCTCAGTAGCACACCATGCTGCTTTCAGGCTTGCCCTCTGTTCAGAAGGGCGAAGAGCCCTAGAATAATTTCATGGCTCAATTCAAACCTGTTTACTGCACCTGAACAGGCTGGCCACCTGACCCAGAGCTGGGAACACGGTAGAAAGAGAAAGTGAAGAACGCTTTGAGCAGAGGCCACATAGCAGCTAAAAGCACCTTCCTGCGGCCTGCAAGTGCTGAGACACCCAGGCCCTCGGAGAGGGAAACCTGCAACATCCCTGGGGCAAGCCGTGGTTTTTGATTGTTTTCTTTGGCTCCTGGGTCAGACTGGTATCTTATTTCCTGAAGCACACAAAACGGCCCCTTAGCCGTTCAGTACACACTGGTCAGGTGCTTAGGGCCTCCCTGTGCTCAGTCACACCCTGCTGGATGTAATTCCCTCTATTTGGTATTCTCTGAGATGTTTTGAGATGAATTACAAAAAAAATTTTTTTGAGAAATTTTGCACTGGGCTCTACTGGGCTGCACAGCTGTATGTAAGTAAACCAGCAGTCGCGGGAGCTTCAGGCCACCAAGAAAAAGCTCGTCTGCCGGGCCCACAGGACGGACTGCAGAGCATTTGAGCAGGTGCTGAACTCTGGAAGCATAAAAGCCACAAGTACAGCATTCCTGTCTCCTGAAGAATGTTTATGGCAAACCCTGCCGGGAGTGTCCTGACTAAACCTTGTGAAGCTGACATCTGGGTCCTGCACACTGTAACGTGCTCACGGAGGGAGAAGAAAAATGCTCCCCAGATGGTTGTTTTTCTCTTTAAGTTGAGACTAATAAAAACAATTTTTTAAAAAGCCACAGAGAGTCATAGGGTATTAATTATTCCTGGAAGTCTATTAAGCCCTACTGAGTTACTTTGCCGTCTGCGTGGAGTAACAGGTCCAGGTCATGACTGACACCTCCCCTGTGATGGCTCCTGTTCACAACTCAGGGGCAGAGCGGGAAGCTGCACCTTTGAGGTGGGACCTGGTCAGGGAGCACCAGGGAACTTCCCAGGCCGCTCTCCCCATGAGCCTGTCTGTGCCCACATTTCCCCCTCTTCTAAGGACGTGCTGGATCAGAGGCCCGCCACCCACCTTACTCACCACCTGAATAGGGTGACCAGATTTTAACATTTGTAAAGCGGGACAACATGGCAGGGGGTGGGGAGGGTGGGGGGCGGGGGACGGGACAGGGCAGGGTCTGACAACAATGCAAACTTTGATAAGCAGTTCTCGATAATCACTTCTCAATAATTATTTGTTATTATAATTTAACATTATAAAATTAACAAAAATAATATAAAACTCATATTCTGGCAAAACAGCCACCCGGCAGCCAAAAACCATATATTCCCTTCCTGTTCTCCTGCCCGTTCGTGCATTCTTTCCAAAAATTGGGAATTTTTTAAAACACTGTGGGACGCGGGACAAATTGTTAAAAAGCGGGACTGTCCCGCCAAAAGCAGGATGTCTGGTCACCCTACACCTGAACCCCATCTAACCATATTTCCAGACAAGGTCGCGTTCCGAGGTACTGAGTTAGGATTCTAACAGAAGGACTTTGGAAGACACAATCCAGCCCGTGACAAACACAAGAAAAGGTTCTGAGTTGAGTGTTTGTAGTGTCCCTTTTACCACCACTGACAGCAAGATCCAGAAAGATTCTATTTTAATTTTCTTTTAAAAAGGATCAGATCCCATAGCCACTGACCTCAGATACCCTTGTACCCCATAGGGAAGGCCACGTGGTCTGCCTGGCACGCTGTGCAGTGGCCGCCTTCTCTCCCTGCCTGCAGTGACAGCAACACACATACATGGATGCGTGTGGCACACCTCCACCTCCACCAGCCTCCACCTGTTGAAGCTGTCAAAGGCCAGTCGCAGGCAGCCCACGGATGCAGTCTGGGGTCCCTGGCGCTGTCCTATGACCTCGGCATAATCTGAACATGGGTATGCAAAGCCTGCTGAGAGTCCCACCCCACATCTGCCTTCATGAAGCAGTTAGTTCACCAAAAAAGTCAATCTGTGGAATAACCAACTTGGCCAATCTACAATTTGTCAAATTTACTGAGCTCTTAAGAACTTGTCTGTTTTAACTCTTCCAATGTTTGTAACGATTTGTCCTGGAAAGGTTGGCACAGCCCTGAGGGCTGTGTAGGCCAGAATGTCCCCATTTGTCTGGGCGCCACCTCTGCCATCCTGTCCCATCTTTCTGGGTTTGTATTCTCCTCTCTCTTTCTCTGACCACAGTCTTCGCCCTCCCCACCCCCACCCTGTTCTCTTCCTGACTTCCCCACTGCTCCATCTCTCCGACATTCAGTTTCTCTCTTTTCCCTGATCCTTGCTCTCCCCCTCATTTCACTTTCTCTGGGTTTGAGGTCCAGGGGGTGCTGGGTATGGCTGTGTAGGTTGTTCACTGCACAAAAGCGTCCTGCTGGCTCCACCTGCCAGGATCCATCTGGATGGATACCTGTTTCCACTGTGTGCAGAGGGGACTAGAGAGGCCTTTGCAGCAGCCAAGCCTGCACTTTGCATAGATTCTTTTCTACCTCTCCTGAACCAGAGGGACCCCCTCTCTTGGCACTCCCAAAGTTAGAGCAGCAGGGAGCTTCAAATGTCCTTAAAATGCCACTATGAAGCCAAAATAGAAACTAGTCTACCAAAAGCATCCAAATCATTTAATATGATTTGCTATGAACTCCAGAAAGAGTTAAAAAAAAAAAAAAAAAGAACACTGGTAAATTTGATAAATTTAGCAGCCTGACTTGGCTTTCACCAAATTGGCCTGGCATCCAGGTCTGCTATCCTTTTGGGACACTTCTTCCCCACCAAGAGGACTGTTGGGAATACACGGCTCACCGTGGTCAGTGGTTTCTAACTGACCTCTAAATCTAGAGGCTGGGAGGGAACCACGAGAAGCGGGTCTCTGAAGTTTAGTGTTGCCAGTTGCCTCCTCCAAGCCAGAGGAAGGACCATGGCACCTGCTCTGCTCGTGTGAGCTCTCTGCCTCCTCAGCCTGTGGTCCCTGCACCGTCCACTGAGAGAAACGCAGCCTCTCAGGGTCCCCCACCCCAGTCAGACACATGACTGATGGAGACCATAGCTCTTGAGGAAGGTTCAGGGCACGTGGCCCCTGGCTCTGACTCCAATGCTAGTGGCCACCTGTTCACACCTCGCATCGCTACTCTGCGACGTGGTCTCCTCTGCACGGCCCCTACCCTGTATATCTGCTTGTTGCAGCAGGCCCTTAAGTCACACCCTTTTTACTTCCAAACTCCGATTCCCTCACCCCACACTGAGGCTCGTCAGTCTACAGTCGCCTCGCTAACCTGGGTTTGCTCTGCGTCTACCCGCCTGCAGCTGAGGGCTGCGTCTAATCTTTTGGATCAACTCAAGACACCCCTCTCCTCATCCCCACTGCCATTACTGTCTCAGAGATCAGTCGGCCCTCCTGCTGGGCACTGACAGCCAGATGCTGACGGGAATAGCAAATACACGCCTCTGAATTCACCTCCTCTGCCCAACTGGGCAGAAGACATTTGCTGCTTTTCCTGAAACTGAATGATTAAAAAAAAAAAAAAATCTCTGGGTAAGAGAATGAGGACAGACCAGCTTTTGGAGTAAGACAGATGCTCTAAATTCAAACTGCAAACCCACAACAGGGAATACATAACCACACGCCACTGCAGCGTGCTGAAACAGTCTCTGACTGGCGCCGCTGTAGTCTTCATATACAAAGGCAGACACTGAACCCAAATGTCAGGGCCTGAAGAGTGAGCCCACCCTGATGGGAAACACAAAGTTTTGTTCCAGACAGTGTAAGTTTTCCCTTGAAAGCAGTTAGTATCATTGAGTCATTGAGTGTCTGTAGGCTCCACGGGATCAGCCCTTCTCAGACACTCGGGGACCAGCGTGAGCCGCCCCACCAAAGAGCCGAGTACAAGAAAGCACAGCAGTGACACAACGTGCAGAAAGCCGTGGGGCATCAGGAAGCCCGGGCTCCGTGCCTGCATCATCCACAGCAGACACACAGTGAGGCACTCTGGAGCGCACCAATGGTCTCTGCTACGGTAACTTCTAGACACTAAGCAGTTTCAAAATTCATAAAACGAAAATACACTTGAAAAGAAAGGGCCTCTTAAAAGCTTTGAAAATAGGATAAACTGACCATGAATGAAGGAACCGTTGCTTACCAAGGATAAATGCTGGTGGTACCCTCCCGACCCTGCCTCCTAGTGAAGCATTATTTGATTTACACGTTTATTATTTTTATTAACGTGTTATCGTGTCCCTTCTCAGTGTCAGGCAGGACTCTAGGCCCGGGGATCAGAGGTGAGGACATCACAGACCCTTCCTTGTGAAGTTCAGAGCCTAAAAGCAGCCACAGCTATACAAGAATGAACACGAGTGATACAAACAAAAAGGCCTGTCCAGGCTGTAGGGACAGTTCACTGTTCAATGTAGAAAATCTCCTTTTACATTTTGTCCATGTGTCTTTATTTTGCCTCGCCTGGTCCCAGACTCATTGCCTCAAGCGATTCTCCTGCCTCAGCCTCCCAAAGTTCTGGGATCACAGGCGTAAGCCACCTCGCCTGGCATCTACATGTTTTTTGGAGACAGAGCCTCAAGCTGTCGCCCTGGGTAGAGTGCTGTGGCATCACAGCTCACAGCAACCCCCAATTCCTGGGCTCAAGTTATTCTCCTGCCTCCGCCTCACAAGTAGCTGGGACCACAGACGCCCAGCTATTTTGGGGTTGCAGCCATCATTGTTGTTTGGCGGGCCTGGGCTGGATTTGAACCCGCCTGCTCAGGTGTATGTGGCTGGTGCCTTAGCTGCTTGAGCCACAGGCGCTGAGCCCATCTACATGTTTTTTAATGACAATTTCTCTAGTCAAGACGCTGAATCAGTTGATTGAATTATTGTAAAGATAACGTATGTAAGATACTTCCTAGGCTACAAACTCGAATACTATGGCTTTTAAGGTTGAAGAAACCACCATTTCAGGCACAGCAGTAAAGTGACCAACTCTGGAGGCCTAAGCACCCACGTTTGTTCCCACTCTCTGGAACAGCACAGTTCAGAGGATGCGGCCCTGGACAATGCGCCCACAAGCCTTGGCTCTAGCTGGTTCTATTACTAGGTATTTGGACAAGTCACTTGTCCTCCTGTTTGAGTCATTTCCTTTTCTGAAAAATTATGGGTTTTGACTGCTTCTTTTCCAAGTTCCTTTCCAACAAAGGATTCGATTTCTAAGGTGAAAATTTACCCTGAGATTAAATTCAGGCTACAGATGGTATTTAGACCAAGGACTAGAATAATTAATAAATGTCTACCTGGGAAAACGTAAGCATAAGTTATAAGTAATTATCAAAATAAAACTTGTTGCAGAATCACATTTTTTAAAGGGTTCAAAGTATTGTCTGTGAATTGAAAGACAGGAGAGTCCCTCCAACCCATCCTGATAAAGTTCTCCATCAGATATTGAACTCTTATTATGGGAAGAAGAGCAAGGGGGTGAGGCTGGGCCTCAGAGCCAAAGCCACCCGACTCCCAGCTTCAGATGCAGCTGAGATCCAAGTCACGGAACCAGGCAGCAGGGTCCACTCACCTTTGGAATTGCCAGTCATTTAACAGTCTCTAAACACTGAGGTTTTTTCCTGGAATAGAAACCTCTCTGTTCTGCCTAAAATATTCTTTTAAAGAGTTTCAAAGTTTTTCAATGTTTTGCTAATATTTTAGGGAACTATGGAAAAACTTACACACCCTAGAGAGAAATAGTGCTGACAGGGGAGCAGGGCTGCCCGCACAACTGGCTGACACAGACAGGCTTTGCTATCAGAAATTCATCCGTAGTGGGGCAGTGTGGGAATAGGTCTCTGATGCACCCCAGGGGACAGGCTGGAGGGAGGGGCTGTGTTGGTGGTGATGGGGCAGCTGAGAGCACAAGGTCACAACTCAGTGACATCAGAGGTATTCTGTGATGGGCTATTTGCCTTGTGTTGCCCTTATGACAATCTAATTAGGTACTGGATGAGTAGATCAAATATTAAACTACAGGCTCTCACAAATATAAAGCTACAGGCTCACAAACATGTGCAGGGCTTGATCTAAAAGGACCACTGATGGGCATCCAGCTCCGCGGTCCTTGCACGATGGTGAGAAGGACCAGTGTTCCTGGGACCACCCCCATGGCCCCAGGTCCTCCTTGTTAGTTATTCATGATGACAAGTGCACATCCCCAGACATTTCTGCAGCATGCTGCCATCAGGTATGTCAACGTAGTAGTCTATAGAACTTAAGGGAAATGTGTTGCCACCACGACAAGCAGGGACAACAGAACTGACTTTAAGAGACCCTTATTTCTTTCTATCTTCTCCTTGTCTCCATCTTTGCAACCCAAAGGGCACAGTCTACGATGAATGATTGTTTATAAATATTAAGGTTTCGCCACTGTTGGATAAGGTTCTAAACAATGTTTTGTTTTTTTTGTTTTTTTTGAGACAGAGTCTCAACCTGGGTAGAGTGCCATGGCGTCACAGCTCATAGCAGTGTTCCCAACGGGGCCTCACCTGTGATTTTTGTTTATTTAAGGTTGTGCACAGAGACGTCAACAGACCCTGCTGATGGTGTGGTATCTCGCACGTTTGTTCACAGAGGTGTCCAGATAGATGGGCCCTGGGGTCTTAATAAGTAAGTGCTGAATGATAGACAAGTCGGCTAGTCCCCAGAAATGTAGCTAGAAGGGAGTTTTTACCAGGAGGAAAATAATGCTGACTACATGTGGAAAAGGGAGGAGGATGGTTCTAACGCTGGCTCTGGAAATTATTTAGCAAGACCAGAGTATTATTCAAATTAAAGGCAAAGCCTGCCTTTCTTCTGTGTATAAGGAGCCCTGACAAATGCCCGAAGTAGACCCTTTCCTCCCAGATTCAATGGCCCCTTCAGTAATTGGTCACTTCGGGAGAAGAACGTGTATTAAAGAGGTCACAATCAATCTAGCACATAGAATGCTATGGAATGTATGATATCTTCCTTTAAAATGGCAATAATACCCTGTACAAAAACCAAAACAGAAAGAGAAAAGAGAGAAGGAGAGAGACAGACCGAGGCCGACTCTTCTTACCGTCAGGGACAAGGCCATGCAGACGAAGGTGAACTTCTTGATGTGGGCTGCTGTGACTGTGTTGCTCGTGCTCACCAGTTTATTGCTGGGGTTATTCTGGGGAAAGAAAATGACAGTTGTGGCTGGGCTTGGTTTATCCTTGGGTTAACCCCCCACCCCCTGTGAACCTTAAAAGGCATCCCCTTTTGGTTTTATTTGATGGGTCTGCAGTGTAAGTTTCAAGTGACAGTTTGCAAGGCAGATGCCATGTTGATTCTCTGACAGTTGCCAGGTTCCTGGACATGACCATGGACCAGAGTGAAGCCTGGACTCAATGCCCTGCTGCATCATCTGACTCAGTCCCTGCTCACTAGTCCAGGGCTCTGAAGCCTGCTGTTTGCCCCAGCAGAGCCTGTGCCACGCTGCCCACGGGCATCTTCCTAAATGCTACACCCTGCACGGTGACCTCCTGGCCCCTCTCCTCGCCACCAAATGGACTGTAAATTCCACTAGGCATTCAAGGTCCTGCCCATCTGACCCGGTAGGTACTTCTCCACTATGGCCTCCTGCCCCTCCCTGGCAAGGCTCTGTTCTTCCTTCGCCCCCTGGATCTTCTGACTTCTAAGAACACCCCTCAAAGGTCTTCTAAGAACACCTTTGAGGCCCATCATCTTCACAGCCTGTCTATTCCCTAAAGCCTCCTGGATTTTTGCCTTCCAAACTGACTCTGGGTCCCCCCTTTCAAGACACGTGATGACCCTAGAGCTCTCTGAGGGCCGGCATCACGTCCTGTAACAGTCCGAGGCCCTATGAAGTTGTGCACACTCTGAGTTAAGCCTGGGTGTCTTGCCCATCTCTGTAGCCCTGCAGCACTCAGCACCGTCTTTGAGTAGAAAAGCTGCTTCAAGAGCTGCTACACTGATTTTTTTTGTTTTTTTGAGACAGAGTCTCACTATGTTGCCCTGGGTAGAGTGCTGTGGTGTCATAGCTCATAGCAACCTCCAACTCCTAGGCTCAAGTGACTAACTGGTCTCAGCCTCCAGAATAGCTGGACAATAGGCACCTGCCACAACGCCTTGTTATTTTTATTTTTATTTTTTAGAGATGGGGTCTTGCTCTTGCTTAGGCTAGTCTCTGAGCTCAAGCAATCCACTCATCTCGGCCTCCCAAAGTGCTGGGAGCTACACTGGATTTTAAGCATACCTGCGGTGGCTCGGGTGTCCTCCTGCACGGCAGCAACCGAGGCTGCAGAGGCGCCCCTCCCCAGGCATGCTTCTCACCCATCAAAACGTCAACTGCAGAACCCAGCGGAGAAAAATGCCCCCCCACCTCATTATGGACAGTCCCAAAGCAGACTCAGAAAAACAAACCCCAACACCTGGCTCTGCATCATCCGTGTAGCTGTTACAGTGGGGTCCACTTGGAAAAAAGCTTTTGATTTTCCTTCACTGGGAGACTAAGGTAACTCTCCGATCCCTTCCCCTGCAAAGCTACGAGCACCAGTCTGAGTGACTGTAACACTGTCTTAAGACTAGTCTCTAAATACATATTTGCTTTTCTGAATAACAGACTGTTGCTATAGCAAAGCTCAAATCCTAGCGTGGGCGATCTCCATCTCCATTCACAGCCTGGGGTGGGGGAGTCTGTAAAGGCGGTGCCCTGGTGGGTCCAGCAGGAAGGAGGCCCACGTTGGAGAGAGCTGGGTAATTTCACCAGAACACACACAGCCCCAGGGACAGCAACACACTATGGCTCCTTCGGGAGCACTGTTACTTGTAAAACAGCAAATATTTCCAGAAAGATCGTCAGAGTAGACCAGCATGTGTCATTAGGTCAGCACAGGTGTTTCATTTCGCTTGTGTTTCTTGCCCACTCTGCGCAGAAACATACTTTCACAGATAACTGAACGTTAAGAGAATTTGCACTAGTGGAATCCTCTCTGAGTTCATATTTAGCTAGCACTTCCCAAAGGCATATGAGAAATTTTAAATCCTCAAAGAGGTGAAGGATTATAATTGTCAATGAAGCCACATTCTGAAGCCTACACGGAGGTGCCTAAGACTTGGGTGAAGAACTGGCATTCACACACTGGCTCGGGGAAGTTCAATGCGCTGCCTGGAAGCAATGGGTGAGGTTTTAAAAGGATCCTTCAGTAACCTGAATTTCTGGCTGGAGGTACGCTTGTTAAAGGCATTTTTTCATAGTTCCTAACCTCTGTGATCATGAATAAAACAAAGTTTTTCTTGGATGCTCCTAGTGAAACCATACAGTGCTGTATTGTTAAGTTTTATGATTTCAAGGTAGCCAAAAACAATTTCAGATGAGACTTTGCAGCCAGGAGTTTCTGACACTTTGGCACCTATCCTTCCCATCAAGCTTCATCAGGTAATTATCTTATGTTCCAGGAAATAGAATTGAAATTTACCAAGAAGACTTTACGTCCACGTTGGTTTTCTAGGATTTACCTCTATACATGTGTACTTGAAATGAAGACCATGATTTCTATCTATACACTAAATTAGGCCCACTTAAATGCAGATTGTCAGCTCTCTCCAGCAAGTGACTCAGGCCATCTGAGGGCTACTCTCAAAGGCCTGGGAAGCAGGAATCGAAAGCATCTTTCAGACTACACTCTGCATCCTGACTACAGGGCACAGAGGGGGCTCACACGCCAGAGTTCTGGGCCTGTCTCCACTAGGCTATGCATGTTCTAACACGATTATACTCTGTGGTGAGAACAGGTATAGGAGAGGAAGTGAGAATGGCCGGGGATCTGGGCTGTGGGAAGACTGTGGTGACAAGAAGTGAGAGCTGAGTGCCACTGTCTGCACCAGCGTGCACCACCAGGGACTCCCCAAGGGACCTCAGGGGCAGAGGAGGGGCCGGGAATGTTCGATCCTGCTCCACACTTGATCCTCTATCTCCACCTCAGCTCTGTCAGAGGTGCTTGGGGGGATGCCCTTGGGTCAGGGTGCAAAGTGGGGGCGGGGGCTAGTCAGAAACCTCTCCTGAGTCCACAGTACCCCCTCTCAGAAGCCCAGACAGAGTGTAAAGCAGGCCAAGAGGTTTCCTGCTTCCCTTCACAGGCTCTTATTGGGGTGAGACAGACGTGAGCAGTGGCTCTCAGCTAGTTCACAGCAGAACGGTCACTGTGAACGGTAAAGTAGCAGGCTGCCTGCTTCTTTGCCATGTTTCATTTTAAAACATTAGATACTGTTTGGGGGATATGTTTTCCCAGCCTTTTGTTTCAGAGTAAAAGCCCACAGGTTTAAATAATAATAAAGCTATAATGCAGGTGTCCTCAAACTACGGCCTGCGGGCCACATGCAGCTGCCTAGGACATTTATCTGGCCCGCCAGCTGTTTTTGCTGCCGCTGCCTGTCCTGCTTAGCAGCCAACTTGTCCTGGGGCCCGCAGTCCGGCCCTCCAATGGTCCGAGGGACAGTGACCTGGCCCCCTGTTTAAAACGTTTGAGGACCCCTGCATAATGAAATAGACATTTGTTGAAGGACGGCAGGATGGGCCTGACCAGACCACAGGTCAGGAGGGTTGTGTGGCTCTCTCTGCTGGGGAGGACAGAGCGGCTGTCGACAGAGCTTTCTGCCCAAATTAGCCTGTCACATCTGAACCTTGCTGGACCCATGTCCTGCTGCGTGGACGCTGGGTGTGAGCGCGCAGAGCAGCACGGAGAGACTGGCCCAGGTGCTGGGAGCTCAGGCACTCAGACCTGCATCTGTCCCTCAGCCAGCTGGCATGAGGCCAGAAAGTGCTCATTTAGCTAAAGAAACAAACCACAGAAACAAAATCTAATATATTCTATGTATTTTTTGAGTTTATTTTCCCTGTTGCAAACAAATCATTTCTCCTTCGGAATACTCTAAAAGTGATCATGGGACAACAGTGTGGAAAAGCATTATAAGGTCAGCATCAGGGGAAGTTTCAATTCACCCCCGTTAGTTTCTGAAGGAAAATATTCCACAGTTACCTCCAACACCCTCAATAATAGCTTGACCTTATGAAGGGAGGCAGGATTGACAAACAAGAAAGTGTCCCTCCCTGGAGAGCCCCATCGATCAAATGTAACCTGAATAAGCATGTTTCAGACCCTGAGCCAGGCAGGTTCTCACCTTGTCAAACGCAGGATAGACAGCTCGGATTTCCGTCAACCAACCATATGGCATGTGGCCCACGGGGTACGTGGCTGTCAAAATTGCCACTGCCTGCAACAGAAGAGTTAGTCGTGTTAGTGTGGGTGTTAGCAGAATGTCCCCTCCATGCTGCTGTGTGTTATGTGACACAATGAGAAGTCAGATATGGCCATGGAAGTCAGATCCCTCCACCCTGGGAGACAAGTGATAGTCAAATCCTGGATGGCTCCGGACAGGGGTGAGGACTGGCCACCTGTTGTGCCCTCAGGCACTGTGCCCTGGTCCTGACAGTGGGGCTAGTGAGCCAACCAGTGTACCTGAGGCAAGGAGGGTGTGTCTTGTTTTATGTGACTCCAACGAGAAATAGGTTCAGATTCAGGCTTGGGAAGTTAAGATTTTACCCCAGGTCCAGCAGACTCCAGACCTTTGCTCATTCCATTGAGCCAGACTGAACCCTCTGGCTTAGCCCTCTTCTTTATTCTTCAGATGAAACCCTGGCTGTCCCTGCTCTCCGGAGAGTCTCTGCTCCACCTGTAATCCCCCACCCTGTCCTTTAGGGTGGCTGGCACGGCACCTGAAGGACAGGGTGGGGGCTCAGGGGTGGAGCAGAGACTCCACGTCTGACTCCACTTCCAGCACGGCTCGGTCCCAATCTGTCCTGTCAGTATGGGCCAATGGAGATTTTACTTAAGCAAAAACTCAGTTAAGTATTTCGTACACGGAACTACCAACAGGTTTCTGAGAGGATGAGCGTTTCTTCTTTTATGTGAACGAAAAGGAAGAAAAACGAAAAGAGGCCATCGAAACCCACATTCCGGCAGCGTTCAGCTCTCTGACTAGTTGCTAGAGGTACAGCACAGGCTTCCTCTATTTTAAATAGGAGGACAGTGACGCACTGGTGTGAATCATGAGGCAAGTTCCCGGCTGTGTAAAGAAACCGTGGCGTGGCGTGGCATGGCGGAACAAAACAGAGCTCTGGAGTCAGACAGACCCAGACCCGAACCCTCACCTCTCAGCTTGCCAGCTGTGTGAGTGGGAAGCCTCCTCCAGTGGAACGGTCAGGGTAACGATCCCCCCTCACAGCCTTGTCAGGGAGGCAGAGAAACCTGCATAGGTGCCTGACTCACAGGAGATGGCCTTTGAACATCAGCTCTCTATCCCACAGGCTGTGCCCACGTGCCAGTGACAGCAATTTAGAAATGGCTGTAATCCACAGTTTGTCTTTTTTTTTTTGAGACCGAGTCTCACTATGTCGCCCTCAGTAGAGTGCCATCACAGCTCACAGCAACCTCTAGCTCTTGGGCTTAAGCAGTTCTCTTGCCTCAGCCTCCCAAGGAGCTGTGTCCTTTTCTTTTTTAAGGGGCGATGGGCTTCTAGCACCCAGGTGATGTGGGGCCCCTACTTTTTACTGGGAAATTTGAACTGAAGTCTTTGGGCCCCAAAGCTGCCAAGTTATGGTAGCCACCCAGGATGACATTCATGACTCAAAAAACAAAAGCCAGGCACACACTGAGGCCGAGAGAGCATTCCATTTTTGATTTATGGGCTTCTCTTTCCAGGCCAGTACGAGGTGCTTCCCAGGACATGGAAACTGGCAAGCTGCTCTGGGTGAGATGCTGACAGTGGGGCTCCGGGCTCCAGGCTGCCCCTTGCAGAGGTGACGCCTACACTGGAGCCCTAATGAGCAGCCATGAGCCCGCCTTAGGGTCAGCGGTCCCAGAGACAGAATTAGCTGTCCAGAGGGCAGAGGAGGAGGAGACAGATGAAGTAATTGTGTTTGTTCAAACCCAAATGGAAAGGGAAAAAATGAGTCAACGCTTTCTATGGAGCAGCAGCCAGTTTCCAGACCAAGTTCTCGAGCTGCGAGCAAGTTAGTCAAGGAGATGCATCGGGGAAGGTAGGCCAGGAGCTGGGAAAGCCAGCAGGGGTGGGGCGCTGAGGGAGGAGGGGCGGGGACGGGAGGGCAGGCCAGGTCGCGCCCAGGGGCCTGCACCCTGTGCTTTCTCATCTGCTCTCGTGCATCATGTGCCGCGGTGAGGAGCCACGTGCTGGCTCCATGGGAGATGGAAACTGAGTGGGAGTCAGAAAACCCGGACTCCACTCCCAGCTTCTGTGCCTCGATTCTGATTCTTCCCATGGTGAAGAGAAGGATGAATTGCATGTTTTCTTCCAGAATTATAAAACATGAAATTACATAATTATAAGTGACTGAATGAGATCTTTATGGCTTCCTAGTGTGACTGTGTCATGCAACTGAGATCACTGAATTACCTGAGCTCTCAAGATGAACTAGAAATAAATTATACCCCCTCTCCACCCTGCAAGTGACTGCAGGTGCCCACATCCCCCCAAAGCGTCCTACCTCCGTAGCTGCAGAACTGCCACCAAGGTCCCGGGAAACAAAGAGGTTGACGATAGGCCTGCTGATTCTCTGTGTAGCCAAAATTAGGGCCAAGGGCCACCAGAAACTCAGCATCTTTCTTATGGTTGCATCTCCCTGTATTAAGGAATAGAGAAAAAAGTTTACTAAACTCTAGAAATAGAATAGAAAAAAATGACTGAAAATGAAAGCTTTTCCTTTTTGTGTCGACCAAGAGTCAATTCACTGCTCTTAAAATATAAGGAAAATTCTCTGTAGACGAGCCAAGCTGAATTAAAATAAAATGTTCCATCTTATTAGAAATTAACTCAGACAGTTGGCAAGTAACTCTGAAATCAAAACACCCATTGAAGCTTAATAGGTCCTAACTACTATTTTTCCATGCAAGAAATTTCTAACCAAGGTAGGACCCAACCCATAACCTGAGAAACAGGTTTGAAATTAGTCTGTTTATCTCATCAAATGGACTGGCTAGAAGTCATGTCTGTGAGAGGTAGCTGTTAGAAACAAAAAAATTATTATAATTTATCTTGGACTCATATAAACCTGCCTAATTATTTCAGCACTGTATCAATCTCCTACAAAACCTCTTACTCTCAAACCTCTCATCGAAGTCAAATAAACTGTAAATAAGCAAAATGAAAGTGTGGCAGAGAACAAATGAGTTTTTAAGGCTTCTGTGGCAACGGTGTATAATGCCTTGAAAGCCTGGCTTCCACTATGCAATTTTGGTTTTGATCCTTCACGGGGATGACAGTTACACCACGCAACCACTTTATTTTCCTTTGCTAGTGGCTGAACGTGAAGAGAAGGATTGTTACGGTCAAGACCAATTCGTGGCTAACCGAGTGATGGAAATAACTAGATAGAATTTCACTGATGGACTGACCTCGAATAGAGGTAAGTGGTCGATACAATTACTGTTTTGACATGACAAAAGTAACGTCTGGTCCAAGCAGGCACTGGGGGTGAGGTGTGGTGATTCCTTCCAGGCTATATATAATCATCCATATCTGCCTTAACGCTAGATGCAAACAAACCCAATGATGTCTAACACCTCTGGGGAGAAAAATTAATGCACACAAGTCAGATACTGTGTATACTTATGACAGACAGAATGCTCTGGCCACTGGCGTGAGGTTGTTTATCTTACTGTTTCTTATTCAACTTTGAAGGCGAAGGCCAAGCTGTACCTTCTCCAAGGAGGCGTCTATTTTACTATGTCTACCTCAGTGTTGGTGGCTCTTAAATCCCTACTGTGCTGTCTCAGATTCACGCCTAACTGATGCTTTTGTGAGGGTGTGATCTGCCAAATGGGACATAAAGCTGCTCCAGGGTAGAGACCACATCTTAAAACTTCCTGTGTTGTCCTGTGACACCTAATTCTCTGCTCTGTCCCTAGGAGGTACCTGGGTAAGAGACGGTGATGGGCCAGTGCAGAAAGCCTACACAAAGCCTCAATCTCTGACGCAAAATTAATAACAAAATGTGAACTCAGAGGAATCACGGGCCCTAGAATCTTTAATTTCCAATAGAGAGGAAGAGAAACCATAACTGTATCTGCTCCTCGGCCTGACGTAACGTGCCGTGCCTGGGTCTTCTCCTCTGGGAGGAGGAGGCTGCACGGTGACCGCCACCATCACATCCATCCGTCAGCGTGACTAATTCTCCAGCTGCCTTTCCTACAGATGCTACCTAAAACTTGGCCTCTGGGCGTGACCTCAGGGGCAGCTGGATTATTTGTTTTCCTTGATTTCTCATTTCCTGTGGACGTGGGACACCATTTCCATTGATTTCTCCTTCTCCAGAGATGTGGTCTCAGACCACGGGTCGGGAAAGACGTACCCCCAGCTCGGGTCCACTCCTGTCGGGGATGATGTCGTGGATGTTCTTGTAGTAGCCCAGGCACAGGGTGGTGCAGCGCACGAGGGCGCCCATGTACAGGGAGAGGATGGGGATGAGCAGCGGCTCCCGGCACTCCAGGTGACTGTGAAGCAAAATGGCTACGAAAACAACCTGCGGGAGGGGAGACGGAGCCGGTCAGACGGCGGCCAAGGGCACCCATCAGCACACGTGCAGGCCCACCCTGGTGAAAACGCAACTTTGATGCAGTGGGGGCGGAAACTCGGGCAATGACTTAACGTTTAACATGTTCATCGTTTTGTTATGTCCACACAGAGATTATCTGAAAGCAACTTCATGCCTGATTAAGACTACTGCTTAAAGAAAAGAATTATCTGGAAACTCTGGCCTCCCAGCCCCCAGTCCCAGGTGTAGTCAGAGCTCTTCTCTCTCGAGGTTGGACACTGGGGTATGGGCACAGCGTAAGTTACCTTCCACAGAGGAAAAAACAGGAGTGATCGATAAAGAGGAAAGTGGATATTAACATTTATAGGAGGGGAGTCGCTAAAACGCTGCAGTAGCAGCACACCAGCAGGGGTTACCGTAGAGCCTCCACGGCTGACCACCTCCTTACGGTGACCCAGTTTGCAGAGACCGGACACGCACCACAGGTACACACCAGTCCAGTGGGCCCAGTTCCTTATGTTGAACACCTCTGTATGTTGACCAGTTTGTAACGGTGCCTTGTGTGGTCAACTTCCAGAGGTTCTACTATATTATAAAATAACCTACGTTCAAGTTTAAAATATAAACTTATAAAAGTAGAGTAGGTTGAAATAACCAGAGTCAGGAATAATTGTCATTATAACGAAGTGTCAATCTTTATCCAATGGTACAATCTCTCAAGCAAATCTCACAGTGGGTTAGCCTCCCTGTCCTGCAGAAATCAGAGACTCAAGCCAGCCTTTGTCCAGAGTCCTCCTGGGATCTACTCACGCAGAAGACCCACGAAAGTTGGGTAACTTGGGGAGGTGAGAGTAATTCTGAGCTACATCAACATTAATAGCCAAATATTCATGGAAAAATAGGCATATAAAATATGATGCCACTAATGATCCTGACCAAAGGATTACCCTAACCACTGCATTACTGAGAATCAGTGGTGGTGGGAAGTTGCAAACTAAGCCGGAGAATGAGCATGATTTATCATGTTGGTACATTCCATTGCCACAGGGAGCCCACCGGAGCAGGGTGATGGAGAGAAACTTCTGAATGAGACAAAGGTATTAGAGGCCAGAGGCGGTTTGCTTATAGCAGGGGTCCTCAAAACTTTTTAAACAGGGGGCCAGTTCACTGTCCCTCAGAGTGTTGGAGGGCCAGACTGTGGGCCCCGGGACGAGTCAGCTGCTAAGCAGGACAGGCAGCAGCAGCAAAAACATCCGGTGGGCCCTATAAATGTCCTAGGTGGGCCACATGTGGCCTGCAGGCTATAGTTTGAGGACGCCTGGCTTATAGCATAGACTGACATGTGTGCCCTGGCTGTCACCTTGTCACAGACTTCAGAGGTGCTATGTGGACACAACCAGGCAGCCAGGAGCACAGGCACTACCCAAAAGCAGACCCGAGCCTGGGCAGCACTCAGTCTCCCACTCATATGCTTACATGCATGTTCACACTCACGTGCTCATGTTCACATTCACATATTCACATGCTCATATTCCCATGCTCACATGCATGTGCACTCATACACACACATGCTCACACTCAGCTCACGCTCACACTTGCCACAGATACGTGGGGTTCAGTGATGGAAATGAGGATGCCTGTGACGTTCTCCACGTGTGCTGCTTCCAAGTGGACCAACCATAATGTATTAACGGCCAGACGCAAAGGGACGCACTTCACTTCTACAGCACCTACAGTGTAAACTGAGGTGACGTCTAGACACAGCGTAGCTGTGTGAAATTGAATGCTGTCCTTGAAGATGAACACTGGACAAAGTCTCCACCAAGTCCAGGAAGGCTCCACAAGACACAGGCCTGGCGAGCAGGACCGGGGAGGGGTCTGGACAAGAGGGAAGTGGGAGGCACAGGCATGAGCAGGGTGAGTGTGGAGAAAACAAGGCAGTGTGGGTGGGTCCAGCCGGGAGTGTCCCCAGGGCCAGATGCAGAAAGCGTCAGTCTCCCTGCGTCTCCCAGGTGGATAGCTGGGGCTGCAACACTGATTCTGGACCACGGGGACTGTGTTGTTCATCAATTTACAGTAACACTTGTGACCTTTCAGTCCAGAACTAAGATTCCGAATCTTGATTTATTTCTTGAAGGAACCTACTATCTCAGCGGTGAGGTAGGTGTGTGCTGACTCTGGACAAGGTACTGGAATTCAGTGATACATGAGACCGTCCCAGACTCTGTTCCATGGTAACTGACAGCCCAATGGAAGAGGCCAGAATGTTACCCAGAGGCTGAAGCCAGGGAGTGTCCGCTGCAGAGTACCGTGAGAGGACAGGGGTGTCCTGTGGGGGGGGGTAGTGGTGGCCGCCAGAATTTCACTGTGGAAAGTGACTGCAGTGGGTGGTTGGGGAGAGACGGTTGGGGAGAGGCAGCTTCCCCAACAGTAGATGGGGGGAGATGGGAGCAGGATGGCAACGGATGGGAGGGGACAGGGTGGGCCACAGGGATGGCAGAGTGGGCAGATTACAGAAATACCTAGGATTAAAACCTAAATAGTTTAGGGATGAAGGGAGATTCTTCTAGCGTCATTGCTGGCTTTGTGACCGGATGGTAGAGCCATCGGGGAGCTCAAAAATGAAGCACTTGACACAGAAGACGAGAGTCAGGCTTAAGGTGCCTTGGAAGGGTCTGAGCGAAATGTCACAGGGATGCTTGGAGAGACTTCTGGAGCCTGCAAGACAGCACCGGGCCACGGGTATTTATCTGGGGATCACAAATCATGTCACTGGTGGGATAAACCAAGTGCATGAGTTAGATTCTTCACAAGTGATCAGAGAATGAGGAGAGGGAAAGACTCTGGGGAACCTTGACATGCACAAGTCAGCAGAGGAGAATGATTCTTCAGGAACTGGACAAAACGGACTACAGGGTGTGAGGGCCAGCAGGGAAGGAGCATTTCACCCGGGAGTAGGCCACAGAGTGAAGGTAACTAACATTGCTCACTGGGTTTACTGACACGAAGGTCATTACTAAGAACCATCTGGGTGGAAGTCACCTCAAGTAGAAAACAGTAAAAGGGAAGTGAAAAAATGGAGACAGTGAGTAGAAACCATCCTTCCAAGCAGTTTGGTTAGGAAGCAATGAAGGGTGGAGAGAGAATGATCAGTACAAATCTTCTTGGGATCCAGAGAAAGCTTGTTGGTATGTCAAGATGGAAGGTATTTGAGTTTGTCTACATGGTAAGAGAAATAGGGGGACAAGAAGGAATCAGGCTCCTGAGAAGGCAGGACAGGCCAGGATCCGAGGGACAGACAGGGAGGGGACATGGCCACAGGAGGAATACCTCCTCCTAGAAGGAGGGGAAATAGGGATGACCCACGGGTTTGGGGGTTTGGGGGCAGGAATGTAAAGAATCTGGTTGCTTTAAAAAAATAAAAGTTTAAAAATTAAAAAAAAAAGAATCTGGTTGCTTCAATTTATTGTACGGTGTGGGGAGAGGTGCTCTGAAGCAGCTCCTGCAGCATCAGCGGAGGTGAGGGCCAGGCTATGTGTTTGTGGCTTGCTCAGTTTGCCCCCTTGGGTAACTGTGCAGAAGCTTTTGCTCCTGGGTGTAGGTGGAGGAATATGCATGACTCAGGGTTGGTTAGGACTAGGATTTTGTTGGAAGGCTGAGATGAAAAGATGACAGGAGATGAGGGAATTTACAGATTGTGATCTCATCATCTTTGGGATGTCATCCGACCTCAAAAGCCACGGGCTGATGACAGCAGAGGGGTCAGAGGATGAGAGAACCCAGGGAGGATAAACAGCCTCGAGAAAATTCTCATTGTGATGGTGAGCAGACTAAGAACATCTAGAAGGCCACGAAATAAAGCAAAAATAGTAATATTTTTTTCCCCACATCCCTTGACAAGATGAAGGACTGGAATATCTAAGTACTACAATAATGGTGGAACGGGGAATCATTGCATGTTTGAACCTAACCAAGAGCTTTTTTGGGTATTACAACGTGAACTATGTAAAGTCAATTAGTTTAGTAAAATTTAAAAAAAGAGAAAACTGCCATTGAAATTCAAGGCATTATAAATGATTTCTATTTTATCATGGGTGAGAACTTGTCGTTTACACCGAGATGGCATTTCACGGCGTTCTGTATTAATATCTATTTACTCACTACCAAATTAGGCAACTCACATATGCTTCCAGGGACTGTGAGGAGGCTTGGGGGTAAAAGGCTTAAAAACAAAAAGAGAGCTCATTCCTCCAACGAAACTGGTAGGAACTCAAACAGAAAGGTTGAAAACAACTAATCTACCAGGAACAGCCTGACGCCAGATGGCAGGTGAACTCAGCTCTCCTGCTCCTGCTAACCAGATCTGTTTATTCTGAACTTGGAGCCCTCCCTCAACAGGCAAAGACCAGGGATCAGGTTTAAAATTGAGAAGGAAAATGTCTGCAGGTGTGGTGGCAAAGTATTTATAGATATATGAGGTCAGACAATTAAGTAGGAGAACTCATCCCAGAAAAAGCCCTACCTACCTGATCGCTGAATATCACTATGGTCACCAGATGGCCCAGAGGATGACTTCGAAGGTGACTGTAGTGATATTCATTGATGAGGTAGGTAATACTTTTTCTAGGATGAGTTCTGGAACGTAATTGTCTGACTTCATATACGTTTCTCCCCTCTGTCCTAGGATGCTTACTATATTTATTTTAGGCAAAGTTAAGAGCGTCTTTTCTTTTTTTCTCACCTTTAAATAAATACACATCTAAAATGTGAGCTCACAAATGCTCACTGGATTTTGCTGATGCTAATGTTTGAAATCAGACGTGCTTCCTTAATCTACTACTAAGTGATTAATGTGAGGCAGTTCAGTTCATTTCTCCGAGGATGGTGAGTGTAAGACTGAGACAAAACTCTCTACTAACTACAAGAAAATTAACAAAGGTATATTAAAGAATGATGTTAGCTGGTGTACAGACACATACACACACGCGCGTGCACAGTGTTACAGAAATGGACTTAAATTACTGTGAATAAGGATCCATGGAGTAAATGCGACTCGTGGAAATTTAATTCTTGGGTCTTCAGGGAGCTGCTCATAGGTCAGCGGTAGAAGATGTGCACTCGGGGTAAAATGCATAGACATGTTCATAAAACAGAAAGGAAAAATTGGAAGGGAGCTTAAAAGATCATAGTCTAACTTCCTCTTCTAGGAAGAAATCATTCTCAATCAAATCCCTTATTGTAGGAACTTAGTTTTCTTTCTAAATTCTAGGAATTAAACCTAATTTTCCACTAAAATGTTTTGTGTGGTATCCGTGGTGGAAGAAGGAAAGATGAGACAGAAAGCCAGGGCTGGATGCCAGACCCCAGAGAACTGGACCCTACAGGGAGGGGACCAGGTCAGACTGTGGGGAAAGACAAGTGACCTGACTTCCTGGATCTTTTTGAATGTGGAGAAATGGCCTAGGAATAGCAGCTCTGCATGGCAACCACATAAGAAACCAGATTTAGGAACAATTGCTAAGAGCACTCTCTCTAGAACAGAGAGACAGGCTGCAACTTGCCGGCATGCAGAGGGCACTCACCCAGTGTACAGCGACCCTGTGACCACCCCAAAATGGACTAGGAATGACTTCATAGTCCGCATACTCTTTAAAGGTCAAAAATCTCAGTATTACATTTAAATTCTTACAACCTTTATTCCAGCAAGATTACACCTACTTTTATTACAGGGAGTTTTCTTTTCTCATTCATTTATTAGGTCTCTATCGGATGTGATGGTGTTGCTGAAACCAGCTGAACGCGGGAGGTACCGCCCAGTGAACAGACACAAAACACCACCAGTTACATGCACCAGAAGGGGACCCTGAGTCAGGCTGATTGACACACAGACCAGACTTACCTGAGCTATGACATCTGAGATTGAGGCACATCCCACCAGGAAACTGTATTTGTGTTTCAAGAGAATGCCAGCATGGGTCCATGCCTGCCGGAGAGGAAAGAATTTGGCGTGAGATCTGCTTTCAGGATTCTATTACTTCTGGTCATAATGATATGTCAGGCATTCCTGAAATACCCTTTATATCCCCCCAAACCTTGGCATAGCAGAGTTTCAGTAAGTCTTTGGTTGGTAAAATTACTGTAGCTTAGTCTGTGGCTAGTTTCTCCACATTAGATTTTTAAGTAGAATGAGTGACTGCATGTGGTCCCCCTCTCCGAGCGGTCTGTGTCACGAATCCATGGCTTGTCCTCAGAGGATCATGTGTCATAATGGGGGCTCTAATTTGGTGCTGAGTCACTCCAGGCAGGACAGCTTCTCCTGGACAAATTAGTGTCCCTACTATTTTCTTGTCTTCAGCGTTGGACCGAATGGGATGTGACACTTTGTGTCTTTGAGGGAAATTAAGAAGAAGGTCCTATGAAGGGAGCAGAGAATGAAGAGCCCCACCCCGACCCCCAGGACAGCTGGTTTGGGGGAGATTTCAAGTTCATGGTAGGATCTGCTTAAGCATCATCCTCTTCAAGGCCAATTTGGACTGACAGAATCAAAGTGGCCCTTGAGCGGCCCACGACCAGATGAGCAGGGTCTGTCCCCTAGGGCCTGTCTAGACTTTGCACAGCAGCAGCCACTCCCCACCTCGGGCTCAGCAGTGCCCAGGTGACAATGTGATAAGCAATGCAAACTGCAGATAACATTTGCTAACAGAGAACTGTGGGCTGCCTTTGTTGTCCGAAAGCCACCTGGTGAGATGGCGATAAAAATGGGTGATAAACTTTGTGGCTCTCAAACATTGTCTCCAGCACAAACATCAGGGCCCTGCCGCCAGCGCCAGCGGGTGGGGCTGGGCTGAGGGCGGGGAGGAGATGGCGGGCTCTTTATAGATGTCCATTCTGTGGTTTTATCAGCAGTCCTTACTGTTTATTAGGGTCTTCGGGGGGAATTTATATAAGAAACATGGAGGGGAGGGTAGTGGTCACAAACGTTCTGTGTCATGCTGCGTTGTAGAAAATCTCTCGTGGCCAATAAATACAGCCAAAGGGACACAGACTACTGGTTACTGAAGAGTCTGCGATCACTTTTATTAACAGTCCCGAGTTCCTGGAATTCTCTGCACAGCTGTAATTCTTCTGTGTTCAGATTCCCTCTGCACACACGGATGGGAGGAAGGAGATGAGAGAGAGCATGGGCTCTGTCAGGCAGTCGGGCTTCCGCTCTCTGGGGACGGGAAGATCGTCACTCCTGTGGTTCTCCCTGGGCATGAGTTTAGGTGCCGTAGGGGAGCTGGTGCTGAGGACTGTAACCTCTTTGCCTCTTTCCGAGTCAACTGTATCAGCTCCCAGCGTATATACACCCAGCAACAAGCAGGACAAAAAAGATCCAGGTCCAAGTGTTCAGATGGCCCGATTCTCCCACCCAAAGTGATGCCACAACAACGAACCAGAACTTTCATTCCAACTCCGAGTTTAACGTTGAAGGCTACCGTGCAAACCAGGAGAGAGCTGTCAGGGATTCCATGACGTCTATCTACAGGCGAGCCGAGTCTTACGCCAACACTGGCGAAGATGAACCCTGCATAGGTCTACTTCCCTCGTTCCTGCAAGGGCTCGGGGCTGCTGCCTCCCTCAACACAGACATCCGCTTACCTGGGAGGCGGCCAGAGGTGTGGGGAGGGGAGGAGGGGAGTTACTGGTAAAAGAGTACAGTAGAGTCTCAGTTTTGCGAGACAAAATGAGCTCTGAAGACTGATTACACGGCAACATAAATGGACTTCATTACACTGGACGGCAAACACAGAAATGGTGAAGGTTGTGTTATGACTACTTTACCCCTGTTAGAACAAAAAGGCCGACTCACCATCGCATCCATGAAGGGGAAGGCGGCGAGATAGAGGAAGGCCCTTCTGGTCTTGTTGCCCACCGACTCGTCCACGTGGTGCAGCTTGTTGATGATGTAGTAGCCTAAGTCACTGTACGCTGCGGAGGGTCAGAACACACGGGAGACGCTCAGAGAAGACATCTTCACATGCCTCATGTTTCAAAACTCAAAAACAATTTCAAATGTAACATTAATTTCTTATAGAAAACCCAGAAAATTTAGATAGCAAATGGAAGAAAAATCATCTAGTAAAACAAAAATGTCATCTTCAAAAAAAAAAAAAAAAAGAAGAAAATCTTCTATGCTCTCACCCCTCTACCTAGGGGGGTCCCGATGGATACTCTGTGTTCTAATCACCAAGTTCTGTATGGTGTATGTTTTAACATAAAAATGAAATCCTATCTACATAGGCTCTTTGGTATGAAAATCTTCCCAGGGTAGGCCTCTACATTCTAATTCATGGAGTTCCTTTTTGTGGGTTCACTTAGCATCAGCTTCCTTTGGCTCCTATTGTTGTACATTTAAGCCGTTTCCACCATTTTGATACAAAAGAATGCTGAATGGATAGGTCCGAAGCGAAATGTTTACACGTATTCTTAATTATGTCCTACGAGAAAATTTCTGGATATTAACGCTTCTCTTTAATACAATTTTTGAAGCTTACTTTTCTATACTTGCCAGTCCTTTTATTTGAGGGAAAGAGAGTTGGGCATAGTCCTGCACAGTAGAGAAAGACATGGGGCGGGGGTTGCTTTTGAAGTTGTTCTGACGCCAGGATTTGTCAGCACCGTGTGTCTGGAACATGGTAGGAACCCAGCCGGCGGGGGCTGGATGGAAGCGCACGCCCAACAGGTGCAGGGGAGACAGAGAAAGGTCTTCCCACTGCACAGCCAGGTATCCCGACAGATATAAAAAAAACGCTGAGCTAATTTCCACCTCACTGATCTAGGTTTCTATTATATATAAAAATACTGATTCCAGTGTTTTCATGGTGTTTGCCGAGTGCTCTAACGGTGGGGTTCCTGCCGCCTTCCTTCTCTCCTGACCGAGGCTGTCAGTGTACTTGGCTACAGAAGCTGCTCTGAAGTCAGCATGGAGCTCCAGCACAGGAATCTCACAACCCTCAACATCCCAAAGCCTGGGGCACAACTTATAACCGTAAACTGGTAGAAAGAAACAACTGTCCATCCTTTGTCAGGAGCAGTCTTGAATTATGAGAATGCTGGATGAAGTGAGGGCTTGAGGATGAAATCAGGATCGCAAAGGCACAAATGGGAATTCCAGTGAGGGGTGGAGGTACATGTGAGAAATTTCCAGGGGTAGGAGGCTGGGATGACTCACTCCCAGACAGCAAGGTTGGCTGGGAGGTGGCACGTGCAGGAGGAAAGCTCCCAGTCCTCCCAGGAGGGGCAGAGCTGGACAAGTGGAAGGCCACCTGCCTGGTGAGCAGAGGTGCCAAGTGTGGAGGTGGTGGGGCCATCAGAGCCAATGAGGCAGCAGAAGAAAGGAGCCAGGAGAGGTGTCCCGTGGCAGAGAAAGAAAGACAGGTGAGACAGGCTTAGTTACGGCAGGGAGTGTGCAAGGGAGGAGGCAGCTGTGATGTCCCTGCTCTTTGGATCAGAAGCCGCAGGGACATGAAAAGTGGATTAGAGGTGGCCTGAGCTGGGAGGGCAGGGAGGGAGCTCTGGGGTGCTTTGCAGCAAGGTAAGAACTGCATTTAGACACACACTAAGCTGGCTGAAACAAAGCCAGAGAAAGATGTCACTTAATCATAAAAAGGGTTTACTTGGGGTGCTGAATCTGAACTGTGGACATTTAGTCTCAAAGTTTATTGTTGCTGCTGCTATCTGCACATTAGTTTTCATTAACTGGATAAATGTTCACTGTGCAGAGACGTACCAGGAAACAGTGTGGCCCCTGCCCATGCTGCCACCCTCCCCCCAGCTCCAGCACCTGCAAGGCTCAATGCAGCCAGGCCGGGTGAGCAGAGCAACCCGAAGCCAAGGGCAAGCGCATGGGGCTGGCTATGAATAGTTTACAAGCTTAAATCCCCTGCTAAAGGTTACAGTCCATATAAAATACCGGCTGAGCAGACTTGACTGCGGTGGCTAAAGCTGGCTACTGTGATTTGGTCAAAGATCTAGAAGGCGGGCGTTATAAGCCAAATTATGTACCCTCAAAATTCAGACATTATCTGGCTAAAAAGGTCATCGCAGATATAGTTAGCTGACATGAGATCACACCGGAGTAGGGAGGACTTCCATCAATAAGACTGATGCCCTTACAAAAAGGAGAAATTCAGAGGTAGATGCACCCAGGGAGAGCGCCAGGCAGAGATGGAAGGCAGGGAGCCGGTGAAGTTCTACTGGCTGGGCAAACCCCAGAGGAGGGGGCAGGACACAGGTCAGGTTACCTCACAGCCTCTGGGGGACCCAACCCACCAACATGCTGACCTCCAGCCTCCAGAACTGGGACCATAAATGTCTGTTGCTCAAGCCACCAGGTGTGTGCTACTTTCCCTACACCAGTGAGAATTCCTGTGTCAGCTCACTCCTTGTCCCTTTGTCTTTAAAAACCTGCTTGTAACAAAGGCTGAACTGAGCACTCCCCAAGGCCAACACACTTGGAACTGTGTCCCAGGCAGCTGTCCTCAACTTTGGCTCAAAGAAGTTTACTTTATTTTTTAATGTTTTATTTTTTTAAGAGACAAGATCTTGCTCTATCTTTCAGGCTGAAGAACAGCGATGTGATTATAGCTCATTGCAGCCTTGAACTTCTGGGGCTCGAATGATCCTCTTGCCTCAGCCTCCCAAGCAGCTGGGACTGCAGGTGTGAGCAACCAGCCCTAACTCTTTATAGACTTTGCCTTGATTCCTCTCTTTAGGCTGACAACCCCCTATGAACTGAACTACTTACTAAATACTAAACTATTTTAACAAAAACATCAAAGACAGTGCCTTTATGCAGGGTGAGTGGAATAAACACTCCTTTCTCCTCAGGATGGGCCCTGCCCAGCTGTCCCACGATGCCAGCTTGTGTCCCCCACCCCCACCTTTTTAGTACCCAGAGCTCTTCCTGCCTCCCTGGTTCCACAGTACTTTGGGACCTCTGGAGCTCCAGCTGCTTTTGCCTTTTTATTTTTTAATCTTCTTTTCATTTTAGTCTTTTCCTCTTTCAGCTACTAAAGGAGAAATTTGGAGGCCAAGGGAAGAAGCTTTTTCTCTCCATGTCCTTCTCTCCTTCCACTCCTCCCCTCCGTGGTAAGAGTCTGATTTTAACTGCAGAGGTTTTTTTCCACCAGGGGAGCTGTTGAGTGTAAAATCCCAGCGACTGTTTTTACCGACTCTCTCTACCCCCATCCCTCCCTCCTGTGCCCCTGCGCTATTTCCAGCCAGAGCTTTTAGGGAGAGGGAGCTTTGTTTAAAGGGCTTTGCGTAGAGCCCATAATGACCAGGCCAGCTGCCTTAGCGACATTTAGTAACCTTCAACTTGTATAAACTGCCTTACCTAGACTACTCTGAAACGGCTTGTATTCCTTACAAAGAGAAGCACATTATATATTAAAAAAAATAATAAACAAGGTTTCTGAACAGATGTAAACAGATTTTATGATGCTGCAAAAGCAAGAAGGCACAGGCTCGACCTGTTTACAGGTGGAAGCTTTGCGTCTGCCTAATAAGGGGAAACAGAAAGGGCCGTCAGGTCCCTGGCTCCAGCCAGCACTTTCTGCAAGCAGTGGCCCTCACACTCCGTCATCTGGCAGTTAGTAGCACTTGCTGCAAACCATGAAACCATGAAAAGGTAATATTAATCAAAACAAGTCTATGCACATATTTTTTATGTCCAAGATGGAAATTTGAGATCTCTGATTTTAATTCATTTTTCCAAGTTCTCAATGCTTAAAAATCTCACAGATATATTTATTGATTCACGGTGTCCTGCTTTTAAGGTGTTTCGTGGGAGCAGGTAACTTCACCCCTGTGCTTCTAGTGTATTATTTCCCAAGTGTGGGTGTTCATATGGCTGTCAGGACATATTTAAATGACCTCCACAGATATGCACGGAATGACCTGTGTGTATCAGGCACAGCCATGAAGGGGACAATTCCCTGCAGGAGGGCTGGGACACAGACATATAAATAACTCACTTATAATCTGTACCAGGCAACATTTGTCCAGAAAATAAGAGGATGGGAAATGTAACATTGCCTAGGCCTTCAAGAGATACACAAACCCACATATGATGTAACTGAAGTAAATATGAAGGCTCGGCACCCATAGCTCAGTGGTTAGGGCGCCAGCCACATACACCAGGGCTGGCGGGTTCGAACCCAACCTGGGCCTGCTAAACAGCAATGATAACTGCAACAACAACAAAAATATAGCCGGGTGTTGTAGTGGGTACCTATAGTCCCAGCTACTTGGGAGGCTGAGGCAAGTGAATCGCTTAAGCCCAAGAGTTTGAAGTTGCTATGAGCTGTGATGCCACAGCATTCTACTCAGGGCGACACAGTGAGACTCTGTCTCAAAAATATTCATTTATTTTTATTCATTTAAAAAATAAATATGAAATTTTAGCACAAGAACAAAAATTCTCTCATTGGTACCTGGCAGAGTGTGGCTCATAATAACGTACTGAAGGATGTTTCTTCTTTCTAGGGAACACGTCTTACACGTCTGAAAACCCAGGAGCTAGCCCAGTGTTTGCACACAGTAGGTGCTGAGTGAATAAACGCTCACATTCATAATCCAGAAGAGGTGACTGGGGTAGAATGATAGCAAAGATGTCTCCAATTCTCCCCTCTTTCTTACAGCCCCACTGCCTGTCACGTGATTTTTCAGCTCCTCCCGTCTAAAGTCGGGGTCTCCTTTCCTGCCCTTTACCCTGGGCTGGCTGTGACTCCCACACTCAGCAGTGGCAGTGGAAGTGACAGTGAGCTAGATCTTGGCCTCCAGAAGCTGTGTGTGCGTCTGAATTCTCTCACTTGAGGTACGGCCACAGCCACCTCAAGCAGTGCAGGCTACCTATGTTGGAGGGGTGACAGACTGGGTGGTGGGGAACTCAGCTGTCCCAGCAGAGGCCACCCAGCCCAGCCTGCCCTCAGTTGACAGCCCCCATGGAGTCTGCCAGGTCGGCAGAGCTGCCTCCTGACCCTCGGCTAACCACAGAGGCACAAACTCAGCCACGTCCAGAAGAGCCAGCCCACCAGCCCACAACCTGGCAAACAAAATTAAATGCTTGTGTTTTACATAGCAGTAAGTTGTGAGATTGCACTGAAACCGTTCGCTCTTAGCGCCCTAGGTGGTTTAAATTATGTCTAATTGAATCAATTTGCCCTTTACACAGCTCGTTTATAACCCATGAGTAATGGAAAAGTTTGAAAAGAGAAGTCTGGCTGAACAGAAGCAGTCTAGAAACTTCTCCAGCTGCTCCCTGTGGGGCACAGGGGCCTGCAGGGGTTCTGTTCCCCTGGGTTCTGCCAATTGTTCAGATTGCTTCAGAGCATGGAGAGGCCTACGGGTTACCACAGAGAATAAACATACAACGAAAGCCAAAACCCACGGCAATGGTTTGGACAGCCTTATGAATGTAGAGGTCAGGCAACACTAATTTCCATGCAGGTGAAATTAATTTGGACCCAAAAGGAACCAAACACAAGGTCAGCAGGCTTTCCTCTTCTGTAGATTCATTAAGAGGGAGGGAGAGGGTAACACCCGTACTGTGGCCTGATTAGGGTGTGGTGGCAGCAAACTCTGTGCTCTGCAGTTTTCATAAGTGGCATCTCACAGATGAGTCCATGACAGAAGTCCTGGTGGGGACAGTTAAGCTAAGAAAGCGACACTTCCGATACTCTCCAGCCTCCTGCAATTTGCATAGCTAAAGCCAGGCTTTGGGCGTGCACAGAGCAGACAGCAACGTTTGGGCCAGTGGACCTTCTGGAGTCCAAGTCTATCAATTCAACACAATCCCAAGTGTCTACTCATTCGGCTCCCTGCACAAGGCGCATGTGGTGTGGGGTGTCGCTGAGTACGTTCTCTGGAGCCATCTTTCCCTCACAATCTCCAACATTGCATGTGGTCGGTGGAACCCAGCCTTGCACTGGGGAAATCCATGACCAGGTGCAAGTGTCTCAAAGATGGGACAACACCAAGCTCACCAGTAGGGTTCAAAAAGAAAAAGAAATTAGAAAAAACAAATATGAAACACAAGGGAAAATAATTCCTTAACTGCAATAAATGTAAGCAAAAGGGCCTAGTGAAAGGTTCTTTCCTGCATGGGGCAAACACAATACAAAGGCGCTTGCAGGGCTCCCACCCTGGAGCCTTCTCAGCCATCCCAGATGACCAGGGAGTGATGCCCAGGGAGGTCAGGGCAACTAGGAAGCTGCGCCTGCAACTGATGTGTCAGCACCAGAGACATTCACGCTGACATCCCTTCTAACTGAGCAAGATCCTCCTCCAAGGATTGGCAAATTATTAGTAAATGCTGACCAGCATCAAGTGTTGAACTTCATCCAGATTGGGAGAAAAAAATCTAAGACAAATCACGCCAGAATAATTTTAGATGGCTACAGCAAAATGTTAATTTAGAGCACAGGGTCAAATCTGTGATTCCACTCTGTATCAAAGATAAGGAAAAATGATGGTGCTGAAACACAACTCATCCTTTCAGAGACAGCTAGGAAATGACCCAGTCCACGAGGACTATGTCAATGCCCCCCAAAAGATTCTCTTTCTGCTCTGTGCTCTCACATGTACTCGTATAAACGCCATCAAAAAATTAGAAGGACTTGGGAAAAGGAAATAAATCCATGAAGCTGATGGGGAACTATTACCTAAAGAACTGTTGAAGGCAATTAGACTAGCTTTTCCTGAACAAAAAAAAATAGAGAGAAATTCAGTGAAGCCTAAATTTCTCTGGTTCTTATTCCTGCTCTGTGATTAAGCACGGTGATTCTGTATGTGCACTCACTCCAGGCCTCACTCAGGAGCTGCGCAGGCAGGGAACACCTGCTCATTTCCATATTGGCCCAAGCAAATGCAATTAGGAAGACTGCCTGAGATCATACAACGGCTTCTGAGTCAAAAGTCTCTGGAATACTTGCTTTTTGGTTTTATCTATGACAATGTTCCCCTTTCACAAAGCAGAGTTACCCAAGAGCTGATGGTTAAAAGTAGCAGAGACGTAAGTAGCTGCTTTCGGCATTACTAGTAAGTGAAAATGAGTTTAAGTAACTAATGTAGGTACCGTTTCTGACATTGGGAGGGAAACGTTCCGCAGTGTAGGAAAATGGTGGTAAGAACAGGTGGGGAATAAAGAGAGAGCAATGGCCCATGGGGAGCGTGTGGTCAAGATTATGGGAAACAGAACAGGCAAGATCTGGAAATAGAGGAGTTTACTAAAAACAGAAGAAGATAGGAAGGTGAGCAAAGACTCATGATTCGGCAGAAGGCAGAAGCAAGACAGCGATTAAAGAGCTTGGTGCCCGTAGCACAGTGGTTACAGTGCCAGCCACATATGCCAAGGCTGGTGGGTTCCAACCTGGCCCAGTCCAGCTACACAACAATAACAACCGCAATAAAAAATAGCTGGGCGTTGTGTGGGCGCCTGTAGTCCCAGCTACTTGGAAGGCTGAGGCAAAAGAATCGCTTAAGCCCAGGAGTTGGAGGTTGCTGTGAGCTGTGATGCCGGAGCACTCCACCCAGGGCGATAGTAAGACTCTGTCTCAAAAAAAAAAGAGCTAGGCAGGAAACTGAAGTGAGGCCAACACATCAGAAAGAGGCAAGTCATTAAAATTCGAGTTTTAAGTGTTGAAAAGAAACTGATAAGTGCTTTCTTAGCAATTGTGGAAAACATTTGTTTGGTGGAAGAAAAAAATGCTATAATTATAAAAAATACCAAAAGTGATAAAATGATTCAATGTATCTATGACCTACAGCCATTTTGGTTTAAATTTAAAATCGTATGATCCTATTTTAACATTGAAAAACTTAGATTTATTTGGAAAATGGCGTTGTTTTTATGTCAAGGGCCACATTTTTCTTCTGATAATTTCAGTAACACAGTACAGTTCAACTTGTCTCTTCCGTAATTATTCACAGCTGGTAATTAGCTATTAGTCCTTATGTCTCATTCACCCGTGGCTAAATAGGGAATGTGAGATTTATTTAGAAGTCCCAGTAAAAAGACCAGTAGCAAAAGGGAACTTATTTACCTATTTAGAAATGCTCCTTATTTTCAAGCCATATAGCATTTTTTTCAAATGCTGTACATCTACCATCTTTAAAAATGGCCCAGGTCAAATTTAGCTGCAGAAATTTCTTCAATCACAGGTGCATATGCAAACACTCACTCAGAGTTAGCCTTCAGGGCATAAATTAGGGGGGTGAGAGGCATCTGCTCTTCAACCCTTGCTCTGGAGCTCTGAGCACAAGTGAAAGGATCGGTGTCAATGTTTTGGCTGAAGATTTGGCCCATCATTAGACACGCTCTCTTCCACACTGTTGTGAGCAGAAAATTCTAGGCCACATTAAAAGGAAAACCACAAAGGCCTTTCCGTCTTTATTTTTAGATTTGTAACTGTGTGAGTAAACATTAGCTACCAGGAGAGTCCACTATAAACAGTTTGGGTTAATCGTCTTTTATTTACCCCTGACAATCATACTTCTCCTGTAACCAGCAGCAATTTTAAGGTACACAATAGGTTTATGAAGTGTCATTCACAGGGCTTTATGCAACCGGCTTCAATACGTGTGCCATTCAATTTTTATGCCAGGTAGGCAAGGCTGTTTGAAAGCCAAGAAGTTATGAAATCATGCCCTTGGGGGCCCGTGGGGTTTGTTACCACCAAGAAGGCAGTGGAAGTGGCAACGGAACCATGAAGGAAAGGACTTTTCCAAGGTCTTGGTTGAACTGCAGATTGGTTACTACATGCATGAAATGGCTTTCCTGTGGTTCCAGGAAAATAATGTTATACCAAGAGTACTTAGCCTTGACTTTTGAATATAATAGAATGAGGCCCTGGGACAATTCATTTATTAAAACAAACTACCATTTCTTTCACTGCTGATGAGCACTGATTCTAAATGACTATTGTTCCATTTTTACTGTTAAGATTCAGTAAGTCAGTGCAATAACGAACATCTAACAGAAGCACCTGCTATTTTCTTGACCCTACTGAAGGCTATTCCTAGATATAATCACCTCTTAGTGAAATCACTCCATCTCTGACTTCAGGAATCAGAGACACAAAACTTTCCAGGAAAAACGCATTTTATTTCCTTAAGCGAGGAGCACAACCTCCCTTCTTTCCATTCCTTGAAATTTTCACAAGGAATCAGTGATCCCAATAAATACATTTAAATCATTGAAAAGGAGTAAGAAATTGCCAAAGCTAGATTCCTGGGTGGCGGTCAGAGGCCTTACCTATCAGCGTGTGAAAGACGGCAGCGATGGCCCCCGCCACCACCATGCACAGGACGGCTTTGGTCCGGTCTCTCTTGCTGTTCACAAACACCAGGCCCACGTTTTTGAAGTCACTCATGGGACCCGTGAAGAACTTCATTAGGGAGTATGCCAGCCCGTAGCTGGCCAGCATTTCCACCGCATCCTCTTTGACCGCAGCGATGCCCCGGTTCAAGGCCTGGAAGGGGGAAGAGACAACCCACAAACAGCATTAGAAATGGCATCTCATCTCTGGGGAGTCACGTTTCTAAAATGAAACTCAGCAAATTGTGTTTCCATAGAAACACTAAGCCGCTTATTGGGCAAATTTCACTGTAATTTGATAAAGGTGATTGGTTTTCATTCCCATCCCTGTAAGCTTTAGTTCAAGTGTCTTTTTGTGAAGGAGATACCTGTCTGTTGGGGTTAAAGTAATAGGAAAAACTCAACAAGTATTTTAGATTAACATCAGAAATAATTCTAAGAAGTTTTGGTTAAAAGTTGATTGAATGTATAGGCTGAATCTACATCCCAGCAACACACATTCAAAGAAAGCAGCCAGTTTAGACCGGAGAGGGGGGTGCACCTTCCTCTCCACAGCCATGGGCCGAGCGCTACCTTGCTCTGCTCCTTAAAGCTAATTTGAACTACACAAAAGGAGGATGAGCGCTCGAAAGAGGAAAGGCTGGATACAACAAGAGAATTCAAACCAATCTTTGAATATACTTAGTAGGGAAGAAGCATGCTCTGTTATAACAAAGTGGACACAATCTATTGTGTTTCACTGAATCTGACACTATCGATGGTAAGACAACATTATTAATTAAATGCCACCAGGAAAGAAAAATTCTCACTGGTTATAAGATATATTCCGATTTCAGAGATGCTAAAATGTGGGGGTAGAGGTGAAGGGTGCCTCGGAATCTCTGAAGCAAGGCATTTCACAAGACATGTCAAGTTATTCCTCAGTTTCAAGGAATAACTTTCCAGGTCTGGTCCCTGAATGTAACCCGGGGTCAGAGTGGTCTCAGCACAAGCTCAGGCAGGGCTCATCAGCAGACCCCTGGGGCTTCTGACTCTTTGCCTTTCTTTCATTCAGTCCTTTATGGGACACAGCCGACTGACATAATGAAAACTTACAGAGCTGAACAGCCTTTGCAAAGCACCGTTAGGAACAGAATGTATTCACAGGAAAATACTAAAGTGTAAGAATGATTTTAGAAAACCTTAGAATAACAATGTATGATAGCTGTGGGAATTCATTTTCCTGACTATGTTGGTATTATATAAGCTAGTTTCTGTTAATTGTTTCCAATTGTGTCTCTTTTTTCCAGTAATAAATAGAAAACTTCCAGGAGAACCTCCTTAGCCTATGCAGTGCACACCTGCCTTTCTTAGAAACCAATTTTCCCCTAAGCTGAAGCTGAGGGAATACGTTAATACCCTAAAGCAAAATAAAAACCCAGAAGCTCCTTTCTAATAAATCATCCTGTTTGACAGGCACACCTCGGCAGAGGGTTCATGCTGTGTGCCCAAACTTATCACTTGCTAATTTACCAGGTTAATTCCCTCTGGACTTCTGTAGTAGACGGTGTTGGTTCCCCACTTGGCCATCCCCAGTCGCTGCACTGGGGAACG
>NW_003852428.1:11219415-11229578 GCF_000181295.1 Otolemur garnettii | reverse complement strand
TCTGACCCCTCCACCATGCCTCCTGCACTGGGGAACACCTCTGATCCCTCCACCATCCCTCCAGGCTGGCTGACACAAGGTACAAAAGATCTCTGCCTGCACGGGGGACCCTTCTGGTATGACTGACGCCCCAATATTCTCTGTAGGATTGGAGGAAGCCTGTCTCCAACAGAGACCAATTCCTTGCTTCACTTTTCCCACCTCCCGGTCCTGGTCTGGCTTCTAGAGAACTCAACTTGGGACGGCTTCCAATTACTCATCTCCTAGACGTCGAGAGTAGCATATGGTTTGTTCTTTTTCCTTCTCATCCTTCCCCAAATCTAGGACTGTAAACTGTTAACTTCTTCTTGTTGCTCACATGCCTTAAAATTTAAATGACAGATATTATGGAGCACAACTTTTAAAAGCAACTACTGGGGCAACCTAAATAACTGAGGACTTTTTAATGTGTCTTCTTAGCAAAACTTTATTTTTTGCTAAAAAGCCCTACGCCCTGGCCGAGGCACTTCTGCAATGCTTTCTTTTTCCACCAACGGTTCCTTGATTTGGGGCCTAACAGTAGTGCTGAGGTGGGCGGGAAGAAAGACAGGTAATGATAGGTCTGTCAGCCAGAGAGTGAGAAAGTTTCATTTAGACCAACAATTACGGTAATTTGAGGAAAGGGTTCAGGGTTTAGAGCAGGTGTGTCCAGCCCGCAGCCCATAGGCTGCATGCTGATTTTGAGAGGACTTTTTTTGCTTGTCTGTGGTGTCAGTTATCAAGAAAAGGATGCACAGGGTGGTGCCTGTGGCTCAAAGGAGTAGGGCACCAGCCCCATATGCCGGAGGTGGTGGGTTCAAACCTAGCCCGGCCAAAAACTGCAAAAAAAAAAAGAAAGAAAGAAAGAAAGAATGAAAGAAAGAAAGCAAGCAAGCAAGCAAGCAAAGGATGCATGGACCTTTTGTTGGTTTTTTGCTAATCAGCTTTCATTAGTGTGTGCCCCAAGACAACTCTTATTCTTCCAATGTGTAGCCAAAAAGAAAAAAAGTCGGACACCCGTCACTTAACTGCTGAGTGACCTTGGCCAAGGTATTTATTCTCCCTGAAATAACCCAACTGATCTTAGATGGAAGGTAGAGAGTGACAGGGCACCAAGCAGTGGCTGGCCTAGAGGCATTTGAAAGCAAGGATGTGTATACCCGCCATGCTGGTGACAGCATAATCCCATCAATATTTGTTGAATGAACAAATAAATTAGCTATTTTCTACCAAGAACTTTAATGTTCATCCTAATTTTTATGAACTTAAATCACATTTTAACTGTAAGACATAACTGCTTGTGAGATACACCATTGATTTAATGTTTTTAAGAGTCACGTTAAATGTACTACACATTATTTGAAAAAAATTCTGATCTCAAGAAACATTAAAATGCATTTTAAAAGCTTCGGAATTGAGGACATGTGCTACATTCATGTTATCAGCCCTTCGTCATTCCCATGGGTAGAAGTATTTCCCCCAATTCATTCACTTCTTAGTTTCATAATATACTTTTGATACCAGAAATATGAAGTTACTGTGTAGCCTGTCAATCATTTTATGGAGTTTCTTTTAGATTTGCTATTATTACCTTCCACACCCCCACATAATTTTGTTCTAATTTATGGCTCCATTTTGCACACTTCTTAGTCTTCCTGAACCGTACGAAGTGAGTTATGAATTAAAATTAATTTCCTTCCAGTAGTTTATTACTTCAAAACCACATCTATAAGCCACTCGTCCCCCGTTTACTTGTTTCAGTCACATGTTCTTTGCTCCATCTGTTTCTATTTGCTCACTGTTTTTCTTCATAGCGTGTTCACTGCCAGACATTTTATCTTATTTACTTATTAGTTCTTTTCTTGCCTATCTGCTTTTCCTGCTGTAAGCCCCAGAGAGCAGAGATCTCTGCTTCTCTGCAGCAGCTGCAGACGCACAGCATGGGGGGGCATTACGTCACAGGGGATCAGTCCGTGTTTCAAAGAATGGAGGAAAATGTAGATAAACGATGTAAACAGCCACTGTGATACACACTGAAGGGAAAAAAATAGCTCCCCCCCCATCCCCAGGGGAGATGTTCCAACACCCCGCTGGATGCCGAAACCACAGATGGCAGTGAGCCCCGCGGATGCTGTTTTTTGTTGCACATGCATACTTATGATGAAGTCTAATTTATAAATTAGGCACAGTTAGAGAGTCACAACAACAGTAATAGAACAATTATAACAATATGCTATAATAAAACTTATGCAAACGTGGTCTCTCTTTCAAAATTCTATGATATTTTTGGGGTCAGAGTTTAATTGGAACCAAGGAAAGTGAAGCTGGGGACGGTGGGGTAGCGGGTAGGGGGTGGGTGGGTATAGTGTGCCAATGAGCCGGATGCTCTTTGGAGAAGCTTACAGACAGACAGAGCAACCTCTCTGAGAAGGTGACATTTGAGCTGGGACTCAAAGAATAGGAATGAGCCAGGTATATGAAGGGAAGCCAGAGGAAGGCAAGGGCCCGCTGGCAGCCTGGGAATGTGCAAGGAACAGAGGGAAGGCAGTGAGAGAAGCAGAAGGTGAGTTTGGAAAAGTGGGGACTGCTAAGCGCATTCTGGGTTGCAGTGAAGAGTGTGTCATTTGTTGCGAGGGCAGTGGGAGCCGATGGAGGAGCTGGGCAGGGGTGGAACAGAGGCTCATGCTGGCCAGAGTGACGGAAGCAGACGGAGGAGCGAAGGGAGGTGCAGGAGTCAGGGTTCCGCTGCAGACCAGGCCAGGGAGGTGGGGCCTGGACTGGGGCAGTGGTGCAGAGAGAGACGCAGAACAATGGAGGAGCACTTGGGATGGGTCTGGTGATGGACTACACGGACGGCATGAGGAAGGGAAGAACCTGATGGTGACTATCGAGCTTCTGGTTTGAGTCCCTGGCCAAGCTTTGTGGCTAGTGACTGGGCAGGGGAGATGGTGGGGAGGGAAAAACAAGGGCCCCACTGGGAACTCATCCTGGGGTGGAGAATTCCAAATACAGACGTCAAGCAAGATGGCTGCCGTCATCGGTCTGGAGCCCAGGTGGCCGTGTGGGTGGTGGATTCACATTTGGGGGTCATAGGTACAGAGACAGTATTTAAAGGCAGGGGATTGAACAAGCTCATCTAGAAAGGACAGAGATAGAAAGGAAAAGAACCCAGGATTTGGCCCTGCAGCACATGAGGAATGAATGTAAACACGCTAGGGACATGACAAGCTTTCCAAGTCGCTCAGGTGTCGTGACCATCCGCAGCTTGGTGTCAATGGCTAATGAGTATTCTTCTGGTCACGTCACTCCCAAATACAGTCACATCTGCAGCCAAGACTAGGCAGATCAGCTGCTGTGGCTGGTAAAGAGGAATCCGCCATAGTCATGAAACTCAGCTAAAACAGTGTCTGGAATGTCTTCAGCATGAATTAGGCCTTGAGGCAGAATTCTGGCCGAGACATTTGTAAGTACAGAGGTTCACCTGCTGTTTAAAGGCAAGTGTCTAAATGTTCACAGGCTTTCCAAAGTAAAGACACTTTGCTTCTGATCAGGGCCAGATCTAACAGCACTCCAACAATTGTAAATATGACTCTGCCCTTTAATCACAGCCTGGCTCTGGCCGCAGGTGCATGGCACGGGGCCTCACCTCAGGCTCTCGATCAGTGTTCACTACACTATGGGCACGCAGCAATGCGGAACTCCAGACTTAAAAACAGGTCTGGCTCCAAAAACCACTGAGTGGATCTTATGCCTTAGTGTCTCCCAATATCTGCCAGGTTCATGCTGTTCTGCTGCCTGATTTTTTTTTTTTTTCTATAGTAAAACCCCAGGATATGAAAAAGTAAAAAATTCAACTCCGGGAACTGGTTACCAAATCCCACAGGTATGAACTGATCTCCCTGGTATGAGCTATCTTTATCATTAAATCTTAAAAGACATCTTGACATATTTAAACCTCAGCTCTATAGACCAGAAATATCCTTATGTTGTACAGACTGAGATTCTTCAGGACAAAAGTCACCAACTGACCCCAATCCTGCCACACATTTTATGCCAACGTCATCAACAAGCACTCCCAAGGGGAGAAGAATGTTGTACGGGTCCCAGAGGGGGCCCTCCTCCCTGGGAGTAGGTCTGGTGCTCAGGTTGCTAAGACCATGAAATGTCTGGAAAGCCTGTGAGGCACTCGTGTGGGTAGATGATTTTTCTACCCACAAAAGTTGAGCTGATGAGCATAACCATGGCCACTGTGGCAAGATGATACAGTAACCTTACTGCTCTGGACCTCTGGATCCTCCCTACCAGTTCCATTGTACTAACAAGGCCATGGGCAAGAAGACCAGAGGTCCTGCTCAGCACCTCCCTGCCTCTGTTGCACTGGTCACCTCCACCCAAGAGTGACCCTGTATAAGCCCCCCACTGCAGGTATCTACCCACTGGCTGAAATTCCTGAGAATTCCAGAGCTGGGCAAAAGGAGGTGGTGGGGATGAGGGTGAGGGCATGGGCACTGCAGCGGCCTTTTCTTCCAGCCACCCTTAGCCTTCCCTTTCGGGAGGTGGGGGGAGCATTCTATTCTCCCCCCCCATGCCTGCTTCTGACCGATTCTCTGCTCTTCTGTAAACTCCTGCTTCTGAGAGACTCATACCATTTAGCCGCATTCCTTTCTAATCTCATCTCCCCTTAGAATCCCACATAGAGAAGTCAAGTCTTTCTGGTCTCTATGACTTTCCTTGGGGCTCCTGCTGCCTGGCCTATAATCTCCCAGCACTGTGACTCTGGGGGAAGGTGCTTTGATATCCATCTGGTCAACCCCTTGCAAGTCTTTGATATCCATCTGGCAACACCCTTTCAGTTCTCTGGCCTCCTTCCTCCATGCCAGTGACCTCCTCTACCCCATTTCAAGCACCCACTCTTACGGGTGCACTTTGACCTCACTGTTCAGAATTGTTCTGTCTCTCAGACTTTAGTTAAAATATCTGGCTGCAATCTTCTGCCCTTCCAGCGCTATTTCTCCCTCTCTCTATTCTAAACTTCATCAAACTTGTCACCCTCTCGACCCTCCTTCATGCCTCCTGTCTTCCCTTCCTGACCACTCCAGCCTGTGCCTCATGGTCGTCACTTAACCACCCCCTTGCCAAGGCCCACAACTCATGGTCTGCGATTTCTAACCTTGGATTCATCTGCTCATCTGCCTACCCCACTCTGGTCTGTACCTGCAGACTCCCACTTGGGCTTGAATCAAATAAGCAACCACACAGCCTGCTTGGCCTCCAAACTCCACTGGGCCCTCAGCGGCTCAGGCCTCCTCCTGGTCTGTCTCATCCCCTTCTCTCCCACTAGGCCGGGAACTCAGAGACACATTTCCTCTTGCTCACCAGATAACCTCGGCTCTTTCTCAATCAGGAACAGCAAATCCATCAGGTAGAAACTACTTGTCTTGTTGCTTCTGTTTCTGAAACAACAAAACCCAGCCAAACACATCTGTCCCATACGCTTCCTCATCTTCTTTCTCATGACCATCTACCCAGGGCGAGTCTTGGCCTCCTGGAACTCAAGGATCCCCCCTTCCTCTGGACCTTTCAGGAGCCAGATCAAATTCCTCCTCCCCCACTGGTCTGGTCTTTGCTGCTCCAATGGCTCCTTCCCGTGAACATTCACACAAGCATAAAATCTCTTCCACCCGTCTCCCAGCTCCATCCCTCCTCTGGTTACCAGCCCCTTTCCCACCTTCCCTCCTCCATGCTCTGCGCACCCCAGTGTGGATCCCAGGCTCCGTGCCACTCTCATCAGGGCGTCCTGTTTGCTCAACTGCCCGTATCACAGTCTGTTAATTTGTTTTTAAATTTCAGATTAATATAAGGGTGTATATGATTAGGTTACCTTGTTTGCATTTGTTAGGTAAAATCTAAGTTGTATTGGAGTCCCTCACCCAGGAGGGGTGCCGTCTACCCCTGCATTGTACCTGTTAGGTGGGAACTTCCTAGGCCCCTCCTCACTCTCCTACCTTGAATTTAATTGTGTTTTTCCTCCCATGTGGGCTTATAGATGTGGGGGTACTTGTTTTTCCATTCTTAAGATACTTTACTAAGGAGAATGTTCTTCAGCTCCTTCCAGGTAAATACAAAAGATGTAAAGTTAACTTCTTGAGACAAAGGCTGGGCTTATTTGTCCCCAGGTTTCCTGCACTTGCGTAGCACAATGCTTGAAACTCAATACGTGAAGCAAGGAACTGGCTTAACTGTGATACACAACCAGTGTCTGGCATTCATAAGTAAAATCTCCTAACTATACATTCAGTTTTCTCAGTTAAAAAAAATTTTTTGGTAGAATCTATGAACTTAAAACATGCAAGGTGATGACAACAGCACTGTACACATTCGTGAAGTTCTGAGACTTTCCTGGTAGACTGTGGGGGCTTCCTCAGCTATTCTGCCATGCCACAAGGAGCACCAAGCTGGCTGCTTAACTGAGGACACAAATACACGCAGCACCGGCCACAGGATTAGCCTCTTCAGTCTGGGCTAAAGTAAATGTTTTTTTCCAAATCCCTTCCTTCACTTTCTTTGGATGTCAACTGGGATAAAGGATAAACTGTTCCATTATAGAGTCCAATCCTGTAAGGACATGGCTATAAGAAGACAATCAGTAATTTATATTCAAAGGATAAGAGAATCTCTTCTGACCAGAACTTGGAGAAGCTGTGAACCCCGCCAGAGCTGAGACCATCCTTCATTCTGAAAGAAGGGTGCCCGTAAGAGCAGCAGGGCAATTCAGGAAGGGCTAAGGGCTGTAACTGACGGTCACGGCCACGTGGTGAAAAAATCGTGCTCACATGGAAAGGGTTTTAAAAATTCTTCCATGAAAGGGGGTCCAGTTAGAAATTGCTATTGTTCTCTAAAAGAGTAGGAGATTATCACATGAAATGCTGAAATTCTCTCTCTTTTTTTTCTTTCGGTAAGATGGATACTTCCTTCCTTTGCCTCACCCTGCACAAGAAAAGCCAGTGAACAGCCTCTTTGGAAGTAAGTACGGAGAATAATCAAGGAACTCAAATTAGATCTCCCATTTGACCCCACAGTCCCATTACTTGGCATTTACCCAGAAGACAAAAATTCATTTTATAATAAGGACATTTGCACTGGATTGTTTATCAAAGCTCAATTTATAATTAGCAAGATATGGAAACAATCCAAGAGCCCATCAATCCAGGAATGGATTGATAAATGGTGGTACATGTATACCATGGACTACTATTCAGCCATAAGAAAAGATGGAGACTTTACCTCTTTCGTATTAACCTATATGGAGTTAAAATATGTTCTCCTTAGTAAAGTATCACAAGGATGGAAAAGCAAGCATCCAGTGTATTCAATGATAATATGAAGTCAATAGACAAACTAAAACACACCCACATAAGAAAAAAACTCAATTCAATCTAAGTTGGGGAGAGGGGAGAGGAGGGAGGGGAGAGGAGGGAGGGGAGAGGAGGGAGGGGGACTGGGGTGCTCCCACCAAATAGGCACAATGTAAGGGTATATGGCACACTTTTTGGGTACAGGACACAACTACAACAGGGACTTGACCTAACAAATGCAAACACTGTAACCTGATCATTTGTACCCTTATATTAACCTGAAATTTTAAAAATCACGATAATAATAATGATAAGAAAAGCCAATGAGGAAAAGGATAAGAGCCAGGAAACCACTGGGGCCGCCCTCTAATCCCTTTGATAAAAGACAACTCCTCTGTACAAAGCTTCAGTGATCCCATCACACCTATGATGCCATGAGCTAAACTGACCATTGTGGCAGATGACATACAGTTTAAAAATCTGTCTTAAGCCATAGTCCTCAGAAAAGTTAACCTTTGTGGGAGTGCAGAAAGGTCAGAAGGGCACATCTAGGCATGGCCACCTGAAGGGGCAGGGTCTTCAGCGACAGGGACAATCAGCAATTGTGGATTCCAGTCCTCTCAAGGAGTCTTGGTTCCTGTAATTTTCCACTGTTATTGTTCTGTTTGTCTCCGTTTTAAAAAGTGGTTTGGGTTAAATTGGATCATTTGTCTTCCCGGTAGTTTTCCAGCCAGGCTTTATTTTCTCAGGGATCTATATGGCTCTAAATGAGACACCCTCACCCTGTTTAGCCGGAGCTCTGGCCAAGAACTTCACGCCCACACTCGCGGCTGTGGTTTGGAGGGGGCAGCAGATGAGGCCTGGTGTCCTCAGCGGCCAAGGCTCCTGCTCTGTGCAGCGCCGTCCACATTTAGACCTTCCCCAGGAGACAACACCGGGCAAGTCCACACTATGGCCTTATGGTGTTTCCTGTCACCAAGTGACTTGGTTGCTCTGGGGAAGAGTTTCTATAAAGAACAGAGACAAACTGCCACACGGGGTATGGCAATGTTTGGCTCACTCAGTTTTCTGTGTGTTTCTTCAAAGTGTCAGGGGAAATAAAAAGCACTTTCCTGCATGACCTCTTAATATGAGAATATGTTCCTTAGTTAAAGGGGTATTTTAGTGTCACAGGACCCCTGCAAGCTCTCCCGATCTCTCGATGAAACAGGAAGCTTATTCACTGGGCTAAATTTCACCTTAATTCCAAGGTGGAGGAAGGCTTGACAGGGAAGCATTACTAGTAGGAAAATTCTAGTGTACTTCACAAAACCAAAGGCTTTCTGTGCCATTTAAGAATACTTACTCCTCACCACGCTTTCACATCTTTGCTGTTACTGAAATTCCCACATTTCCTACTTTTTTAAATACTTATAAAGATATAGCGTTCCTAAATTATATTCTTGCTTGATATCTCAAGATTTGCCAATTGTACTTCAGAACTGTGCTTAATTAAAAACAACAAAAATGCCAGGGGAAATAATCTGGAATAAAAGATTAAACTCCAGGGTCCTGGGAGTCTTTTTTGCTAACTCTCAATTTACTCTCTCCTTGCTTGGTAACGGATTATTTTTCTTGGTTGCTCTGGCACCTTAACCTTGGCTGTGGCTCTCTGAGCAGCTCGGAATCTCTATTCCTGTTTCTGAGGAGCCTGCAACATAAAGATGTCACCGACATGAATGAAAGCGTTTGTACTAAGTGACGAGAGAGCAATTGCCCAACTGCATTTGGACCTCACGACAGCCAGGGACCGCATGATGACGATAACCATCTCAGCGGCTAGCAGGGACTCAACGCTTGCTCCGTGGCAGACACTACTGTAGGATTGTCACTTCTCCCGACAACTCTGTCAGGGAGATATTATTATTTCCCAGCTCTCCAGTGAGGAAACTGATGCATGAAGAGCCTAAATCATTTGACCAGGTGGATGTAGAGGTCAGAGAGGAACCTACAGGGCCTGGCCTCAGAGCTAAGGACCCGATCTCTCACTCTATGGTACTAAAACCAAACCCTCCTTCCACTTTGAATGAGATAGTATAGTTGGTACTAAATTCTGCCTAATAGCAACATTTTAAACAGAGAGCATTAGGTATCAGATCAAAGAGAACTTTTGGAGAAAGAGTTAAGACTTTTTAAAAGTCTTTAAAAAAATTTCATCCTGAAGTAAAGATTATTTTTTAAACAATGCTGTGCCATGAGTATCACAGTTTGGTGGAGGGGAACTGAGCGTGACGGAAGACATCCTATACGGGAGCCAGGCCAAAAAATGAGAATAGAGTTCAAATCCTGTAACCACAGCAGCACAGGGGCCGTCGTGCAGGGGGGACACCCTCTAGGCCTCCACAGTGGCCTTCTGAGGATACAGACAAGAATCTCAGGGGCTTCTGCTGTACACAGGATAATGCATCATCCCAGGAGCTTTCACTTGTCCAAAGTTTTTATCCATTTCTCCGCTATGAGGTCCACTGACTTCTGAGTGGGGGTAGACTGGGACTCACTGTGGAGATTCATGCAACTGGTGCACGTCAAGTTTGGTGAGTGATTTGTAAAGGCCTGTGGCTTTTGATCTGCGGTGTGATCTGGTTGTTTTTAGAAGGTGAGTCAGAAAGAGTTAAAAGTAGTCTCCAAAGAAGGTAGGCCCTCCTGTCCCCAACCAGCCTCACAGAAGGACAAGAGAAGACACAGCAGGTGCTGTCACCCCCCTACACATGTGCACACAAGCCTGCACACACACACACACACACACACACA
>NW_003852428.1:11210346-11218842 GCF_000181295.1 Otolemur garnettii | reverse complement strand
AGGTGAGGAGACTGAGGGGACCCAGGGAAAGGAGAAGCTTTGCCCTCTGCTTGGCCCACAGGGCCCTGGGAGGATGTAATTACATCAGGGCACATATTTGTTGATGGTATAATAATTTGTGCAAAACACATTTATACATCTGGAGAAAAACAACTTCTTAAATACTCAGGGCTACAGAGTCTTGGACATGATTTCACGCGTTATCATTCTGGTTTTATCCTGCAACTCCGCAACAACAGGTAAGCACAGCAAAGTCTCACGTTATAGACAAGGGAACTAAGGCTCTAAGAGATCTAGGCCTTGCCTCGGATTCTTGGTTAACATAGGGTGCAGCCAAACAGAGCCGTGCAGAGGGTGGCCTGCCTGGTGCTCTTTCCTTATTCCTTCAACACTGGACGGAGCAGGGTGGTGTGTGGGGGGTGAGATACACATCTCTCCACCACACCAGGGGAGCAAAGCTGGGGAAGGGGTACACATGTCCCGCACAAAAATAGTCTATTACCTATCCAGATATTTAAATATGAAAAATAGTTAATACTAAAGGAGGTTTGTGACTTTTTTTTTTTTTTAATTTTGTTTGGGGAAACGGAATCCTCTTATAAAGAACGTACTTTGTTAGAAGATCTTCCCTGTGAGTATAGTAAGCAGCAAGGTCACAGCATCTAATGACAGAGTGTCGTCTTGCTCAAACGCCACCCTGCAGTCTGGGCAAAGTCCTCCAGGCCAAGCAGCCTGATTAAGCTCCCAGGACTGAAGCTTGCAGGGCCATCCCTGAAGAAAAGGGCAGCACGTCAATGATGTGGCACTCTTCTCTGCCTTCTACTTCTCACTTAGCTAAAATGGGAGAGCAAGTCCCTGGAAGAGGCACCTGTTAGAGTCAGTACGGCCCCAACCAGGGCCCTCGGGACCCCAAGCAGGAAGATCTGTGATGCTGTCCCCAGTGGCCCAGCCTCCCCTGAGTGTAGAAAAGTCTTATCGGTCATGCTCTTTCAATGACCCTGGAGACTGCACTAAATCTTCCCCATGTGGTGAACTCGGGCTTTTCCTTAATTTCTGTTCATCTATCTGACAGCTGAAGGCTGAGAGCAGACAGTGAAATGCCACACACACCCCCAAAATACCCACTACCCAAATGGGGTCATTTAAGTCTTTGTAAGTCCTGCAAGATTTCTGCTCAGAGACTTCAAAGCAAAAAAGATTAATATAATTAAGTACAAGTACTAAATCCTACTAGTTGAAACAGAAATTGTTATTTTAAAGTATCACTTAGGAAAATATTAATATAAATGTGTCTTAAGAGAATAATTCTCTTGGTCTTCTCTAATAAAACTCTTTACATTATTTAAAAGTAATACTGTATATGTCAAGGATAGCCGGGGGGAAAGCCTATTTTCCTTGTGTCTTATTAAAATGACAAAGTTCTTAGTCTAAAACACTTATTAGACCAACATTAAACTAACCAACTGCCTCTCTCCCACCCTGAAAGAGACAAAACTCCACCGTCCTCGGGAATAAATTTAATCTGTTCCTAAATAAAGAAAACCATAGCGCGTTACAGAAATTAATAAAATGAGAAATGAACAAAGGGAGAAGCAAACTCTGCTCCCTGTCAGATCTCTTTCTGAGTTCATTTGTAAATCTAATGGCCTCAGAATTCCAGTGATTTGGGTTTTCATTTGGACTAGGACAAAATGAGTTTTAACTACATAGGAGAAAAGCGAAGGAAAAAAGTAATCCAGGGACCTAGTGAGGACCTGTTTGCCCCAGCAGGTGCAAGACACTCGCAGAAGAGGGCCTCATGGAACACACACTCTCTATACTCAACAGCAGGCAGGGAAATGATCATTGAAACAAGATTGCCATCAGATAAAAAATTAGAACAACTGGCCACGCACAGCGGCTCATGCCTGAAATCCTAGCACTCCGGGAGGCCGAGGCGGGAGGATTGCTTGAGTTCAGGAGTTCGAGACCAGCTTGATCAAGAGTGAGACTCTGTCTCTACTAAAAATAGAAAAACTGAAGCCAGAGGATTGCTTGAGCCCAAGAGGTTGAGGCTGCTGTGAGCTATGATGACCTCAGGGCCACAGAATGATAAAATAAAATAAAACAACTGATAAAAGCCAGCGCTAGTGAAGATCAGGTATACTGGCAGGCACATGAACTCCTATAATTTTGTGAGAAAAGATTATATAAAGGAGTATTAAAATTAAGTGTACCAACTTCCTGACCCAGGAATCCCCTTTTAGAAATCTACCTAAACAGAAGTCCTGGCACATAATGACACGTGTAGAAAGAGGTTCAATGAAGCATTCTTTGTCATGGCACACAGCTGACAGCAATCTGTCTGTTCCCACCACCGTGGGAAAGGGGACATCCAGACGGGGATGTGACACACAGAACATGATGTGGAGTGGAATGGACAGAACTAGCCCATGAAACGGGGTTATGTAGAAGTTGCATCTCAAGCAATATAGTATATTCTCACTTCATTAAAAAAAGAAAAAAACAAAAACAACAAGGAAAGACCCTCAAAAATGTGTAAATATATTTGTATGAGCAGGGACAGTTGGAGACTAACATATACCAAGCTGCTGGTACTAGTTATTTTAGGAAAGGTGGGATTAGCAGAGCAGGGAGAGAGAAATGACTGCCTCCACATATACCTATACTGTTTCATTGATGACAAAGAGCAGATCTTACTTTTATTAGTTTAAAATTAAAAAAAAAAAAAACACCTTTACTGATGCAGACAAAGCAAATGAAATGCCTAGTTTCCTAGAGCACAAAGCCAAGTAACCACCCTGAGAAGCAAAGACTGACAGGTCTCTGGTCACTCTCAGTGATCACCTGATCAATGATAATATCTCTAAGCAGAATCGTGCTTGAAAAATGCTGTGATTTCTGACAGTTTCAAATGTAACTCTGAATACGAGGAGCTGTGGCCACAAAACTCACGAAAGAAGATTCTTCATCTTGTTCAGTCACTCTCCTGATGCCACTGATTTGACCCCTTTGTGGCCTATTCCCCTCTTTTTGGACTTCAAGTTTTAGATCATGATTTATTTACAAATAATTAAAACAATTATAACAGTCTGATTAGAGCATAAAGGCACTTTATGAGCATAAAGACCCAGTCTACGGGGCCCAGAAGGCTTCTTGGAGTCCCAGAGACTCACCAGGACTGGAAGCACTGCCTTTGTTAGAACTCTAGATCAGCAAATCCAGTCTCTGCATTTCCTGGCTGTGCCACCCTTCATCCGGCTGTACCACCAGCGAATGCCTTCCTCTTGTACAGGGTCAGCTCCTTCCTGCCCAGGAGCCTCCTCCAGCCTGCCTCTGCCACATGGCAGCTCCTGCTGCAGGGATCAGCCTCTCCATTTATTTATCCAAGACCTGCTTTGTGTTCTTCAAATAGAAGAAATGAACAAAGTGCTGTGTGTGCCTGGCACCATGTTGTCGGTGGGCGAAGGTACAGGATGTGGTGGCCAAACAGACTTTTTATGGCCACTGCGTCATGTGCACTGATCAACAAAGAGCCTGGTGCCAGGCAAATAGGCCACACTCCCTCAGCATGCTGGGCCATTTCTTTGTATCCCTCAAAACTGTACCATTAGGGGCATCATGTAATAGCTGCTGGCTAATCAACTGCTCTAAGGGTTAGGGCACTTTCGTGTGACAGTAAGGAGGGCAGACTCGCAGAGCTGAAGGTGAAAAAAATAGCAGAAGATGGTAGAAAAGCAGAAAGAAACACTCACAGAAGAAGTATCACCAAACAAAGGCTAAGAGAGAGACACGCGGGATGGGAGTACAGGTCAGACAGGGCAACTGTTACACAGATTTTACTTTTGTGTAAAATTATTATCTGTGACAGTATAGTTTAGTCTGCTTTACCGTAACCTTCAGGGTAAGCTTTAGGATCCCTTTCAATTCCCCAGTATAGAGTATGATGCTTCTTCACAAGCTAAAGTGCATCAAGATTCCTTCCCTTCGGTCTTTCTAGATGTACAAAACCAAAATGTTTCTCCATAATTACGCGTTTCCATGTAAAGAAAGTACACTGAACAGACAGAACATGACAGAAATTATATTACCCAGTTTTTAAGCCTCTCAAACACACATGGAACTTAAGACTGGTCCCATACGACTGTGCTACATGGGTTCTTGGCTGATGCAAAAACTGTGAAGAATTTAAAGAGAAAAACACAGATCAGGGAAAAACAGGAAGTCCCAACTTTGAAAAACACTCAATCCACCTTCTACGCAAACCACAAAAAGATTCGACAAACGAAGTATTTGTTGACACTGGCTGTAATTTTTGAAAAGGGATAGAACCTTAAAATACATCTGGAACGCAACCCAAATCACTTCCTGGCTCTTTCTTTATTCTTTCTTTTTGTAAAAACACATTTTAAAGGAACTACTAAGTAGAAATCTAAAGTTATTCTCATATTCATCACTGAATAGATTAACAGACTTGTAAGAAGATCTGACTGTTTTCAAGGACTCGCTTCTGTGTGCACAGGGGGCTGTGCTGGGCGTTCTCTCCTTACCACATTTCATTAATCCTCCTGAAAACAGCAAGGGAGGGAGGCTGAGCTCTTGTGAAATACATGGAGACAGGAGCTCATAGGGAAAAATAATCTACCCAAGGTCATAAAGCTAGTTATTGGCAGAATTGGGACCTTGGCCTCTAAATCCAGCCAAGTAAGCTGGGAGGCATGTGGACCACCAGGTTTATTTCTCAGGCTCCCCACACATTAGCTGTGCTAAGACCTGTCTATGATTCAGCGTCTTCACTAACACAGGGTTGTTCCTCCAAACCTGTTGCCTGGGGGGCAGATTTTACTGTTAACTGAGATTATGGACCAGCGGGACCAGACCACCAACTCCCTCTTTCTCCTTCATATTAGAGCACTGGAGATGCAGGGGTCTGCAGGTGTGAGGCCGTGGCCTAAGGCCGAAGCCCTGCCATATGAGGGACCCTATGGCCTCCCTGGGACCCGGGGATGCAGCTTTAGGACAGAGTGAACATTACTCCTTTAGGCATGTCCAAAAATCTTCTAGAATCTACTTGCTTGTAAGAATAGTCATAGCTTGTGGACAGACGGCAGGCCAGAAACTACTGCCTCCATCATCTGGGTCACATCCACACAGCCCCTCGTGTGGTCTAGAGGGCGATGGGAGGGATCTTAACCCTGGGGTGTGTGACCATGCTGACCCAAACTGACTGGATTTAATGACCCTTCCATGGCAGTGGGGTGAGGAAGAGCAAGAAGAGGAACTGTGGTGGCTGCTTTGTGATTTCTGTAAAAAATGCAAAGCTGCAATCTCAGTGCAGTAGTTTCCAGAGCACCTTCTACACCGAGCCCCCGGCTGTCTCCCCGGCCCCTTGGCTTTCAGAAGACTTTTCTTATTTTCATTTTTATAAATATGCTTCCCTTGCTTAAAAAATGAGCAAAAATTGGTTTTGCATAAGTTCAGGGTTTGACTTTTGCTTAGTCCCAACCTAAGCAAAATCAAGCAAAGTTCCCATTACTCAACATTTAACCCCATCGACTCTGACAGCCTCAGAAGGAAAGGCGCCTGACGTGCACAATGCTTTTACGTTTTTAAAAGCAGCTCATGGAGGCAAAATTCTGCCCGGGCCACTCCCTGGGGGGCCCTTCCAATTCTCACTATCTCTAGAAAATCTCTGCCACCAAGGTGCTGCCATGAACGGCCCATTTGGCACCACCTGGGTAAGATGTGTTTGTTCAGCACCTGTTATATGTCCTTGGCGCTGTTCTAGGCGAGAACCATGCAGCACACACAAGAGGTTTAGGAGGCGGTCCCCTCATTGGAGGAGGTCACAAGAACAATAAGCAACAAGCAGAGGACAGTGAGGGCAGCACTCGCAAACAGTGAGAACAGGCTGCCCACACTGGAGAAGACAGGGCAGGTCTTGAATCCCTAGAGAGGGTGGAGGGCTCCGAGGGGTGCAGGGAGTGACTGAGCTCAGCCCACTCTGGGCTCCCTCAAGGAAGGCTGCAGAGGAGTGGGGGGAAGTTGGGTGGGCGGCCTGGGGTCAAGTCCATCACGCCAGCAGGAAATTGAGATCAGATGTGATTGGTACCAGGAAGGACTGTGAAGCTTGTGATGAGGAGATTCTGAATGCTGATCGACTGGAGATGTGCACCATGGACAAAGGTGGCAAAGAAACAGAGTCAGGAAGCCAACTCTTGTCACGGCACCCAGGGAGGAGGTGCTACATCTGGGACCCATGCTGGTGACGTGGAGGGCAGGAGCCACCAGTGGATGTGAGGAAGGTCTGTTTCTTGTCAGCCTCTGACATCCCTCTTCCCTGTGTGCACCTTCCTGGGTGGGGATGGCACCTCCTTCACCACTGTGGCCAGGTTGTCAGGAACACTGACCAAAGGAAAGAAAGACTTTGGGGTTTCAACTAAGGAGGCAGCTGGACCCTGGAGAGCGCCAGCGGAAGATATCCCCTGAGACAGAGCACCCATCCTCGGAGTTACATAAAATACAACAATACTTAGTTACAACAAAGCCTAAACCACAAGAGGTGGACGTCCTTACTGAAGTTTAAAGAAACAAGGCCGTGTCCGCAGAGCCAGACTGCTTTAGACCAGTCTGCCTCCCACTGACATCTAAGGATTCTAGGCTGGACAGATGTCCCTGGGGACACTATACTGTTGGAGACCCAGCAAGGACACACCTGTGCTGCTCAGTCAGCCCCTAGGATTCCACAAGTGGGCAGCGACAGCTCACAGGGTCCCTTCTGTTCTGCCCATGCATGGCCAAAACCTAAACCTTAAATGTCCTTCACCCTTGGTGGCTCCATCCAGTAGCTCATGGGAATTTCTCTAACTCCCAATGGTTGTGCCCACACAGAACAGGCAGCATGGTGGGGGCTGCAGGGGATTAGAGGCAGTGAGGCCACTGGACATGCAGGCCACTGTTCAGAGGATGCAGGAGGAGGCTGAGTGACCAGGAGATGCCCAGGGACAAGGACACAGAGTCAGCAGGCACCAGGCCCATCAGGCCAACCAGGAGGACCACAGGACTGGTGTCTATAAATCTCAGTGGTGCTGTCCCCGCCTGTGCTGCCTCAGTTTCCCCTGCCCTGGAGAAACCCAAGGCAGGGGAGTTAGTCCTAGAAGTTTGCTGGTGACCCCTAGCACCCAGCCAGCTGGATGGCCCTGGGAGGGCATCCCAGGGCCCTGGTCGTTTCCTGCCCTGCTGGCTCCCTCCTCGGGCAGTACGTCCTCTCCCTCTGTGTTTGCTGCCGATGCTTCTGTGTGGCTGATGGGTGAACAACAAACGGAGCAACCGCCCACTGGAGGAAAAACATTTATCTCTAAGTGAAGAAGTTATGCTCACCAGCGATCCATTCTGGCCTGCAAAGCAAATGTGTTTGCTAAGCTAATGTTTATCTGATGGCAAACTTCTGTTGGGATAAACAGAAATATCACTAAGATCTCTCCATTGAAAGCCCAATGTGGGCAGAGTCAATGCTGATGACCACGTGGTTCTAGTCTTGGCCACCAAGGGTAACTGGCCTGTGCCCTCTGGGCAGCCCTGGCAGTTTCGGGCAGGAGAGCTTTGTTGGGAAGCCTGGTGGAAAACCAGCCTGTTCTGGGGCAGCAGAACCTGTGTTCGAAGGAAACTTATTTTAGCCACAGCAGAGGCCTGGAAAGGGCTGAATTGCTCAAAGTGGAACTGTATTCTGCGTTTCCTGTATGCCCAGCCCAGCTGTAGGCAGGACACACAGGAGGAGGGGCCCGACTGCAGTCGGGGCGCGGACCGAGCTCGGGTATAAAGGCTGCTCAGGGATCTCCCAGGGGCTCTGGGGATGTTCCAATTAAATGCTTCTTCTCTCCCCCTCCTTTCTTCTTCCTCACTCGACTTAATGGTTCTCCTACCACAGAACTTACTATTAGATCACAGTCTAAAGATAAATGTTCATTTGTCCCATTTGGCAATGTGCAGTGGCTAAAAGCTGACCCCCGTGCAAATATCACTTCTGGCACAGTTCTGTTCTTTTTCCCATGGAGGTGACAAGCAGGAGAGTGCTTATCATACAAGTCGTATGTAGGCTTGCTTATTCACAGACACGGCCTTGAGATTGATAACCAAGGTTTAGAACCTGACGAGTTTGCTTTCCTTGCATTTGGTATTACATTGTCCTAGGATTTTGAAGGATATACTACATTTACCTGGGCACAAGGCGAAGCAATGAAACAGAATTTCTCTTGTGCGTTGGAAGGTGTGCTCATGTGTGTTCCTTTGCTATACTGTGTATTTTCTGGGGTAAGAGAACTAGCAGGCAGTAGGCAGAGACAATGTGCGCATTAGGATGTGTGCTAGAAAAATGCCCGGACCCACGTCTGACCCAAAGTCCATCCACCCATCACACACCACTGTAAGCGGCTGCTCTTTTCTGGAGCTGGATCCTTCACGTTTGTGAGCAGAAAACATTTTCCATTTTTCTCTGAG
>NW_003852428.1:11206742-11210315 GCF_000181295.1 Otolemur garnettii | reverse complement strand
ACTTGAGGCCATGACTATCAACCAGGACAATGTAGTCAGCAACGAGAGGGTGGAAAAAACCTATCTTCAACAATGGCAGTAAAATCCAGTCAAGACCCACTAAGCACTGTGGTTCGTTATTTGAAGAATGCACAAACTTTCTGTATTGGAAAAAAACATAGATGCAGCTTTTATCCTGAACGAGAGATATTTTGTGATTCTCAAACTCACTTTAAGTAAAAATAACCCCCAAATCATATGAAACTGATTACTATTTCAAAAACAAGAAGGAAAATGTTGGATTCTTAAACTGGCTTTTCAAATGAGAATTGGACAGGGGATGTTGCCAAAGCAGATTACAGCCCCAAACGTACGGAGGCAAGAATCTTCAGAGGAGCGCAGAGACGGTGGGACTGGCTAGTCCTGCCTTTTTTGTAAGGTGATACCTGCTTAGTGTCCTGTTCCTTGCAGTCTTTTATAATTAAAATTATTTGGGGCCTATTTTCCTTTTGGAATGTCACAATAGATCTCAGCTAAAAAATATTCTTTTCGATGTGGTACTTTTAGAAAGAAATTTATGTCTGTGCCTTTGGTGTACAGACACCCTTGTTTGATCGGTCTTGCTCTATTGCACTTTGCAGACATCACATTCTTTACCAAGTGAAGGTTTGCTGTGACCCTGAGTGGAGCAAGTCTGGAGGTCCCATTTTCCCACGAGCATGTGCTCACTCTGTGTCTCTGTGCCACATTTTGGTCATTCTTGGCAACATTTCAAACTTTTCCCCTATTATTGTGTTATGGTGATCAGTGATCTCTGACGTGACTAATTTAATTGTTTTGAGGCACCATGAACCGCACCCACATAAAGTGGTGAAGTTAATCCAGTAATGCTGTGTGTGTTCTGCTCGCTGCATCGACCAGGCGCTCCCCTGCCTCTCTACCTCTTCTTGGGTCTCCCTATTCCCAGAGACATAACAATACTGAAATCAGCCAGGATTTCAACATGACCGTGGCCTCTAAGTGTTCAAGTGAAGGGAGGAGTCACATGTGTCTCACTTTAAATCAAAAGCTGGAAAGCTCAGTGAGGAGGGCACGGTAAAAGCTGAGACAGGCCGAAATCTAGGCCTCTTGCACCAAACAGTTAGCCAGGTCAGGAACACCAAGGAAAAGGTGCTGAAGGAAATTACAAATGCTACTTCAATGAACACATGAATGATAAGAAAGCAAACAGTCTTACTGCTAATCTGGAGAAAGGTTAAGTGGTCCAGATAGAAGATTAAACCAACCACAGCATTTCCTTGAGCCCAACCCTAATCTAGACGGAGCCCCTAAATCTCTTCAATTCTGTGAAGCCTGAGAGAGGTGACGGAGGTGCAGGGGAAGTGAGAGGCTAGCAGAGGCGGGTGCATGAGACTGAAGCGGTCTCCATCACAGAAAGGGAAAGCAGCAAGCCATCCAGAAGATCCGGTAAGATAACCGATGAAGGTAACTGCACCAAACAACAGACTTTCCATGCAGATAATACAGCAGTCCATTAGAAGAAGATGGCATCGAGGGACTTTCATAGCTAGAGATGAGAAATCAATACCTGGCTTCCAAGGACAGGTTCACACTCTTGTTTGGGTTAACGCAGTGGTGACTTTAAGTTGAAGCCACAGATCATTTTCTATTCTGAAAATCTGAGGGCCCTTTAGACTCATGCTAAATCTACTCTGTCCCTGCTCTAGAAATGGAAACACAAAGCCTGGGTGACAGCACAGCTGTTTACTTTATGGCATAACTTACCGAATGTTTTAAGCTGACTGCTGAGACCTACTCCTCAGAAAAAAAATTCTTTTAAGAGTGCGACTGCTCAGTGACAATGCACCTGGCCACCCAGGAGCTCTATTGAAGACGTACAAGGAGATTAATTGTTTTCATGTTTGCTAATACAACGTCTATTCTGTAGCCCACGGATCAAGAAGTAATTTTGACTCTCAAGTCTTATTATTTAAGAAATACACTTTAAAAGGCTATAGTGGCCACAGACTATGAGTGATGCCTCTGATGGATCTAGGCAAAGTAAACTGAAAACCTTCTGGAAAGAATTTGGTATTCTAGATGTCATTAAGAACATTCATGATTCATGGGAGAAAGTAAAAATATCCACGTTCATAGGAACTTGGAAGAAATCAATCCCAATACTCCTGGATGACTTTGAAGGGTTCAAGACTTCAGTGGAGGAAGGAACAACAGATGTAGTAGAAACAGCAAGAGCACAAGGCTTAGAAAAGAAGCTGAAGATGTGACTGAATCTCTACGATCTCACGAGAAAGCCCGGCTGAATAAGGAGCTGCTTCTTTCAGATGAGCAAAGATAGATGGTTTTTTGAGATGGAATCTATTCTCGGTTAAGACACTGTGAATGTTGTTGAGAAGACAATCAAGGACTTAAAATATTACATTAAGATTTTTTTTATGGCTCCTGCCTGCAATCCCAGCACTCTGGGAGGCCAAGGCAGGTGGGTTGCTTGAGCTCAGGAGTCCAAGACCAGCATGAGCAAGAGTAAGACCATCTCTAAAAATAGCCAGGGCATCTGTAGTCCCAGCTACTTGGGAGGCTCAGGCAAGAGGATTGATTGCTTGAGCCCAACAGTTTGATGTTGCTGTGAGCTATGACGTTATGGCACTCTACCTAGGCTGACAAAGTGAGACTCCGTCTCAAGAAAAAAAAAATATTTTTTTATAAACAGTGGCAAAGTTGGAAATCTAATTTTGAAAGAAGTTCTATGGGCAAACTTCTTCAGTTCTAAAGAAGTTTCTGTGGGCAAAATGCTATCAAACAGCCTTTCTAGCCATAAAGAAATCTTTCATGAGAGGAAGAGTCAACCAATGTGGGAAATTTCATTATGGTATTATTTTAAGAAATTGCCACAGCCACCCCGACCTTCAGTCACCACCACCCTGATCAGCCAGCAGCCACCAATGCTGAGGGAGGACCCTCCACCAGCAGAAAGACTGCAACTCACTAAGGGCTCAGATGATCATTAGCACTGCTTAGAAATAAAGAATTTTTTAATTCAGGTATGTACCTTTTTTTTACATATTATGTTACTGTCTACCTATTCGTGACCACAGTATAATGTAAGCATAAGCATAACTTATTTGCACTGGAAAACAAAAAAATCTGTGTTGACTTATTGTGATATTTGTATTGTTGTTGTGATCTGGAAGTGAATCCACACTATCTCCAAGGTGTGCCTGTACAATGTGATGGACACGTTAGGCTACTTAACAGAAACAGTGGACTAAAAAGTTTCTTACTTGGTGGTTTCATTTATCTCCTATTTTTATATAGGACCCTATTAGATGCCTTCTTTACATCCTTAAATTTTCTATGACTCTCCTAAAAACAAATTCATTGTCATGCCTAACCTGATGATTACAACACACATTCTGAAATATTCAAGGTTTGGAAACTGACAAGCTAATGCTGGGTTTCTGAAAGTACACTCCCTGGAACACTATTTCTTCCTGATGTTAATAGGTGTTATATATTTTCAGGGGCCGAAATAACTTTAGAAAACAAAGTTAGGTGTTTTTTTTTTTTTTTTTT
>NW_003852428.1:11198723-11206485 GCF_000181295.1 Otolemur garnettii | reverse complement strand
GAGCCACAAAGTTAGTTTTTTAAACTACAGAACTTCTCAGACTTTAATGCGCCAATGTATGTTATACGTCTCCAAAGAAACATTAGAGAGTTTCCCAAATGTTTTTGTCTGCAGAACCTTGTTTTAGGGGTTCATGTCCCGCAGTCCTCCATGGGACACTTTGGGAAATGCTTCCCTGACCTCATCTCTACTCTGTAGTGAATCAGGGTAGGAGTAGATTAAACAGGAAAAAGAGGCAACAGGACTGTGCCAGGCCTCGGAATCGCAGGTCTAGGCTACCACCCGTCTTCCCAGTCTATACACTCCCTGAGATACTAGTATGTCATGAAAACAACTGAGAACATTATGACCAGCATTTTTTTTTTATAGAACAGAACAGAAAGCCAGGCATGGTGGCTCATGCCTGTAATCCTAGCACTTTGAGAGGCCAAGGCGGGAGGATTGCTTGAGGTCAGTAGTTTGAGATAAGCCTGAGCAAGTTTGAGGCCCCGTCTCTACAAAAAAAGAAAGATTAGTGGCTGTGGTGGTGTCTGCCTGTAGTGCCAGCTATTTGGGAGGCTGAGGTAGGAGGATCACTTGAGCCCAGGAGTTTGGGAATACAGTGAGCTAGGCTGATGCCATTGCACTCTAGTCTGGGTATCAGAGCAAGACTCTGTCTCAAAAACAAAACCAGAATAGACAAGCATGCACACAGCAGGGACATCTGTTTTTGTTTGTGGGTGTGTTCACATGTATGTGTCTACAGACCAGGACACATACAGGATGTATTTCTTACTACAGGACAGGATGCATTTCTTACTATCCACCTTCCCAGGAGGTATTTCATCTACTCTCACATCTCAAGTTCTTTTTCCATGTCAACAGTGCTCACACCTGTGTTCCTACGTGGGACTTATCTCATCTCCTGAGCCTTACATGGACAGAGTCCTCTGTGTGGATGGCAGGTGCCTCTGACGTGGTGTGTTCACAGATGAACTCACCATTTAGTCCCTGCAGCTCCCTTCCATGTCACATTTCCTAACGGCTGTCCCCACTCAAGCTCAGGTGTTACCTCTGATGCTTCCCTCTTCCCGGCTCCTCCATTTCCGGTTAGTCACCTAGCTCAGCCGCTCCTGCCTCCTGCCCACCTGCCGGACTCACCTGGGCCTTCCCGCCCTGTTCCTGGAGCTGCCCGGTGCTAGCTCTCACGGGTTTGCTAGACCCTGACTACTGGGTGATCTCTCTCGACTGCCTCCCTCCAGTCCATCTTCCATTCTGCAGCTGCAGGGATCTTCTGAACAGGCAGATCTGATCTGTCAGTCCTTCACAGCACCCCCCTCCTCTCCAGGCGCAACCCCAGTCTCCTCGGTTTGGCTTTCAAGGCCCTTTGAGTCTGGCTGTCACCTTCTCTCCCCACACTTAGATTGTGGACACAGAGCATCTCCTTGGGTCCCCTTCCACTCCTCCTTCTGCCACCACCCTGACACTCCTGCACATCCTTCCTTCCAGATGTCACCTCATCTGGAGGCTTTCTCTGATCCCTGGGCTCAGGGAACCCTGCCCAGTTCCTGTCTCCCATAGCACACTGAGGCCTGTCATGACCCAACTGTAGCTTACTGAATTACTTGGCACACAGTTGGTGCTCAATAAAACCTTGTCGAGTGGGAGCATGACTCTCACCTGTCCTCAAGCAGTGATGTTGGATTAAGCAGCTTGCTGGCTCTGAAACCAGCTTGCAGAGTGAACTACCATAATCACTTTTGATCAGATTATCCAACCGTGAATTATAACTAACCTACAGGGGTCATGAAATGAACTTGATAGGTCATGTCCAGCACTGAACATACCTGGGTTGCAATGTAAGATCTACTGTTGTGCCAGGGGGTTGAACACCCTGAAAGCCCCACCGCTGGATCTGCTCTCCAGTGAAGGCTGAGACCAGGGACTTTGTGTTCTCTGACGTCTTTAGTCTCGGCTTCTTTATAATTTTCTCTTTTGCCTGAAATTTTTATATTTTACATCTCTTCTTCTATACTCCCGTAAGCTTCGAGAAATCAAGGTTTCAATTTACTGCACGATCATGTTGATTTTCAAATATCTCCCTTCTCCAGCTGAATGAACGCTGTTTCCTGGGCCCCTCCATGATGTCTCCCCAGGAACCTCTAACCCCGCATTCTAAAACTAACAACGATAATTTGTTATTGGCGAGGAATGTGAGAAAAGCTTTCTCAGTTGTTCTGATAATAATTGTATGAATTAGATCCTCTTATTTCCTGTCTTCTCTGGAGATGGGGAAACAGAGAACTAAGTACTCACCCCAGATCACACAGCAGGCTGTGTGACTGAGTTAGGAAAGCCAGTCTGAACCCCGGTCTGCAGTGTATTCCCAACTCTGTATGCACCTCTCCCATCACAGCAGTCCTCTGGCCACTCCGTAATGAGATGCTTGCTGTATCTCTCCCACCTAGCTGATGACTGAAAGTTGTACATATCCAGAGGGGTCATTTATCCTTTGTGCTTCCTGCACTCAACAGTTTTGGCTCCAAATATTTGCTGAATGGCAAAATCAATGAATTTGTAAAAGTCTATGGCTGATTGGCAAGGAGGAAACAGGGGAGGAGCCAGCCAGAGGAGCGTGTGTATCTACTTAATGTTTACTTTGCTTCATTAGTAAAAATAATGCAATGTCAGGGATGCACTGAAAATTGCCCAATTTTCACAGGGGTTGAAGGCTGGAATGCACTTTGTAACACTCCTGCTGACGTTTCTAGAGAAGATCTATTCTCCCCTAGATATGCACATAAGTTGAGGAAATAGACACTTCAGCATTTTTTAAACAGAGAAATGAATTCTCATTATCAGGGCTCACTGATACTTCAAACCGGGTGATAATGGATGGAGAAGTACAGAATCCAGGTCCTTCTCAGGCACAAGTGGCTTTAGGATGTTGGGGAAGCCACTGGGTCATCTCGTGTGGCTCTGATGGACTCTAAAGGCTTCTAATTATGTGACTGTCGATACATTTGTATGATAGCCTATGGCAGGTGAAGATGACCAAAGTTTTGACCTAAACGCAACAGTTTAGCCCTGTTTGCGTTAGGTATTTATACTGCGGTATGTAGTTTGCATGGAATTCACTTGACCTTTCTTAATTGCCTATTGTTGTCTACAGACCCAACCCACACATTTTTCCATATTAGACAGTGGTTCACGCTGGTTAGTTGACATAATGTTATCAAAGTTAGGCGTACAGTTACTGCGTAGATGGCTCCAACCGACCGCAAAAATATTCACCTCCCCTTGCCACACAGTTAGGACAACGTTTTCACTGGCTAGCATATGCTGTTGTTTGCCTGCTAAACCCAGACTCCCTCCCTAACCAGGTGTCACTCGCTGGGTTATTCTGACTGTGCTGTGAGTACTCTGATGAGCACCAAGGTATGGGTTTTGAGAAGATATAAATTATTAATAGGTAATTTCTGACTTGTTTATAATCTAGATGGGGACACAAGATAAATGTACAAAACATATCCTACAAGTAGACAGATATGCAAACTTGGTGTAATTTTGCAACCATAATTTTTATGCTTCCACTCTTCTGCCATTTCAACACATTTGTTTGAAAAACACTAAGTACGAACAGCCTAATTCAGTAACTGTTGAACAAAACTAAAATATTAATCAGGTAAAGAGAGCTATCTCCCATGTAGCACCTCTTCCCCCACAACCTGCCCCCTCCCCGCCAAAAAACCCCCAAAACCCAAACTCTAAACATTCCATTATAAAACATATTTAGGTGAGGAAAAACCCCAATCTATATAAGCCTTCTGCTTATTCAAGATTAAACAAGAGACCCTAATGTTTTCAATGGCATGTTTGCCGTGATTTTATCAGATACCACTTAGTTATCTTGGAGTCCAACAGAACACTCCCCGTTGGCAGTCTCTCTGATGAGGATTTGCTAGTTTCTCACTTGTGCTACAGACCCTTAGTAAGAGGTCAGGTAGTGCCCTCTGTGACTGTAGCAGGAGGTCACCTCCCTTGCTGGGAGGGCGGGAGTTAGTCTGCGGATGTCAAGAACAGAGCAGGCGAGTTCCCGGGTGTGTTGTTCTTGGAGGCCCTTCTAAGAGGAACAGCAGTGGCAGGCCTTCTATTGGGTGCGGTCATCAGTTTTAACTGTCCTCTTGAGACCTCTTCTAAGCATAAAAACGAAATTCTGGAAAAGGCACAAAGAATCCTTGCACCGACACTTGATAATCAAGTAGCGAAGGAGAGAGCAACGCGGCATGCATTTGCTTGCACGGGGGAATCTCCACTTTAGGAAGCCTGGGTTATTTTAGGTATAGAATGAATTCTCCATATTCTGAGCAACGTTAGTTGTTGTGAATTCAGAAAAATAGTTGTACTTAAAAAAAATCATTAATTTTTTTTCCTCACATGATGAAACATTTCTGGTATCTCTTTCTTTCTGCCGAGGCATTATACCGACTACCAGAAAGAGTCATAGCTCCTCAGCGAGCTGCACGGTCGTCCTATGTGGTTTGCCATGAGATTCGTTACTATGTAGTTGAGTCAACACTGAGAGTTTGTGAGGGCTTAAGGATTGTGGTATTTCTTGGGCATTATTTCCTTAGGTATCAATCCTTAATGTGAAGCTGCTGGGAGAAAGGTAAACTTATTACAATATATTCCATTTTTCTACGCATACTTTTAATGTGCTTGCACTGCTGTCCTGTGCCTTAGGTTATACATCTCTAAAAGGCAGGCACGGGGTCCCCTACAGTGAGTCTAGACGCCAGCCAAGTGGCACAGGTAAGGTGGAGAGTTTAAGTGCTTGGATGATGTGTGTGGACATCACAGTGGAAAGATCTGCCTCCTTTCCTCCACAGTTTTCTAATTCTTCTTGATACAAACTGTCCATGGGATGAAATGATGCCTGTCTGTCAGTGTGAAATACAGAAGCAGATGTGACCTGCAGAGGTTCAGAGCTCATCTTTCTGGGTTTCCCAGACACTGCAGGCTAAGACCAAGGACCACTGGAATGAGAAGCCTCCAAAGAAAACTCTGGACCCACAGGAAGCAGGGTGATGACTCACTAGAAGGATCCTCCCTCTGAATCAGCCCGGTCTCGATGTGACCCTAGAGTGGGCCCTGGGCTCTCGAAGCCAAAACAGAATTAAGATCTGAAACCAAGGTTTTGTTCACAAAGGAGCCTACACAGGAAGTTAGCCTGGGGATGCCAGCTGAACCCGAGCCACAGCCACGGACTCTGTTTTCCTTCTCTGGCTGCACTGGGCCTGTTATTCTGATTTCCTGGGTACTATGTACCATCAACAGCTTCTGAATCCCTCTAAAGGAGGGAAGAAGCAAGATGCAGTTCTGAATTCCATGGGGGAGGAAAACAACCATTACAAAAACATACAAATTATTAACTCCTAAAACGTCAACTGGAATAACAATGAGCAGCATGTCTGTGTCGGTTGCTCTGGTGAGTGAGTTCAGAACTGGCTTTCACTGATTTGGAGTTTAAAGTACCCAAAGGACATGATGAATTGCACTAGCCACGAATTCAGTGCCTGGCCATGCACCCGAGCAATTTCAAGTTTCGGGAATCTCTTGGAGCGCTCAGAAGCCAGAGAAACAGCAGCCTACTTAACTTCTCCCTTCTGTCCCCTCAGAAGCCACTGCTCATCTGTGGTTCCCTGACTTCTTATTGCAGGATAAACTTTTTGTTTCTAAATTTAAAAGTCTGCAAAAGTATGAGATCAAACCTTATGAAATACTGTCAAGGTCACTTTTACCTTTTCTATACCTAGACCACTGGATGGAGAGATAGTGCATTCATAAAATTCCAGATTCAATGCTATTATTTCCATGGTGACAACATGTCACTTTACAGAGAATTATGATTTTATCAGGGCACGGTGAGGTGAAGAAGGCAGGTGGGAAATAAATGGACTATAAAAAGCAGAAAATAAATCATGTTTGTGCAAGTGCAGCTCATGAGCCCTCTGGTGCAGCCCACACGGCCACCTAAATAAATTAACCCGAGCAGCATGTTACATTCTGAACACTTCAACTTGGCCAGTAACAAAACAGTCACTTGGCTTTCAAGAGTCTCAGCTCTGTCAGTGAAACTAGCTCAACCACTTATGTCCTTATATGTACATGATGAAAAGACAGGGCTGGTCATTAGTTAGGACACAGAGATACGGGAAGGGGCAAAGCAGAGAAGCCTGCAGACCCAGGGGGCGTTCGGAGTACCCTCTGACTTCTGCCATTGACCACTCGGTTCCAGTGGAGCTGCGTGTGCAACTGTGCCCTGACCGGGGAGGCGGGTGGCTGGTATCAGCTTAGAAAGATCCCAGTATACAGTAGAGCCTTTTGAATCGCCTTGTGGATATTTACTGCTGGAACTAACCACTTAAGAGCATTCTGATTATGTCACATGCTGTCCCCAGATACAAGCGAATAATTAACTTTGCATGGCAAGCCAGCCACCGAAAGATACGGGAACTTTAACGTTCAGTCTCCTCAAGTTTGAGCTTACTAACATTTTAACACACTTCTATTTCAGAGGAGACCTCAGAACCTCTTTCCTTACAGTTCTTTGGGTCTAACTCAAAGAGGAACTTCGCCATTTTCTCCCAAGTTCCTGTTTTCTGCTCAACAATTCCTGAGCACTGTTAATCCTTTCCTAAACTGAAAAGCAACATCAGCCATGGTAGCCAGGATACCCTGCTCACTTTTTCATAAAGACTCAGCTTGGTATTATCCATCTGAATTCAGTGCCTTCTATTTTTAACCCTTCAAGGTCTGAAAGCCACTGGACAAATAAATGGCACCATTTTACTCATTAGAAGTACATTTTTTTCAAGTTAGAATGTAGAAAATAACCTATTTTCCTAGTTTAATTCGTGGTACTTCCCTACTCCATTCTTCCTCTCTATTTATTTCCCTCAACAAATTTCTTGCTGAGATATTTTTAATCACATGATCTTGAAGGCAGTTGTTTTTCTTAAAAGTACTTATCTTAAAACAAAACAAAAAAACCCAACCAACCAGGCCCCCCCCCAAAAAATTAAAATGGTTGAAAACTACCAAGAAAAATAAACTTTATTCTAAGGGTTAAAATGTTTCCTCAAATTAAAAGCAAAACCCCAAAGTTACTTTTTTAAATTTTTTGCCAAAGTGTAAGTAAATCACATAATCAAATCTGGGGTAAATGTTTCCTGGGGCTATGGTCTCTGAAGCCCCTGTCCTTGGCCCGTGTTAATACACAGCCAGGTTCTTCTCTGAGGGCCCCGGTGACTGCTGTTAGACAGTTTCTAATGAGGCCTCCTGGTCTGGAAGCAGACTGCATGTGGGCATTACAGAACACCCCCGCCCCAGAGCACTACACGTTTCTGGTTTTAAAACACTAGAAAAACATTTCTAGGGTGTGTGGGAGACACAGACGTTCTCCTTGACCAAACTTTAATCAGGCTCTTCTTTAGGGCCTCTTTTCCTCGTCTGTGGGCCAGTGTGCAGCTGCAGCAAGAATCCTGCCACGATACCTCCACTCCTGGAATCTGGTCACCCTTGATATCTGGTCAAGTTCCTTATCTCCTACCTTAGATGCCTGAGCCCTTGGTTTCCCTTCAGGAAGAATTCTGTCAGGTTGGTTTAGCAAGAATCCCAGACCCTTGATCTCTCCTCTTAGGGATTTTCCACCCACTGACCAGTAACTATTCAAAGTTGAGCCAGATTTCTCTACCCTGGGTGGATAATCTTTTTTTTTTTT
>NW_003852428.1:11191681-11198377 GCF_000181295.1 Otolemur garnettii | reverse complement strand
ACGGTTAAATAGGTCCCTATTAGCATAACCCATTTTTTAATGCATGTAAAAGTTTCAGGATGACACAAGATATGTTAAAAATAAGTCCATAGATACTGACAGACTATGAGTTTCGGCAGAAATACTGTGCAGGTCAGTAATGTGAATTGTCACCTGAATTCCCTAAGGAAATGTTAAGTGCAGCGTTAAAAAGGTTTTGGCCAGAATTTAAATTCAGAAGAGTCACTAAAAGAAAGAAGGAGAAAAATAAATTAAAATGCCTGGCGATGTCCTCGGCTTTGTAGCGTGAAGGTGACCACAAAGCTGGTGTCTCTCTGGAAACCCCCAGGGTGAAGAGGAGCTACCCTGACGCACACAGGGATGACTATCAATGCCTGGACCCTCCGTGGGCCCTGGCCAGGGCGTCCCTGAGAGGCTGAGCTTCACTGAGATGTGGCCCCTCATTTACATCTCTGCCACGCCATGAACTCCATCCGTCTCTCTCTACTCTTCATCACCTCTCCTCACCGCTATACAGCTGCTCAAAACATCCGCAAGACCACCCCACCTCCATCTTCAAAACCCATTAAAGACCCTACCCCAGAGAACATAAATCTAAACTTCTACCTATGGATGACCTGGGACATGTTCTGTTGGCGTCCTCCCCCACTTCAGTCTCTGCACCCCATGTTCCAGCTCTCCCCGACCGCTCGCCAGCCCAAGCATCACACCCGCCAATTCTCCTCTCCCTGACTGAGAGGGGGTCCTCAGGCCAGACTCTCCTCCCTCCTCTCTTCCACCGTATCCCAGTTTTACTCATCCTTCAAGATCAAGTTCAGATCCTGAGGTCTTTAAGACAATGTTCCATCTCTCACATAAGAATCAATCATGCTTTTCCAAATGTTGCTTTCATAGACAACTTTTATCCCCTGTGTGACATTTTGACATTTATTTCATTCTTAGATAGTTTTATGAAGTTATTTGTGTTTGCCTCCTTCTCTAGGTCATAAATGATTTGAGGGCAAGAAACTGGTGAGTGTGATATGTGTGATCTATGTACCAGCTCAGCTTCTAGCAAATACCAGGTACCAAAAATTTAACTGAATGGATCCCGAAGTAGATAGATTAAGTCAGATCCTTCTTTGTTGTTGTCGGTTGCTCAATAGTCTATTTCTGAAACCAATGTGCATCCGATGGCCTCAAAAACTCACGATGGATCTATCCTTCCAGGAATCTATGTGGACAGTGCATACTTCCAATACCTCCTGAGTTCACTAACAGTCACCCAATCCAGTTCTTTCTCCCTCCTTCCCTACTCTAAATAAGAATAATTCCTTCCAATTTTACCAGGGGTGGGGGTCCTAATTCCAGAATGCCACAAACAAGACCTTTTTACTCTACCTGTACAGTAGAGTAACAGAATTAGAACATCTAACAGGGCGTTAGCGCTTCTAGATTGAAAAGTCCTCAGTTCTGAAGTCTGTTCTTAAACACCAGCATCCCATCTCTGTCCTTTCAGACTTGTCACCTGGCCCTCTCTGGAAATTCTGTAATTCTAGAGGCAAGCTTATCCAATATTCTAGGTCTGTGGTTTTCTAGAAAAGTAAGGGAACCTTTTTTAGGACTTTTTAGATGAGGTCTTCTAGAGAGATTACATGTCTCCTGGGTTATACTGCATACTAGGACTTAAGAGTTAACACCCACAGTTCTGTGATGTGAGGGGCCCCCTCCCCAATAAACCCACTAGTTAAGAGGTGTCCAGGCTGAAGCTCATCTGTATATGTAAATGAACATATGTGTGTGTTCACATGTGTGTCTATATTCTGTATAAGAACACAGCCAGTATCACAGAATTGCTCCCTGATGGTCATTCTCATCATCTGAGTCTTAGTTATTTCACCCATGGATCATTATAAAATCATGAAAGATCTTGAGGTCTGCAATGATTTCTAGGGAATTCCGTGGTTCCTGCCTGTCCCTAGCTAAGTGCTGGTTCTTTGGTTCTTATGCCTAAGTCATCAGTTCTCATGGGTGGCAAACTACTCCTTAGCCCTTACCAAGGAATATTCTTTATTTATACAATAATAACCGTGGCAAGGCTGTTCCAGACAAACAGAAAAAGGAAGACCCAGTGCATGCACAAAGACAGTGGCCATGAGGTGGACAGATGCGATGAAAATAAGTGCCAAGAGCACAGAGTCACTGGCAGACCTAAGAGACCCAAAACTACTAAACTCAAGTTGGAAAGGATTCGGAATTTTGCCTGGTTGAGCTTAGTCAGCTTAGTCATTTTTAAGGTAAAGATGAGGGGCTCTGGCTGGTTAGCCGGGCAAGGCTCATGGTGGATGGTGGATGGGTTCTCACTGGAAGTAGTCAATCTGAGTTTTAGCCCCTATTTTTCTGTGTGGTCTTCTCTATTTATTAGGTTACCCAATCCTGGTTTCCTGCTGGTTTTAGTATATCAGTTTGACAAACCACTGGAGAGAAGCTAATGAAAACAGTCCCTGATCTACAAAACATCCCCCATTATTATTCTCACATGGAGAGCACATTATACTAAACTCCTTTCTTTTCCAAGCCTAAACACAGTTTACTTTACTTTGTTGACCTAAAAAGGTCGAAGGAAAGAGGTCAGCAGTCACCGACTAGGAGAGCACATTGTACTTCTGGATCTGCAGGGAACACCTGTTACCTTTAGCAAGCAGCCTCTGTGGGCGGAAGTTCCCTCATACGCAAAAGAAAAGCACCTTGGCTTAGAAGCTCTGAGAGAGAGAAGCTACTTCAAATGGGCCTAAGTTTCACTTTTTCTAAACCTCAAATGGCTTCATGGATGATTTTTTGTTTGTTTGTTTTCACAATGCTTTTACCTCCCACTATCCGATTTTGCACCAGTGACTGGGGGCATAAGAAAGAAACATGCCCAGCATGAGAGGAAAGGAATGGTTCGGTTTAGAAACTGTCAATCTTCGAAGTGAGAATAAGTCACAACTGTCTTACAAAGAAGACGTAAAAGTCTTGGAGACGACTTGTGCCTCTGGCTCTTCTCTCTCACCAAAGGTTTTTATTCGGGCATCAATGTTTTCAAGAGGCCCGGGCGCTTCTGCCGTCCTTCTCGGAACATGAACGTCAAGTCCACCTACCCGACCGTCCTTAGCAGAGCCTCTGTAACAGGTTGGTTTGGCACCAAGAAAAGCTTCTCAAAAATTCACTCAGCCAAGAGGCAGGACAGTCAACACTGGCAGCCACGAGCTCTGGCCAGTATGCAACAGGATGGCAAACAAACTCTCCCACAGGGAAAAGAAAAACACTTAGGATGTGGCCAAAGAAAGGACCATGGGCCAGGAGCTCATCATGCTTGTGCCCGTTCTCAACTGTTGTATATGGACTGCTATGAGTTTCTCTTGTGGATAATTTTTAAATTAAAAAATAACAGAAAGCTTGCTTTGATGATTTACTGGCACAGTGTTTTCTAAATTCACATATTTCACTGGATAAAATGCTTCAACTCCTTTAGACATGAGCTCTGATTTTTCGGTTGTTTTTGCCAGATAGGCAGATGGAAAGGATGTATCTAGGATTGGGCACCGCGGGGTAGAAATGATGAATCAGAGCTTACTGATTCTGTTTGGCTTTCTGAGGTGCATTTTGGCACCTCGAGTCTGGTGTGTCAGAGGCTGTCTGACCATGCACGGTGCCTGGTGAAGGAGGTGGATGTCATCTGTGACACTGAAACACCAGGGAAGAGAATGACGGAAACTGTTAAGCATGAGTGGAAATGAGGGAGATGGAGGAATGAAAATAAGAAGAGCAAAAGAGAAAGAAATAAAAAAGAACCCAATGAATTTAAGAAAGAATACGGGCGTTCTCAACTGCCACGAGATGTGATGCCATGGTAGCGGTAAACTAATCTACCAACCACAGGAGAACCTCTGTAAGTTGACCACCCAAGGGAACTTAACAAACTGGTCAATATAAGAAACCAGGCCTGCTGTACTGATTCGTATGATTTGTATGTCTAGGTGGTGCATGTCTGCTTGAGAAAGGGGATACATCAGAGTTTAAAAATATATTATTTATGAAAATAATATATTACGAGAATTAGGTCAAGTTAAGGAGGTGGTCAGTGCAGGGAGGTGGTCAGCTATGGCGGTTCTGCTGTATTTACTATGCAGCCCCCGAGATAATCTAAGCAGCTTTCCTCTTGCTGCTCTGTCCTCCCACTGTATTTATCCAAAGAGAACCATCAAGCAGACAGTCTTGACAGAGTGTGACACCTGCCATCACTTCATCTGCTTAGGTTCACAAGTGGGAAGCGTCAAAGGGCTGCTCATTTCCCCAGGGGATGTTGTCTAACGAACTGCTCCCAGGAGGTAGCTATGTTTCTGACAAGGCTGCATAACCTATAACCTACAGAGAGGCTTCACCTGGATAGGTGTCAACCTATACTTTCATCGCAAAAAACAGAGTTCACTGTAATAGGAGCGGTAAAATTTAAAATGTAAAAGCCGCCAATGTATAAAAAGTAAGATTTAAAGACACCAATGGCGAGGAGCACACCCATCTCACCCATCTGCCGTAACGGTTATAGTTCATTATGCACCCAGATCTCTTCATTATGCCTTGATCTCTTTCCCTCTTTCCCTGCTTTACTTTATGTAGGAGCCCGCAGGCTGACCATACTCCGTGCTCAAGTCCTTATTACTCAGAAACGGAAGGAGGATAAAATCCCACGCTCCCCTCTCCACCTCTCCTTCCTGGCTTCTCCCTCTCCCCAAACCCTCCTTTCTCTCTCGCTCTCTTTTTTTTAAATGAGAGGGGAACAGCATAAAGGATCAAATTCCTGTAAATGCATCTGTACACACTGGTTTCCATATTACCCCTAGACATGAGGCTGCCACTTTTCTAATGGAATGTAGCAATTATCCCCCTCACTCTCTCAGAAAGAACAAAAACCTCACCAAAAGATTATCATGTGTGCCTTTTTGAAATAATGCAGCCAACGGACACTCCGTAGAGGCCACCTTTTTGCAAAGGCCTTAACCTACAATTCATATTGAACTGCTTCTGAAGAGCTACTTCCGGAAAAGCTGATTTCCTTAAATCATGAAATACTCAATTCTAAAAACAATTAAGCAGAATTAGAGGTTCGAACAAAGAGATTCACTATAAGGCCCTGAAGGCTGATTCTGAATAGGGAGCCAATGCCCAGCCTGCAGGGGCCACCCCTCATCTGGTACAAATGGGCAAGCTGTCCAGTGTCCAGAAAGAGCTGGTGTGGCCCTAGAGAGTCATTGGAGGACTTTCCACAATTATCTACCAAAAAATGAAATACTGAAATTACATTTCCTTCTGCTATCTCAGCCTCCCTCTTTTATATAAGCTGTCAAACTTGTCATCGAGGAAAGACTTTGGAAAGGAAATAGGCTGACACACAAGTCTATGCATCCATATCTATATGGGATTAGATTGCTGTGATGCTGTCATGAAAATTTATAACAAGGACCTTGACTTTCTAATGAAATAAGCCCTCTGGATGGCAGCCAATGTTCATACAAGGAGGTCTTCTCTGCAGTAAAAGTGGTTCAATAAGGTTACAATGTGATTCTGTCTTACATGCATTTCAATATGCTTATTCTGCCATAGAGAGCATCACTTTCTATGCTGACTTCCACTGACTTCCTGCAGGTGGATTAAAATGCATTCAGCCTAATCGCTAACAACCCTTGCAAACTCGGTATACAGCATCTGTGGGAGAGGCATACCCACATATTTTGAGCCAAACATTATGATATAAAATAAGGACATCTTATTCCAGTAGAAATGAAAAACCTAGTATTTTATAAAGTCAAAGGCCAGACTTCACACTTGGGTTATAAACATAATAAACTGTCTACAGAATAGTAATAAACAGTGAACTTTCTACATATACACTTCAGTTCTAAGCACAGACTTTACCTTAGCCTGTGTAATAATGTAATGTTTTTTAGTTTCTTGAATGAGTTAAATGAAGTCAGAACTTACTATGTATCAGAGGGGAGGAGGGAGGAGGGAGTGTGATTGGTGGGATCTCACCTAATGTGCAGAATGTCAGGGTGCTCGGCGTGCCCCCTAGGTGAAGGGCTCAACTACAACTTGAACTTTACCTTAGAAATGAAAACAATGTAACCTAAACATTTGTACCCTCATATCAATCTGAAATTTTCAAAAATGATTAAAGTTTTAATGCTTTTATGTAACTTACTTTTTTTTTTTTTTGAGACAAGAGTCTCAAGGTATAGCCCTGGGTAGAGTGCTGTGGTGGCACAGCTCACAGCAACCTCAAACTCTTGGGCTTAAGTGATTCTCTTGCCTCAGTCTCCCAAGTAGTTGGGACTACAGTGACCCACCACAATGCCTAGGTATTTTTCGGTTGTAGTTGTCGTTGTTTGGTAGGCCCGCACTGGGTTCAAACCCACCTGCTCTGGTGTATGTGGCTGGCTCCCTAACCACTGAGGAATAGATGACGAGCTGAACTTACTATTTTTTCCTTTTCTTTTCTTTTCTTTTTTTTTTTTTTTTTTTTTGCAGTTTTGGCCGGGGCCGGGTTTAAACCCACCACCCCCGGTATATGGGGCCAGCGCCCTACTCCTTGAGCCACAGGCACTGCCCATGGGCCCAGGACCTTCTTCGTGTTTTTGTGTTCCACATGGACACCTGCTTAACTCTCCTCAGGGGTGG
>NW_003852428.1:11188088-11191661 GCF_000181295.1 Otolemur garnettii | reverse complement strand
CGGGGCCAGGTTTGAACCCACCACCCCCAGTATATGGGGCCAGTGCCTTACTCCTTGAGCCACAGGCGCCACCCCTAACTTACTATTTTTTAAAGAAAAAAGTTATTCTGACGCTTGTTAAAATAGTAAGGAAGACTTTACTCAGCACTATTCCAACAGCGAAGAGTTTGGGGTTCAACTCTGAACCTAAGAACAAGCGAGGATTATGGCCAAGAAGCAGAGTGAGGGCATCAGAGGTTGGGAAATTACTAAGAGGAGACATGAAAGGTAGAGGTCCGTGCTAAACCGACTCCAGGGATTCTCGCTGAAGGCAGCCAATAGCCAACATCAAGGGCAGGGAATGAGGAACTTGATCAAGTATCCAGGGCAATCAGATATCTACCAAGGATGGGAGAAGTCTCCTCAAACTGACTGAGCAGGATTCTTGCTAAAAGCAGCCCAGGCGAGGACAGACTCAGCAAGCTTGAGAAGATGGCCTGGGAGTCTAACTGAAGTTTGGTCAAGGAGGGAATCTTTGCCATGTTCCACCATATAAAAAGTTTAAGTTATTAAACTTCAAAAACACGCCAAGACTTTATGAACGCCTCACATCATATGCATGATAGATTTGTGAGTTTGTAAACACATTTCAAGTTAACTCCAAGCACATGCTTCTATCACTAATCCCTTGAGGGTACTAACCTATCAAAACTTCCCTCTTCAATGAACAGCAATAAACTCAAAGGTGACAGTTTCTTCAAAATGAAGGCCATCTGGTTGACAATAACCTTGGTAGTTGGCCAGGAACACAGGGAATGTTATCACCTCTCTTAGAATTCCAGTAACAGCTCTGATTCTGAAAATGGAAGGATGGGAAATAGTCCATATTCCAGAGAAGCCAGGGAGCTAATTCAGATCAGATAAAGACTCTGTAACACCTTCTGGTTATAAGCTAGCGCTAATTATTTTTGGTAATTATGGTTTATACTTGCTGTAAGGGCTGCAAACCATTTGAAATGGTATAATTTCTCTGCTAAGCATACCAAATCAAAAATATGAGCATTCACGAAGCAAAACTTCCACATTTTCAGAGGGAAAAGCCCAATATGATAAAAACAGCCTTTCATTGAAAAGTAATCTGGTAACTGCAGAAAGTTTTGTGACTGTAACTGGAGCCCTAACTCCCACGGTGTCCTGTCCATGTGGCTATGGCAACAGTAGAACCAGATACATGAGTGGAAAAAGGAATCCTTTATATTATATATTAAGGCTCTGTGATGTAGATTTTTAATTTCTTTTAGAAAATGACTAACATTAGATTAATATTCGTGGGGTTTTTACCCCCATGAAAATAAAGTCAATGTCTACTATGGAACGGCTTTTGACTTGTTCAAACAAACATTTGAGATAAGCTTATATTTTCCAGAAAGTCCTGTCGACGTTTTCCTTTTCAAGAGCTGACATTTAGTTTCTGAAAATGAGGAGGCATGCCATGCGATGCCTTCCTTTCTCCTATCTGAAGCAAGCAGACCATGAATGGTGCTGTCAAACGCAGTGACCGCTGCCCACACGTGGCTGCTGAGCATCTGAAACATGGCCAGTCTGAAAGGAGATGTGCGGTTAGTGTAAACACACACTGGGGTTCAAAGACTTAGTCCGAAAAAAGAGTATCTCAATAATAATTTTATTTTGGTCGCATGTTGAAATGGCAGTATTTTAGATATGTTGGGCTAATTGGAATACTAAAATTGATTTCACCTGCTTATTTTTACTTTTTAAATACGGCTACTAGAAAACCGAATTACGTATGCGGCTCATATTACACTTCTGTTGGACACTGCTGCCTGAGATACTTCTGGGGAGAAGGCTGTTTTTCCTAGCCATCTGAACAGAACGAAAATTTCACACTTCAGAAATAGCACTAGCAGCAGAATCACACACTGACCCGACGTCGGGTCCATCTGCTCAGATATGGATTCAACTCTCTTGCATAATCTTTTTCATGTATATGAAAGGTAGAGGCCTCCAGACAGACAGCGCACGTTCAGAGCAATGCTAACTGCAATAGTAAAGACTCGGCCAATAAACAGAAACTTGATGACCACCCATCTTCAAATCCAAGAAACACATGAAAACCACTTATGCCCTTTACTTGTGTCCTTAAGTACCTACCATTAAATATCACTATTACTGTAATTAATTTGAGGTTATCTGGCCTTGATGATATGAAGTACCCTGTTATATAATTTTACAACACTAAATAAAACCAAATATTCAACTACACTTCTGATACAGCCTGTATTTGTTGCAAAGTGCAAAGTATCAACTTCAATGATCCCCGGTAACAGCTGCCTGGGCAGTCAGAAAGCTGCGTCTATACTATTTTATATCTATAGTATCACAAAATAACTTTAATTCATTGATTTTATTGGTCCCCGGGGTTCTGGAACTGTGATTCACTTAAATTGTCAGTGTGTCTGTCTCCCAGGATATCAGGAATAACAATAATTTTAAAATAAAAATAGTTAAAAAAAATAAAAGATCCTATTTATAAAATGAACACTTTGCAACATTGTATGGCAAGAAGCATGGAGTTTGAGTGGGAGATCCTTCTGCAAATAGTTCAGTCATTAGGAGACTGGGAGAGAAAAGGGTGGGTCTTTTCAAGCAAACTGGAGATCAAAACTCATGAATGACTTCCAAGTTCACAGCCTCTGACGCATAAGAAGTCATTTCCACATTTAAACATTCCTTTCTTCCTGTGGTGCTGCTGCCCAGATCAACAGGCAGCAGACAGACACCCACGGGACAAGGAGGTGGTATGCAAGAATATCTCACCCTGACCAAGAGTCTGCAGGAGCCCCAGACAGCCCTGAGTGGAGGAAAAAACCATCTCCATTACCTTCTGTCTCCACAAATACAAAGGCTGAAACAGTCTGTTTCCAGCAGGAACATTCTATCTTGAAGGCAGGAAAAAGTAGGCTTTTCCAAAATATGAATAGGAAAAAATTAAAAAGTGATGGAAATGGATTTTATTTTCAGATTTCTTATTGGCAAAAAAAAAAAAAAAAAAATTAGTTGCACAGACCTGGCTAGAGAAGAACGATTTGTCTGTGGTGTACAATTTGTTCCTGTTTGAAAATCAAAACCAAACGGGACTAGAGACCTAAAAAGCAATAATGACTAGAAGGCTTTCTCCAAGTTCATAGAAGTATAAAAAAGTGGTTTCTTTTATGTTAAAATTTATTTCTTATTTATGTTAAAATAAGCTGTATTCAGTGTGCCATAGGACCAACAATACCTTCAGTTCATGGGAATAGCCGTGTCATGTTAATCATAAGACAGATAAGCATCATTTCCAAACAATGCAGGTTAATAAATACCATGAATGTCTTGCCGTTTATGAGTTCATACCCAGCTTCGAGGAGTGACTGCCAACACTCCTGGTTTCCCATATGTTATATACAAGGGTCCCTGGCACTCAAGGATGAGGTCTCAAGCCCAAAATTTCTATTAAATTATCAGTTACAGCCTGAGGAGTTGGTCTGTTTTCTGCCTGGCCCCCACCTTGAGTTTGGCTGTGAGAGGTCACAC
>NW_003852428.1:11187428-11188068 GCF_000181295.1 Otolemur garnettii | reverse complement strand
GCTGCATTTACCCTGCAAGGTGAATAATCACTTTTTCAACTCAATGAAAATGACTTGAAAGAACAAATGTGCTAAAGAACATTGTAACTTTGCACAGGGGGGAATGCTTTGGGATTCAGCGGTGAAAGGCGTGACACGATTATTAGTAATGGGCAGAGTGGCTATGGTCTGCCTGATTGTTCCTCTTTTTATTTTTTTAATAAAACCAAAACAAAGCATTATGGAAAAAAATACCACCTGACCATAGAATGAATATTGAGGTGCTTTCCTTACTCAGCTACCATCACCGAGAGTTTTTAAAAGGCAGATGAGGCCACATGCAAAGTACTGGGCAGATACCCAGCTCTCTGGTGGCTTAGCCAAAAGTCTTTAAGCAGATACACGGGCACACAGAAATTCTAATTACTCAGCTATTCCACAGCCTATCAAAGCTCTTTGTACTACTACACATCTGCTGTTGCTTCCATCTGACATCTGTTTAAATCTCCACTCCTCAGGGCCTTGACAAACACATCTCAGTTCCGCAGAGGGAAGGAAACCTATGGAACAGATGAAGACGGCAATGAGCTGACTCATCTGATTTTGCAGGTCCTCTTCGGAAAATAAGTGCCTGATTCCAAGATCATTTTTTTTTTTTTTT
>NW_003852428.1:11168160-11186387 GCF_000181295.1 Otolemur garnettii | reverse complement strand
GATTCATAAGAGTAGCAAAATTACAGTTAAGAAGTAGTAACAAAAATAACTTTATGGTTGGGGGTCACCACAACATGAGGAACTATATTAAAGGGTCATGGCATTAGGAAGTATTAGGAAGGTTGAGAACCATTGGTCTAGGTTAAAAGGACAAGGCAAAGGCCAGCCCGTGGTTTTGTTAATCCTGTCTGTGATTCTTCACCAGCTCACATTTGCTCGTTTGGATTAATGATGTCTCTGTAATTCAATTTTTTCATCCAATAAATGGGGATAATTCTGGTACCAATCTCATCTTATTAAATAATAAGATCAAATACGTTCATAAATTACTTAATATTCCGGGGCACTGTAAAATGCTCCAAAGGTATTAGCTTTTGTTATTTCATTCAGAAATTATAATGTAGCTGAATTTTTGCATGAGCGTTAGAATCTGAATGTTGTCGTAAAGTTAAACTGAAAATGTGTTTATGCTTCACACGGAAACTATGAACTAAAATCACAATCAATTTGCTATCCATGTTCTGACCAACACTGACGGTGAAGCTGCATCGCCCACTTTCCTCTGTAGTTAGGTGAGGCCCTACCACCGTTTCTGGCCAGTGGAATGCAGAAGTAATGAATGAGTGATGAAGTCAAAAGAATGTGGGTGAAGTAATGAAGGAGCAGATCCGATGACACGTGGGAGGTGTGAGAATGTGAGAAGTTCAGCCCCCAGGAACTCCTGTACCAGCCTCTTCTCTTACCTGGTGGCCCTAGAATATGGCAAAATATATCGACAAGGAAGCTAGACTCCTGGATGTCCACATGGAGCAGAGTCGTGTGACTCCCCTGCACTAAGTGGCTGAGACGTCGCCATCGTGGGCTCTGGCAGTTAGACTACTCCAACCCATGGTCTTTCCTTCCCTTAGGCTTAACTCAAACATACTTTAGTAACAATAATGGCTAGTGATTTTACCATGTGCCAAACATTGCTCTGAGTACTTCGTATACATCTATTTTAACTCTTTTAATTCTCTCTCCAATGTTGGGAGCCTCTCTTTGACAGGTAAGGAAGGTGAAACAGAAAATGTTTAGGTGATCTGGCTAAGGTGCCCCGCCAAGGTGAGCGGATGACCTGGGGCTGGTGGCACACTGCAGTCTCGCCCTAGAGTCCATTTGCTCAACCACCAGTCTAGGCTGTCTTTCAAGGTATGCACACAGATTAAACACACACCTTTGAGATTATTCAACTGAGTGTGACGCAGGGTCAGTCCAGACACAATTGAGTAGAAGGCTGGTTGTTAAGGGATTCCCAAAGCTCCTTCTCAAGGGGGCTCTGTCGCACAATAGACAGCACTCGGGACGCCTCCCAAGGCTTCTTTTCACAGCACATCTCACGGCCTCTATCAACCAGCTCCCTTCTCAGGTAGCAGGCAGCAGGTAATCAGGTACCTCATCATTTCCCTCGGCTCCTGGGGCTCCCAAGTTAAAGGATCATCCCTGGGCAGCACTGAAGCCTCTGGGCCTTTGTTTTATCTCTCTTTGTATCAAAACTGCTAGATACTAAGACTTATTTTCCTTAGGATCCTGCTGAGAGCGGATAACTCAGCAATTTGACACATAATATCAAGGTTCTCACTCTCAGGTTATCTTTCATTTCCAAAGACTCCTTCAGGGCACAATGCCATAATCTGAAATGGTTATTTGACTGCCAGCGTTCCCCACTTCCCCAGCTAGGTGTAGGAGCCATATCTGTCTGGATAAAGAGGAGCACTTGGCACACCTCAGATCACACCACATGGACACCTCCTCTAGCACAGGATGAATCACATTAATTATAAACTGAAACACGTTGCTTTGTTTCTGCACTGTTGCTGCAACACCCTACTCCAAGCACTACCATCTACCGCATGCTGTTTAGAAAAAGGAATTGCGGTCATCTCACGACTATGAGATGTAAAACGGGTCGGCTTGGATACCACACAAGGGTATCTTCAAATGTTAAAAACAAGCTCCTTCACCATAATGTAGTTCTCTGGAACTATGGACTCACACTATGGAATCAAATCATCAGCAGTATGACTCCTGGAGAGGATCTCATTAAGTGAAAAACTGGTCAAAATCATGCACGGCCTAGACTCTAAACATGTTATTGGAAAATATCGGCTTATTAAAAAAAGGCACTCTCCCTCACACTCTGTCTAAGTCAGAGGTAAAAGAACCACCTAGAAATGATTTTGCCCAAGCCAAATACTTGTCTTTCATACTGGAATTACTCAAGGGAACTCTTTATATGGCAATCACCCAGAAGCAATTTCCAAGCAGGGACCTTTACTACAGTTTTAGTTGACTGATGGTTCTTCATGTCCATTATAATGAAGAGAACAAGAGAACCCAGAAAGATTCACTTAGTCCAGGGGAGACACTCCAGCCACTTGCTTCACCTAGTCAGACATTCACTACCAACCTACAAAATGTCCCTCACGGCTTGGCGCCTGTGGCTCAAGTGGCTAAGGCGCCAGCCACGTACACCTAAGGCGGCGGGTTCGAATCCAGCCCGGGCCGCCAAACAACAATGATGGCTGCAACCAAAAAATAGCCAGGTGTTGTAGCGGGCGCCTGTGGTCCCAGCTACTTGGGAGGCTGAGGCAGGAGACTCACTTGAGCTCAGGAGTTGGAGGTTGCTGTGAGCTGTGATGGCATAGCACTCTAACCAGGGGAGAGCTTGAGGCTCAGTCTCAAAAAAAATGTCCCTCACTATCAGCTCTTTACAGAGGAGGCGGCAGGCTGTGAGGTTAAGTGACATAGTAGGTGGTAAAGCCAGGACTCGAACTCAGGTTAATTCATTTGGAACCTTACTACAGCGTGCAGGACCAGAAACCCTTACTCTCATACGGAGATAACCTACGTCCCTGTATTCTCCTTCTGTGATCTCAGTGGTCAGATTTCTGTAAATAATCCAATTAAGCAATCAAAAGCTGAATATGTATACAGTGGAGATTCAGCTTCTGCTGGAAAATGTCAAAGATCTACAAATAATACAGGTTCTGAGATAGGAAAGAAAAAAGCGTCAAATCCCTACTTTATAAATAAACTACCAAATGCTTAGGAAGAACGTACTTGGGCAAGTTGCCTGTTCTTGTGTAGCAAATCAACAGCAATGCCTGTCACACAGTCTAGAATTCACTTCTGCTAGGTCAGCACTGTACAACCCTTATACATTATATGTATGTATGTGTGTGTGTGTGTGTGTGTGTGTGTGTGTTAGGTATCAGTCTTTGAAAAACAACTCACGAAATCATATTAAATAAAAAGAGGCTCATGCTTGTAATTCCAACAGTTTGGGAGGCTGGGCTGGAAGGATTGCTTGAGGCCAGGAGTTCGAGGCCAGCCTAAGCAACACAGGAAGACCTCATCTGTACAAAAAGCTTCTAATTAGCCAGGTGTGGTGGCACACCCCTGTAGTTCCAGCTACTCAGGAGGCTGAGGCAAGAGGATTGTTTGATCCCAGGAATTAGAGGTTTCAATGAGCTATAATCATGCCACTGCCCAAACAGCATAGTGAGATCCTATTTCAAAAAAATATATATATATGTATATATAATGATACTAATAAATGATAAATAAATGTTAAAAATAAAATAAAAAGTTGCACATTTCTTGTGTTTCATTTAAGCAGATACCTGGGACAAATATAAGCTCTCCTTTCTATCCTCAAGATAAACAGAAGATGCCACTCAAGTTCTGCATTTTCATCAAAGTTTACCACCTCACCATGGATTAATAATTTTACCCAGGAAAACATCAACCTCACCTCAAACATGACTGTTCTTAATATTAGCAAGTTGGCCATTTCCTACAAATCCACATAATTACCAATATTCAACTTCTGATCCTAGTTTTGCAATTTCTGGGTTCAGAAGGAGTCACTCTTCCTTGATCTGTGAGATGGACGGGAGATGAATTCGTGTTAGGGAAGTCTGGTGTCTTAGGCTGGAAGGCAGCTCACTAAAGGACACACTAAAATCTCTATGACAGATTGAATACATACCTAAGGACAACTACTAAGTATGTTTTCTTAAATGGGGTTAGTGAACAAAATTATTATGCAGAAGTCTTCCTGTGGATGTGAGGCAGCTCTTCAAAATGACTCTTTTATTCCTGGGCTCACTGGGCAACTGTTTTCCTCCCTCGGTGCCATATCAGACTAATATATTGCCTGGGGCTGGTCCCCGGTGCGGGCCCTGCCTTCTGCCTGGTTACACATGCCCACATGGGCCGGAATAAATGAAGGTAGAAACAGCATGAATGGGAGTAAGGAAAGCACAGCCTGGTGCTGACCACATCCAAGCCAAACACACCCCTGGCTGCCTGGGGAAGGAAGTGGCTAGACAGTTACTCCCTGATGTCTTGGGGTATTTATGTATCGGAGGGCCGGGGAGGCGTGTGTGCACGTGAGTATATGTGTGTGCGTGCACAGCTAGAGGGGTAAAAAGCAACACTGCTAACTTAGAAAATAATTTGGTCACGACTGAAAGAGAGTGACAGTATTTCCAACCAAGACTGCAAGCAGCTGTTTGAGAGCCCCAGGTTGTGGCCTAGTTCCCCAAACTGCCTCCCCACTGACTGACCGTCTTCACAAGCAAGGCTGAGGAGGCAGTCTAGTCAGCCCTGCTGGTAAAGCACTGAACTCGATTCACACTTCACCCCCAAGACTAGCCTGCCGCTTGGCATTCAGAAGGCCTGCTCTAGCACTGAGACTCCCAGTCCTGGACAAACTGGGTCAGTTGGCCACTGGATGCCTTAACGGAGAGGTGGTGAGATTGTTCTTTCTAAGGACTTGCTTTTAGATGAAATGATTGTCTTCTGATAAATAGAATACAATCCAAGGAAGTATAACTTTCAATATTCCAAATGCTGACCCATTGGGAGGGTGATGAGTCAAAAGGATTTATAGCTGTCTTTAAAGTCACATGAGAAAACTTCTTTTTTACTTTACATTAAGATGTCCTACATAGCATTTAATAGTACTACTGAGGATACATTTAAAAGCAATATTCCCCCAATTCAAATCTGCATAAAGTTTTGCAACTTTTGGTTCCAGAGAACTCCTCCCAAAGAGTGGTGAACCCTGGAAACCACCCAGCCCAGGACGCAGCCTTCTGGCTTAAATCACTGGACTTTCCTAACACTAATTCATGCTTGAGTCACCCAGCCCTGAACAGATGAGGCAGGTGCAAATAAAACAAACCCACAGCTCGCCTCCAGTCTCCACTGTCCTCCTTTTTTAGTGCCTGAAACCTGTCCTTCTCCATCCTCCTTCACGAAATGCCAACTACCCACACTCTGTTGCTTCACTCTCGCTCTCAAGGGAGCATGCAAGGATAAGTCACAGACAGTCAAGACTCCAGCAGAGCAGGCAGGACGGGCCTGCAACTCCAGGGGGGACTGCCTCACCTTCCTCGTCCTGGCCATCTCTCTATTAGGCCTGTGCTAGGGTAAAACATCCTGGCCACTTCCTCAGGCACTAACTACTCCTCAAATCCTGGAATCCTCCATGGGACTGCAGGCTGCTGGCCTCCCTTCACTGCTTTGGAGGTGGCACAGCATGGGGCTGCCTGGATTTTCTCATTGATTATTTTGCTAACTTTTCAGTCGGTAGAACTCTATTTTTTCCCAGTGGGTGCCTAAATACATGCTAAGTGTTTGCGAAAGTCAAAGATCACAGGAAAAAACTAGTCTTTGAAAACACTTCAATTCCCAAGTGATGAATTCGTGAATTTCGGCACGATAGTGGATCAGAATGGTGCAGGGACAGTTCTTGCTACAGATGCAGCTTCTCGCTGAGTGGGACTGTGGTGTCCAACTCAGATGACCTTGGGGAGACACCAGGGACTTTAAAAGGGAGTGTGTGATGACTGCACAGATGCAGAATTGGCAAGACAGGAACCCGCTGAATTCCTAACTAGAGGAATTTTAAAGCTTCAATATATGCACACATACGTACGTTCAATCATGAATGCTTGTGTGAGGAGCCCATTTAAGTGAAAAGCTGCCTAAACACATCTCCCTACATGCCATTATTATTACTATTGCTTCTCTTTTTTTTTTTTTTTGAGACAGAGCCTCAAGCTGTCCCCCTGGGTAGAGTGCCATAGCATTACAGCAACCTCCAACTCCTGGGCTCCAGCGAGTCTCCTGCCTCAGCCTCCCAAGTAGCTGGGACCACAGGTGCCCGCCACAACACCTGGCTATTTTTTGGCTGTAGCTGTCATTGTTGTTTGGCGGGCCGGGCTGGATTTGAACCTGCCACCTTAGGTGTATGTGGCTGGCGCCTTAGCTACTTCAGCCACAAGCACTGAGCCTGTTTCTCTTAATTAAATCACTGAATGTCTAATAAAATCCTTACTGTCCTAACTCACTGGTGACTCAAGGCACGAGAATGACATTTGCTAGGATGTACCATCCATGTCTCCATGATCCCTCTGACCCCGGGAAGGCTTTCCTGGTTTTTATAGCTGTGATTACCATAATGCAAAAGGAGCCATGGTCAGATGCCTGAGGAGAGCCCTGCAGGCCAGCCCCTCTCCAAAAAAGCCCACAATATAAGAAACAGCTTTCCTGTTGTCAACAGTCAACCCAGCATTGGCCAAACTTGCTTGATCACAAGGCCAATTTCCACCTAAGACTTCTTATGATCCTGCAGCACATTCTAGGAAACCTGCTCATCTAAGTAAGGTATTGACAAACTTGAAAACAGTATTTTCCTCAACCAGCATAATCATCTTGCTAATAATTAGGGTAAAGCAGTTACTAAACCATAGACTATTTCCCATTGATGAATCTTTTTAATGACCAAATTAAATTATTAAGAAAGATAAGGAAGAGCAATGATCTTTAAGAAAGAAAGAATTAGTAATTTGTAAAAAATATCTTACCTTTAAAATGTTCCCTAAATTTTGGGGGGTAGAAATGCTTGCCTAGCAAAATATCCAATTCTCTATGGTTTTTCTCAAAATGCCAGCAGTGTACAATGCGAGGCAACATGTGAGTGAAAATTCCTGGCTGCCCCTAAGAAAACCCAATTTTTAGGTCAATAACCTCCAAATACAGGTTCTTTTTGGTATTTCCCAGTCTGAAAATAATACTAAGAAATCAGTCTTTAAATAGTTATCTTTCCAAAACAGAAAATAGTTCAAACAACAAAAACATAATGAAAAATATTTAAAAGTTACTAAAAAGTTGCTGCCACCGACATAAATCTCATTATCTGTGCAGAAATTCTGACAGCTTTCCATGTGCAAATAAATATCATTTCCACTATCGTGGTTTGTTAAAAAGCTCCTAAAATAGTTGTAATGAGGGAAAAAAACATTTTTAGGTTATAAACAAGCAGTACCCTTTCCAAAAAATTAAATAACCAAAGTCATTTATCAAATTGCTAGTTCATAGCCCTAAGGGTGAGGCCAGAAGTCAAAATAAACAGATTTTATTCTGTAAATAAGCAGATTTATAGAACTGTTTGAGTCACCTAGAAAACTGAGTATTAAGAACAAATTCTAAAAGATTCACTTAAAGGTGCTGAAGTAGGAGTTGAAGGAGCTAACTTTCCAATAAAAGATAAATTAAGTTGTAATCAATATTAATGCTTTAGTTTCCTAGTTTTCAAGTTCTCATCTGCTTCCTCACGGAGCTTGCTGGCCTGCTGGAAATACCAATCTTTATAACATCTGGAGCAAGGGAGGCAGAAACAAGATTCACTGTGGGGAAAAGGGTATCTGTTCCACTGTGAAAGCAACGAAAAATTTGGAAAGAATATGGCTACTAAGATAATGCAAACATACCATCACCTAACCTTTTCGAAAAAGAGAAATTCAGTTTACCAAAAATTATTTCTACCCCACCTTCCAATGAACAATGAAAACGTTAACTACCCACAACTGAAGAAGCAACAATTTCCCAAGCTTATTATGTTCTCAATCTCTTGATGTCACTACAGTGCTGCTCTGGGGGGCACCCAAGCTTGGCCCCTGCCCTGAGGGTAGACTCACTAACCTACACTGTTACTCCTACTGTCTAAGGGGGATCAATGAGGCAACAGATAGGATCGCTACAAGGACAGTGGCTTCCCTCCAGCTCATGGGATTTTATCTCCAGATGTCCTATAGGCAGTATTCATTTCATTCTGAAATCATAGCATAGTCCTATGTTTTGTTGCAGTTTGGCTGGGGCCAGGTTTGAACCCGCCATCCTCAGTATATGGGGCCAGCACCCTACTCACTGAGCCACAGGCGCCTCCCATAGCATACTCATATATTTTAGAAGTTCTACCAGAGGATAAAGACTAAAAAGAACCAGCCTGACAGGTGCATTAAAAACAAGCTGTCTCAATATTCCTACACCCCTGCATTCTAGGGCTTTCATTCATTCTCACACAAGGTGTTCACTATTCATGGTAAGAGGTAACAGCCTAGTGAAAGTTCCCATCTACTAGAGAGGCCAAAACAGGATTCTTGCTTGCTCTTCCCCAGAATGGGTACACAGTCCAGGACTGATTCCCAAAATCAACAGGAGAAAAAGGATGAGGATGACATTAAGCACTCAGGATTGAAAAGGTGCTGCCCAACCTCAAAGGCAAGTGCTTGAGACCTTTCAAAACAGCCAAGATGCTACCCTTTGTAGACTGGCCTATGTTGGGCCCAAGGGACGTGAGCTGAACTGACCCGTAGGCCCTGCCTGGCTTCTAATATTATGAGAAGTAGAAAACTAGCTTATGCATAATTATATCCCCTTATGAAATCATTCCTTTATTCATGTAACTTAAATGTTTATGTGCACAGGAACTGCCGGAGCCCTGCAGTCCCTGCAACACCCCGTCTTCTCTTCCTTGTGTTACAACTCCTTTCAGCACCCCAACTGTCTCAGAGAAAACCCTCATGCTGACACGCATCCACTCATACACCGACCTGGCCTAAATTCAGAACAACTGTGGCTCATCGTCCACAAAATTCACGAGCATCTTTAAGGTACACAGGCAGACTACAGTGACTATATGTGAAATTTAAAAGTACAATGGAGTAAGGACTACGAAGTGATAAAGAACACGGGCTCTGCCCCCTGGTCTGGGCACAGATAAGAGCTTCGCTGTGTGGCCCTGGACAAGTTATCTAACGTCTTTAACCTTGGTCTCCCCACCTGTAAACTGGAGATAGTAACAGAGCCTGCATCACAGGGAAAAGCATCCCAAAATGCTTTGTCTCTGCCGGGCAGGAGTAGTACTAAGCCCTCCACAAACAGCAAGGGCGTTACTATTCCCATTGTGCATTACAGGAAGGCACCCATGCTTTCCCCACCCCTATATTGGGGATGTACTAGGGAATTTAAGATTCTTGGCTGGGTGTAGTGGTTCCCGCCCATAATCCCAGCACTCTGGGAGCCCAGGTGGGTGGATCCCTTAACCTCAGGAGTTCAAGATCAGCCTAAGCAAGAGCAAGACCTCATCTCTACTAAAAATAGAAAAATTAGCCAGGTGTCATGGCAGGCACCTGTAGTCCCAGCCACTCAAGAGGCTGACGCAGGAGGACTGTTCAAGCCCAAGAGTTTGAGGTTGCTATGACAGCACTCTACCCAGGGCAACAGAGTGAAACTCTGTCTCAGGAAAAAAAAAAACTTCTTAAAAAATATAAACACCCATTGTGTGGTCTTGGGCAAGTGCCTTAGTTTCCTCGCCTGAAGAAAGAGGGTGACAACAGCAGCTAGTTAGCAGGAGTGTTTAAGATTAGTAAATATACAGAAGGCACTCAGAGCAGTTGCCTGGAACACAGTCAGGACTACATAACTGCTTGTTATTTCCACCACCATCAAGACAAAGAAAAGCAGTGTTCTCAGACAAACAGCAAGGTTACTTACATCACTAATAGTAATCAAGCAAGCAGGATCGATCACTACTTCTCATGCTAGTGCAATTCATTTATTGTGATAGAATCTTACGAGGGTTTTGGTTTTAAATAATTCTGGATTTGGGTAGAGCTTGTTAAATTTCAAAGTGCTTTCATATATACACATACATTGTTTTTCTCCTGACCAGTCTTAACTGGAAACCACACATACTTACTTTTTAATTCTGTCGAAACTACAAGAGAGGCGTGTGGCTGAGAGGTGAACGTTGCGCCTCTGGTTAATCATTTCAATGATCTACCTATTGGAAAAAGTCCGCCCCATTGTAAAAGGAGCCCTTTGAAAAACCTGACTGTCCACGCCCACAGCCCCCATCAGTACCTGCTGAATGCTTCCTGAGTTCAGTGCTACTGATTTGAAAACCATTTTGACAATCTCGTGGTGTGTTTGGTACAAAAAAGTCCGGCACTGTCTGCCAGCAGGCTCTGGTCCCCCTTTCTACTGAGAAACCGGGGGCCGCATCACTGCACCTCCAGGCTGGTGAGAGCCTGGCAGACGTTCCTGCTGGTTACTAATCCTTTTCCTGTTTGTCTTTCTGCTTAACTACTCACTCTCTTTGTCTCCTGACAAAACCTTGCTCCAGGGCAGTCCTCCAACTTCAGAGAACCACAGGGCTCCCTGCGGGAGGGTCACACTCTTCCTCTGTGCAAGTTGGAACTGGAAAGCCCTGCTGGGGCACACGTGTGATGATGCTGAGGGGACCGACAGAGAGGGGGCAGAGAATGGGACAAACAGCTACAGGAACACTCAGGCCCTGAGGGGCTCTTCACTTAATTCCAACTGGATTATTTTATTTGGCAAATGACTCTTTTCACCCTTTCTGATAAAGGAAAGTTTAGAGACAGTTTATTTTTTCAATAAATCACTTAATGAGCATACCAAAACATTCCATGGTGTGAATTTTTCTGCCAGTGTATACAAACTGCAGGTGTGCCCAGGCAAAAGCCCAGCCCCGCCCAGCCCCTTAGGTGTACATATGTTGGCCAAGGAACCAAATCACCGTCCCTGCGAAGGCAGAACACCGGGGTCCTCGGTGTTTGTTAGCATTAAACGACATTAGACTCTCTGTGAACAACAACCTAAGTGAAAAACTTTCATAAAAAACCTTAACAATGACATTGTGACCCAGTTATCCAAATAGATCCTTACTTCTCTTTTAGCAAATTGAGCACTGCCACATTATTTAATGAGGAGAAAGGACTGAAAGGACAGTGCAGGGTGGACAGGGGAGGCGCGCTCCTGTGAGCCCTGTGACCACAGCAGGTGTAATTTTCTCATCCTGCCTTGACTCCTCAGGCTTAAACCCAAGCACCCAAAGACAGATAGACTGGGTTTTTATTTCTGGAAAGGAAAGATTATGCTCTGTCATTATAATCCTTAACATTGAGAGTAGTGAAGACCAGCCAGAAGAATGCTACTCTGACTCTAAACAGAAATTCAGCAAAGATGTTAGAGAAAGAATGTTACTGTGGGTAAGTTAAAACTTCACAGCTGGAAACACACACACACACACACACACACACACACACACGGTTTTGGCTAAATGTCTTGGTACCTGGTCTTCTCACTGAACAAAATAGCTGTGCATTCTGCCAAGGCCAAGCATCTGAGCTCAACTCTTAAAAGTTTTATCAGTGAAGGGTGGTGGCGCCTGCGGCTCAAAGGAGTAGGGCGCTGGCCCCGTGTACAGGAGGTGGTGGGTTTAAACCTGGCCCTGGCCAAAAACTGCAAAAAGAAAAGTTTTATCAGTTAAAAACAAAACCAGAAAAAATCCTTTTTTTCCTCAACATAAAGAGGGATTTTGTATGATTTTTTTTTTTCCCAAGGCTGACTTTGGAGATTTTGGTCAATCTCCAAACTCCCGTTACCTGCAGGCTGAAATCAACACTACCAAAGGCCACGCCCTTGATTTTCTCTTTCCTAGAAGAAACTACACCGGAAAACAGGATGAAAGTCCTAATGACACTTTCTTCTGCTTTTCATTCTCAATATTCTAATTTTGCACCATGAGTGGAGGTGCGTGGTGTATGCTGTGGACATCTGTGGGATGGAGTGTCAACCTGGGAAGGAAGGTAAAGATGGACACTCCCCATCGGAGGCAGAAACATTACTCTGACTGGCAAAGCACCATCTAACCAATGGCTTATCAAGCTACGGAAAGTAACTAATATCTGATCTTTCTGTGACCAAACCTAATAAGTGTCCAGGCTGGACTTGTCCAAGACATTTAGCCACATACTCCTCCAGGAACGTCACAGGTCTTATGAGAATAAGCAAAGAAGTATATATGAGAAGCTCTTAAGTGCGGTAAAAGGGGCTCTTGGCATATAAACAGCAGGTGATAACACTTGCTCCCGTCCCGCTCACAGCCTCTCAACATCCTTCTGGTCTCCCAAAGCACTGTCTGGCCAGGACAAGGAATTTCCACAGCACTTTTCAGACAGTGGTTTATTTCTCTCTCTTTCTGTATCTAACATAGGATTTGAGATTTTAAAGATGATTTGTTATTATCATTCCAGCAGGTATAAATGTCCACCATTTTCTACTTGCCTAGGACAGAACTATCTTAAGAAAGTTGATTCTGCTACAGTATTCCTAGGGATGTGGTGACCATGGATTGTTTTTTTCTGGCTCCAAAGCTCAACCAAGTTCCAATTTTTCTAATTTGGTTTTGACCATGTTAGATCTGGGATCCAAGGTAAATTTTTTTTTTCTTTGCCGGTTTTGGCCCGGGCTGGGTTTGAACCCGCCACCTTTGGCATATGGGATCGATGCCCTACCCTTTTGAGCCACGGGTGCCACCCGGATCCAAGGTAAATTGAGTTGTCCATTTTCTTGATTTGTGACAACTGTTCTAACAGTTTAGTTGCCTGTTTCAAGCAAAAGTTGATGCTTATGAATTTGCTTCCAAAACCAGTTTCTAGAAGTGACAAATGATCTGAGTTAGCAAGTACTGCATGTTCAAATCCTCGGCTTCAAATTCCCAATTTATCAGGTGAAATGGCTTTCTACTGATGCTCGGACAGCCTCACTCACTGTCCGTCCAAAAGGAGAAAGTTCTGAACTTGAAGACAGCCAAAGTGTGTCCTGGAAGGTGACTCCAAGGACATCTAGGAAAAGGGAAAATGAATAGTGGAAAACAGGGAATTCAGAGTGGAGCCTTGGAAAAGGAACTCACAGCTTCTCCACACTAGGACGCCATTTGGTTTTTATAGCTTGACAGGCTAACACTTTATTCATGATATTTTTTCTCCTCCAGCCTATAGCACATGTCTGGAACTGTCCTGAGAGTTTTGGGGGTGTGTGTGAATATGACTAATATACATGAGGAAACTCACCGACGCTGCCGGGAGACAAGGTTTTATGATCATTAGGTAGAACAGGGCAAGCGAAAGGTCGCAGGTGTGTCCAATCTCTGTTTATTCCTGCAGCGCACTGGGAGAAGAAGAGTTGTCTTGGGCCACACATTAAAAACACAAACACTAAAGAAAAGCCGAGGAGCAAAAAAACATTCTGTGCATAATTTTCACCATATGTGACACCACAGATAAGGAAAACAGGCCTCAGGTTGGACACCCTGGGAGAGAAAAAGTGCTAACATACATAGTTTTGATGAAAAACAAAAGAAAAACCTCAGGCCTCTTCAAGCTGGATAAAGAAAGAGCTCTAAGGGAAAATGATTAATTCATAAAATATGTGATACATTTTTTATTTTTTAAAAACTTATTTTTAAAACAATGGTAAAATATACATAATATAAAATTTACTATTTTAACCATTTTTAAGTGTAAAGTTCTGTGGCACTAAGCACAGTCACACCACTGGGCAATCATCATCACCATTCATTTTTCAAACTTTCTTCACCTTGCAAAGCTGAATTTCTTACCCCACTAAAACATAACTCCCCATCACCCCTCCCCACAGTCCCTGCAAACTGCCATTCTAGTTTCTATCTCTAAGAATTTCCGCTTACTTCCCTTAGCACAGTCTTCAAGGGTTGTCCACGTTGCGGGATGTGTCAAGCTCGAAGGAGTTAGTTTTAGGAAAAACACAAAGAATTAGTGCTTTACCAAGGGATAATACTCTTGGAGCAATCTGTGCCGCTAGAAGATAATGAAGGCTGAGTAGATGCATGCTTTCACTCAAATTAGACGATTACCTAGGAAATAGATACATAGGAGGCTATTTACTGTGAGGAAATTTAAAGTACCACGTCAGCCTGCTTTAAGGCAGAGATGGCAAACAACCTAATTAGTGTCCTCTCTGTAACACTGATTGATGATGGCTTCTTACATGGCTGAGTGCCTAGCCAATCATTTATGCACCTGCTGGGCCTGATGTGTTTCAGGCAGAAGCAAACCACATCGACAGCTCAGCTCACTGGCATATAGGAAGGCCAAGGACAGAGACCAGCTCCCACCAAGCAGCACCCAAGACTGGCCTGGAGCATCTAAGCCTGTCCAGCAATGTCTCATGGAATGTTAGGGTGATCCTGGTCATTCAGTTTTGGCTACCATGGTTTGACCCATAGGACACACAGATCTAGTTTGGCCTAAAGACATTAAACCTCTTCTAGGGCCTTCCTAGGGATCAGCTACGTCTCAATTTGTAAAAGATCTATGGGAACAAATGAACTGACCTTGAAGGCCTCCATGGAAATTATCTGACTATTTTGCTTATCTAAAAAAATATACAGGGACCTTTCCTTTTGCTCATCAGCTTTCGTGTTTGTATATTTAATTTGTGGCCCAAGAAGATTCTTCTTCCAATGTGTGGCAGAAAAGAACAAAGCTTGGACATCCCTGCTACAGCTGCCTGAGAAAACATTCAGCCAACTTTCTTGGGCCAGACTTGGAACAGACGAAGCCTGCAGGGGCAGGGAGTGGGAGTTTTCTTCTGTCTGGCCCAAATGTGAATGACACTCGTGGAAATTATCTCTTCCGTCGGCGAAGTGCTCATGAGCTATGCGTGAGCAATCGTGTCATCCATGGCAGGTGACTTTCTTCCCTCCATCTCTTAGTAATGGTGCCTAGAGTGGAATGTTCTGAACATGACAAGGCAGAATGCAGAAGATTCCTGGATAGAAACCTGTTCTGTGCAGCCATCTCCCATGTGCGGCATGTTCTGTCACCATTGTGATTCTGCCGCGGGACAGCCATGCCTGTTTTGAGATCTGCAAGGTGAGAGGGGCCTGAAGATGTGGCCAGGTGCCAGGAATGCTCAGAAGACTCCCAGACGTTGCTTCCTGAGTCTGGTAAATGCCTCCCTCTCAGCAGGCAGCCCATCTCCCGGGCCATTTAGCTTCCTAACACCTGAGGCTTCTGCAGAGCCACTGGGGTTCCCATCTTCTGTGATGCACCAGATCCTAAGGAATGAGTTCCCTTCCTAAACAACTACTGGGGGGTCAGCCAAAAAAGAAAAATGTTTACAAAGCACCCATCTAACAGTAGCAGAAAGCAGAATGAGGCAACACTGAAGGCAGAGCAGACAACAGACCCTCGTAGGAAGTGACATCTGAGCCAGGAGGAGGAAGGCAACTCAACTTTCAGGTGCGTTTATCTCCTACTGCCCCATCCCAGCAACCCTCTGTGACTTCCTCCATGTACCCTGGCTTCTGGTTCATTCTCTGGGTGGGGGAAGATATGGGTCATCAAAGACATGGTTAAGGATAGCTTACAGGTTTGCCAAACCGACAGCTTCTGATGGCACCATCCACCACCCACGTGAGGTGGGCATACGTTTTGCATATAAGGAGTGGATGTAAATGGGACCATGAGCCATTTTAGAGACCTGAATGTGACCTTCTGGGATACCACATTTTTCTCTTCCTCTTTGAAGTCCAAGGGATAAAAGAGAAAAACATGTTCTTGTACCAACCACAGGATTTGACCTGAAGTCAAGTTCAGGTTCGCAGCAGAGCAAATGCCAAACTTGGCTGCAGAACAGAACAACTCTATGAGCTGGACTGCAGTGATCTGTCTCACTCTGCCTTAGTTCTCCCGAAGTTGAATGTAAAATAAAGCCTTTTAAAAAAATCCCCAGGTTGGCAGTCTCGAGACAACTCTGATATCTACGTACCCCTCCTGTCGTCTTTTCTCTGTACAACAAGCAAATAGGCTTGCTTATTTTATAAAAGTACAATTGTGTTGCACCTGCCAAGTTCCTTTGACCTTACTTTTGGCCTAAGGTGCTCCGAGTGACATGTAGTACTTCAGTGCTTTTGCCAAATCTCTTGGCTACCAGCTCAAAAGAAACAGTCCAACTTTCATTTAGAAGGTCTTTCAGCTAAAGAAAGACATAGATGCTATTTCTATCTAAATTGCAGCCTTCTGGCTCTGCAGACTTGCTCTCACTTTGCTTTCACTGGAGCTATTCAGATTTTTTTTAGAGTATCTTAGCTACAACTAAGAGATCTGGAGAAATAGCAGAGGTCAAAAATAACCTTAATATTTTCAATTGCAAATGGAAACTGGGCCATCTGGACACAGGTGGTTTCTGAAAGGTGAGCCCCATTCACTGTAACTTTCTGCTTGACGGTGGCACTAGAAGAGTCACAAATTTAGGATTTGTTTGTTGGCACTATCCTCGGCTTTAAGGATTTTTCATGTTTGTTTTGAGTTTGAGTTATTTCTGCCTTTCATGTCCCCGCCTTCCCCTCTTTTCTTTGTGCATAACCAGCTCATTGTCTCGGTCTCAGAGAACTCTAAGCTTCTGAGATTGTCTTCCAGGGAAGATTGAAGCATAGCTTGGTATCAATTTTCTGCTTAAAATGTTTTCCTCATTTTGAAGGGGGAGAAATTACTCACCAACCTATCACGTTATCAACTTCTTCCTGCCCTTTTGTTTCTGATTACTTAAGCGTGCAAGGAAAAGAAAGTAAAAAAGAAAAAAGAAAAACCTTTCTCTACAACCAAACTTTCAAAGAGGACTTTACTAAGATATGTGACCATTTAACATCCTGATTAATGGTGCCGACAGAAACATGCTTTCCAGTAATGCTTCCAGGTTGTTAGTTTGGTAATGAACAAAAAATGGGTATTTTCTTCTCTTTCTTTTATAAGTATATACAGTAACAGTCCAGCATGGATGAATAAATGAGTCCAGCTGTCTTCCATCCACTTGATGCCTGAACCAACTGCACCGAGGTTTGAAGAAGTCACTTTTGGCAGAAGAAAATCTGGTAGTTTTTCTAGGTTTGTTTTTGTTTTACCTTTCTGGTTTCCTTATAGAAGAGAAAAGAAGATAGTATAAAGTACTTTAAAACAGAATGGTGTGTAGGTTTAGAGGTATATGTCTAGAAAAGAATGATCTTGGGATTTTCTCATCGGCTTTTTCTACCTACTGCCCTTATACAGTGCCATGAACTTCCAGGGTCTGAGCCTTGGGTTGATAATGACTTGAGAGGAGCTGTGGTTCCAGCCCTTGCAGAAGAAACACAGGGAGTGCTGGGGTTCCAACCTGGGATTCCCCTCTGCTGTGGGGCCAGCAGAGCCTAGTGTGACTCTGCCCACACTGGGCTCTCAGGGATGCCTTTAATCTCCTACAACACTGGCCAATGACCAACAGTAGAGTCAAAAGTAACAGATCACCACACTGGGATGGCTGAGTGATCACACCTCAGCCAAGGAAAATCCTCCTTGGCCAGGCTTTCCGCCAAGTGAGAGAATCTATTTACTTTGGTGCAGCCCAGTTCTAACCTCTGAGTATCTTTTAGTAATCAGGCTTAAGGCAGCATATCCCACTACGAAGATTACGATTTCCACGACGTAAGCATTTAAGATGGCTTTCTCACTGTTCTCCTTTAATTCTCCATCCAACAAGCAATGCTATGAGAGCTCTCACATAGAGCAGTGAGAAATGGCAATACTTATCATGACGTTTACATGTCCACAGTTTAATAGCTAATGAAGTTTGGATTATGACAAGAAATGGATCAGGAGATTTATTTAATAACTACTTTTATGTGACTTTTAGGCATTCAGCTTTTCAAAGGATTTCTGAATTATTTTCATATGTGGGCAAAGGAGGGGAAGTTCAAGAACACACGACAAAGCCCCAGATAAGGAACCGATGATTGCCTCTTGGGCTGTTTCTATTAGAGACCTAGTCTGAGTCACTGAAGGCAATTAACGTAAGTGAAAGCACAGACATCTGTCACATGGGGAGAAGAGCTGCTGAGAATGAACCACGAGCCTGTGATCTTCAGACCTTCGTCTTACAGGTCAGGTGGTCTGCTAAGAGGCAGGTGCTTCATCCGAGCAGCACGTTGCTCTCAGGGGAGGAAGGGGGCC
>NW_003852428.1:11157929-11166581 GCF_000181295.1 Otolemur garnettii | reverse complement strand
AAAGGGCTTTCTCCTTTACAACATTAACTATAGACAGGCAGTCCAGAATGCATGGTTGTTCACATAATATGCAGAGAGAATTATTGTACGTTATTAAGCTATACGTTAGATGGGGGAGGAAGGTGAGCCAACCAGCAACACTGCTTGCTAGCTATTAGATTACTATGACATCAGGGTTACTCGCTGCTGGGTCTCATTGCTATGACATGTGACACATTAAAAGCTTTTGGTTTGGCCACAGCCCACTCCGATGATCAGAAGTGCAAGGTGCAGCACAGAACGCTCTTCACTAGGAGATAATAGCTCAGAAAATAACTCCTCTCACAAGGGTTGCTCTGCACTCGGGTCCGTTCATTCTATTCTGATCACATTTGTGCAGGACCATCTCTCTGCCCTAGATGAAAACACATCCTTGTCTGTCAAACAAGATTGCCACCCACGAAGACACTAATTCTCAGTCACTTGGCTACGCATCCTCCCGAGAAGCTGGTCTCCTTGTGGCCTGCCAGGGCTGGAGGGTGGCAGGGAGCCCTTACCCATAGCCTTGCCTCTCACTTGCCCACAGCGCACCCTCCAGGGTTAAGGCCTCTTCCTAGCCAGGGAGCACATCTCTAGTACTTAAATCACCCTGACTTTGCGCCTTCAGGCAAAATCAACACACACAAAAGACATGTTTTTGCATGCTTTCTCTCACCAGCAAAGCATTTCTCACCAAACTCAGGCATAATTGTTGATGGAAGAAGCTGGTCTCAGTGGCACTGACCTTACAACCAGTTGATGAACTCGCATGTGAAGACCATGCACAGCTATGCCCTCCCCTACCTGGTTCTGGATTCAGCCCAAGAGGAGCTGCCTCCTACCCTGGGTGGGGAAGGGAGCCGGTCCTGGCTGCATGCAGTCGTGTGGTCGGCTTCCTGCCACCGACCCTGAATTCAGTGCATGCACCAGGAATCATGCCTAGAAAAAAAATCTAACAATTCAATCTGGTGTCTCTCCATTCTGAAGGGAAACATGTTCCGGCTGCCAGAAGACGGGGACATCAGCACTAACCTGAGCAAATCACACTTGTTCACGTCACACATTGCTTAAGTCCCTGACGCCCCTACTGTGTGCCAAGTCCTTCAGGAGGGGCGAGCTGGGAGACAGGGACAGTAGGCGGACGCACACGGCAGCCTGCCTGGGGCTTTCCTAGTAAGAAGGGGACAGCGCGTCGCTGCCCTGAAGAGGAAAGAAACATGCAGCAACCCGAACAATTTAGTCTGAAACTAATGAATGAGTGGAAGGAAAAAAAATCTTTAAAAAGACCTGATTTGGAAAGGTGCTGAAAAGCAGAGAAACTGCATCGTCTGCCAGACGGCGTGACCAGTTAAAGCCCAGAGAACTCTCATCGCCTGATGATTAGATGTGATGAGTGCCATTCTCTGTAGTGGAGAAAAGGAGAAGGAACTTCACATGGGGGGGGGGCAGGAGAGGTAGGGAGCAAGTCACAGTCATATGTCACCAAGGTTAAGGAGGAAGAGCACAGTGCTTCTCAGAGCAGAATTCCAGGATTGGGGCAGAACCTGTAAATGACATTGAATCCTGCTAGGCTGTGCTGTGATACATGCGTCAATGCCGAATGGTGGCACTGCACCTCTGCATTAGACAGTACGCGGTCCTCAAAGAGGGAGGGACAGGAGGCTTAAGGCACCAGTGCCCAGAGGAAGGGCAGGTAGCTGATGGCTGTGATCCCAGCAGGTCTGGGTCCGGCTGCCTCCATTCTCCATGGCAGTTCTAACACCAAGACTGGACTCCACATTCCCCCAGGTCCCAAGGGGAGCCCTGCACGGAAGTATCTGCCAGGGATCATGGGAGAGATGGGTTCATCTCCAAGGATGGGAACGGGGCAGGAACACAGGGGCAGCGACTGGCCAGTGGGCTCTCACAAACACTGGAAGAGCCTCACTCGCTTCTGGGTAGGGCCCCCCCCCAAGCACCCCTGGACTGGGGAGTAACTCTTACATCTACTGACAATATACAAACTGTGAAATGCTTACACATGTGAAGCGTGCACCAGGCAAGGGGAAGAACAATGCTCGTTTTGTGGCATCTTAAAATAAGATTGTCCATTTCCACCAAACAAAAGTAAAAAGAAAATTTGCTTTGCATGCCTCTAATCTAAAGCGTTTGTCTTACATTGGAGATGACGTGATTGCTTCTCACAAACAAGGAACATGAAAGGAACGTGTTGGGATATTCCTTCGACAAAATGGAAATAGTCCAATTACAGAAAATATTTTCACTTCCTCAAATTCTCATTTATAAGCTGAGCTTCCTAGCAGCTTATGGGCCTCCTGCTATTAAATATGGCTTTTTATGTTATTTTGCAAGAAGAAATCAATTGAATGAAGACACAAGTAAGCCTAAATTGATGGATACAGTTAGGTGTTTTTAAATTTTACCCTTATTAAAATATTTAGCAATAACACACTTAAAAATAGCATCTGAATGCCACTTAAGGACTAATTAATGAAAAGGAAACATGACATGCAAGTGGCCAGGTTCCTGGATATTAGCCAGGCACATTAGAGATGGTTAGGTCACAATAAATTGCAGGGCAGGAAACATGAAAATTTTAAAGTCCAGGTAGCCATGGGCAGTGACGGTCAGAACAAGCATGTCTCTAACTATACAGAAATCAGAGTTATCTTCAAGGGGAAAACTGCCTTCATTTCAAACTGCCTGACACATGCCTCTAGCAAGTGGCCACTACCATGCTCAAGATAACAGGAAGTTATGGGCAATGGCAATGACTTTCCATCCCCTACCCCCCAAGAAATGTCTTTTGCATGCAAACGTGAAATGCATTTTACCTTCCTCCCACTTTACCTACTCCCCCTCTGCAGCCCACTCCAGCTGTCCTGGGCCAAGAAGCCATCAGGGAACAGGACCCACACCCCCCAACCCCATAGTAACCTATGCAGGGGATCCAGCCCCACCCAGGAGAACTCATCCCCACACCACCCACTAATTCCATCCTAGATCTGTTTCACGCCCACCTCCCTCTTCCAAATCTTGTCAAGGTATCCTCCCGCCCCCTTCCCCAGAGTCATGTCACTCATCTCTCATTATCTAATGAGTTTTCAAACGCTTATAATCACAGCTCATGAGTCATGTGTATTCAGAAGATGTTTTATTTTTTATTTTTAAGCTAATCCAGTCCTTCTGTCCCTGCTACTTCCCCCCAAACTCCCATCACCTACCTCACGCTATAGTTAAACCAACTGTTCTTAAGTTGCCTTTAATCAATATTTTTCAATAACATTGCTTTTCCCATTTCCTACTATTCTATCAGTGTGATTTTCTACTCCTCATTGCAAATACATAGTATTTTCACAACATCAGAGGTTATACAATTTAGGTGAAATGGCCTACAAACATAACTTATAATATTATTTCCACAGAAAGATGTATCCTAAATAAATCGTATGCATTAAAACCAGACTGTAAGCTACAGGCCAGTGATTTTCAACCATTGTGCCGCAAACATTTTGAAAGATCATTAATTCAATTAGTTTTGAAAAAAGTTCAAAGCTCACTATGTTCTCCCCCCCCCCCTTTTTTTTGGTTAACATAAGTGTGTCGTGGAAATCTAACTATAGGTTCAAGTGTGCAGGGAGATAAAAAAGGTTGAAAAACATTCTGTAGACGATATGACAAGCAAACAAACAGGCAAGCAAACACAAAGCCGTAAAAGGAAAGCCTCTAAGGTGAGTCTACTCCCCACTGTTTACACAGTAAACATTTACTACACAGAAAGAGCAAACCAAGGACCTCATCAAATTCAATTCCAGATGGTGTCTCTCTGCTGTCGCCAGGCACCTGATCCAGCTGTAAGGTTTCCCTTAGCAGAGCAGGATGACGACGCAGATAAATGTGCTTCCCTCCCTCCGGGTCCTAATGTATTCCAGTGCCAAGCATTCATAAATATTTTTGAATTTTCCATATCACTATGTCATGAAGGCAAACGGCTGAGAACTGATTGTATTGCAATAAAGCATTTTTATATTTTAAAGGAACAGATGAATATTCATAGCATTTGCGTTTGGTAAAAAGGAACCCTGGAAAAGCTCTCATTTATAGAGACTGTCCTAAAGTTGCTGCAGGGAGAGGGAGAAAGGGAGAAGGGAAAGTGGGAAAGAGGGAGAAATCCAGATATTAAGTATTTACAGTAGCTCCTACTGTTTACTCATAATTTGTATTCTTTCAGGCAAGCAATTTAAAATATTTCACTAAATCTACCAACAAATTAAAATAACTGGAACAGAATTCATTATTCTCTTCCCTACGACACAGCTCTCCTCCCTGGCCTCTCCCAGCCTCTTCCAGCCTGTCGGATTGAGTCTAGCAGCCTCCTCCTTCAGCCCTCCCTCTCCACTTTGACCTTGACCCAGGCCACCACCTTCTCTCTTGTGATTACCAGAACACTTTTTTTTTTTTTTTAGTCAGGTTCTCCTTCTGTGCCCTAGGCTGGAGTACAGTGGCAGATCATAGCTCACTGCAGCCTCCAACTCCTGGCCTCAAGCGATCTTCCTACCATAGCCTCTCAAAATGCTAGGATTACAGGTATGAGCTGGGCCCACAATAGGTTCTTATTAAATAATTGGTCTTCCAGCCTCTGGTCTCACCGTCTAACTCATTAGTCACAGCAAAACCAAAATTATCTTTCAAATATATAAACCCAAGCACACCACAGCCTCCTGAGAAACCCTAAAAATTATGATGAACTGCCAGCAGGGCAGCTGGGTCCACTCACCCCAACCTCCTGCCACTCTTCAGGTCTTATCTCCTGCTCCAAACATGTTAAGCATCTCTCTTCCTTTCCAGAATGCGGGCGCACTATTCTCTTTAGGTGTTGGCTTAAACAGAACAGAAAGCTCCCCTGGCTGCTAAGAGCTCCTCCTACAAGATCCCAGAGCGAAGTCCCCGGTCTCCTGCTCCCGGCCCTGACCCCACTGTGTGGTAAGTATCTGCCTATCTATTTGCCCTACTGGACAGACTCACTTGAAGGCAAGGACCATCTTCAGTGATTCAGCACTGTACCTGAGACAGAGTAAGTGTCCAGGAAACATCTGTCAAATGAATAAATTCAGAAGCACGTCTTTGCCCTCTGGGTCCCATGTTCCCCATTATTTAATAGTGAAAACACTCCATAATAATATAGCATAGTAAGCAAGTGGGAAACAGGCTACAACTTTTAGCCAGATCTGTTGTTTCAGAACTCCTTGGTGTGTTACTGTCAAAACTGTCAACAAAATCGAGAAAGGGTTGGTCCCATTTCTGTGACCAGAGAAGAGTCAAGGTCCAGGGCACCCACTGTCCCCCCAAGCCCACATCAAACAGCAGCTGTATTTAAAAGAAAATGTGCGCAACCTATCATTTCAGAAAGCATATGTTATTTAAATCCTAGAACTCCATTAAAAAAAAATACTGAGAAAGTTCAGCCTTAAAGGCCCTTTTCCCCTAAGTGGGGAGGAAAAAAAAAAAAAAGCAGCATACTGGCATACATGCTGCAAAATCCAAGGGTCCCAAGCATCTGCCACCTGCTGGCTGCTGCCTGCCCCTATTCAGGCGGTTGTCGTTTAAGAAATCCCCTTAAGGCAAGTCGTTGAATGAATACGAAGCAATAACAGTCAAGAACACGTGAAAGCACACGGGCAGAGAGGCAGGACACCACACTCGAGACTCTGCAGTGCTATCTTACATGCGTGTGGCGCTTCGGACTTTTCTAGAGCACGTCGGCAGCCAGTCCATTTGGTCTGCACCACTAAAGCAAGGCACATCACCCCTTCATCTCCATCTGACAACCCAGAGGGCAAGTTCTTTTCTCAAGGTCATAAAGTCTTCAGGTGCCAGGATGGAGGTCCCACCCAGAGGTCCTCTTTCTATCCACCACACCGTGATCAGCTTGCTCCCCTGTGATGGGGGGAGCAGAGGACAAACCCCAGGAACCTGGCTGAATGAGCAGGTCATTCCCCCCTCCTTCCTCTTTGTCATTTTTTTCCAAGGTGGGTTCTAAAGAGCAAGACCAGGGAAATGAGAGAAACCATGGTCAGGGTGATGAGAAGATGCCTCTTCTTCATGTGTCCCCTAACCATCACTAGCTCGGCACTTCTCTAGCACTGGCACACCAACCTTCTCCTAGGATACGTTAGGCATGAGCCCTCCCTCAGACAAGCCTGCCCCAAAGCCTCCTCTTCACAGCGGGGGAAGATGACTCCTGTGGTGCATGCCCCCCACACAGGCCCTGGCACAGAGGAAGGCCTGTAGTGAATCTGCTTGGGCACAGTGAACTCACAAAGGAAGTGCTTTTCTCTGCTTTGAATCCTGCAGGAACGGGGATGTTCCCAGCTTACGCCTAACCACACAAGCCGTACACACTTAGTCCAAACCTGCTTTTTGAAAAGTCCAGAGACACTCTGAAAGCATTATAATATGAAAAACTCAATTGATCTCTTAGCATCTTAAAAATGTTTTTAATAAAAGAAATTATGTGAGGGAGGTCAAATGGTGTAGCTTCACAGACTATAACACAGGTTCTTAGAATAAAGGTCATGGGAAAAATAAAATAGCTTCACGGGCAGGAGTGGTCACTGCTGTCAGGACAGGGACACAGGCCCACCCAAGCTCACCACCTCCAAGGGTAAACAGAGCCACTTGCTATAGAGGAGTGTGGGGCCGCTCAGCGGGCCCTGGAAGAGGGGCCACATGCCACATGTATTTCTAAGTATTAATCATTAGTCCAAAGAAATAATCAGATATATACCAGATTTCTGTATAAAAAATGTTTCTGGGCATTATTTATAATAGGAATTGAAAAAGAAACAACCTCAACGTCTAATCACAGGTGACTGGTGAAATAAATTACGCAATTTTCAAGTGACAGAATGCCAGAAACATTAATCATCACATTTTACATGAATATTTAAAATCAAGAAAAATTGCCTATGATAGAAAGTAGAAAAGAATTATAATTTTGTTCTAAAATATAGTGTAGAAAGGAGATGAGAGGAATATGCACTCCAATTAAATTCAGGTCCCTGGGTGACAGACTGGCATAAGATTCTGATTCGTAATCCTTTTATTTTCCTTCAGTTTACAATGAAAATGCATTATGTCTGTAATGAGAATAAAATTAATAAACAGTCTTTTTTAATAAGTGGGAGATGATCTTCAAGACCCACTGGCCTTCCCCCAATAGCTTATAACGTTAATGCAAAATGTTTTAAATTTTGATAAATTATACATAGCATTAAAATTTATTTTGCTATTTTTTAAGTATACAGAATTCAGTGGCATTAACTAAAATACATTATTGTATGGCCATCACCACTTCCAGAACTTTTTCATCAGCCCTTATTAGAACTCTATCCATTAAACTCCCAATTCCCTCTCCCCCTATTGCCTGGTAACCACTATTCTACGTTGTATCTCTGTGAATTAGACTATTCTGGGTAGCTCATCTAAGTACAATCACACAACAGTTGTCTTTTTGTGTCTGGCTTATTTCTTTTAGCACAATGTCCTCAAGATTCCCCTATGCTGTAGCACATATCATAATTTCACTCCTTTTTAAAGCTGTATAATGGCCCATTGTGTATATATGCTTCCAATTGTCTTAAGATGTTAATTTTTTTAAGCATACATTAATTTTTAACCATGTTGGAACATCAAAATGGTCAGCCATTCATTTATTTAAGATGTTTATCATTGGAAGAATTAAAAATACTAGGTTGGGGGAAAAAGTTATTTTACACAGAAGGTCAAACTCTCAACCTGCCTAAAAGCCACTAACATACTTATTTTGCAATAGGAAAGAATAATGGTGCAACGTGCTGTGATAACAAAGTGCCATCTGTATGAGCAATTACAAAGGCTGACTCAGGAATCAGAATGGGGATGCCTCTGGGACGGGGGCCAGGAAGACTGTAAAGAGGCACTATGGAACTCTCTGGGCTGTTAGGAATGTTTCATATCCTGGTGAGTGTGGGTTACACAAAGGTATACATTTGCCACTTGTCAAAACTCACAGATCTGTGCACTTGAGATCTGTACATCTCACTGCAAGTTTCCTTCAAGCGTAATGTAAATTGGAACAAGTAAGAATTTCAGAGAAGCAAAGGAGATTCTGCAGGTCAGCCACTGAGGCTCACTGCCATCAAACTGTCCCTGGAATAAAGTCCAAGCTCCTTTCTACTCAGCGCGGCAACACGGATTTACCTGGGAAAATCAGGTAAACAGGGGTGGATGAATTGCCTGCAAGGCCAGTGAACCTGCCAGCATTTAGGGACCAGCCCAGTAGGCGTGAGCCCCAGGTGGTGGCAACACCTCTGTGTGGGAGTAGAAATGAAGTCCGCCCTGTTGTGCCCGAGCTCCAGGACCGGTCTCTTCTCAGGTAATGCAAGGCTTCATCTGAAACCATCCCAAAGACATGAGGTCTCTCTCTGGGCGGCCATGTGAGAACAGCATCTGAACACAAAGTGTGACGTCAACCAACTTCTCAGGCTGGCTGCGAGTTGTCTTTCCAGTTACTGTGGGCTTGGACTTGGCTAGAATCCTAAGATGAAAGTTACCTCTTTCTGGCTCGGCGCCTATAGCTCAACCGGCTAAGGC